>NC_041382.1:693618580-693665193 GCF_002162155.2 Triticum dicoccoides | reverse complement strand
CTCCCACTTGGGGGCTTAGCTGCAGCCCAATGCTCGCCTAAGTGTTTAAAAATCCTACCGAGTGGAGAGCAAACCTCCCACTCGGGGGCTTAGCTGCAGCCCAGTGCTCACCTAAGTGTTTAAAAAATCCTACCGAGTGGCGAGCCAGACTCCCACTCGGGGGCTTAGCTGCAGCCAATGCTTGCCTAAGTGTTTAAAAATCCTACCGAGTGGCGAACCAGACTCCCACTCGGGGGCTTAGCTGCAGCCCAGTGCTCGCCTAAGTGTTTAAAAATCCTACCGAGTGGAGAGCAAACCTCCCACTCGAGGGCTTAGCTGCAGCCCAGTGCTTGCCTAAGTGCAGAACACAACCCAATCCGCAAGGACGACGAGGCGCAAGTCGACTGCTACCTTCTCCTTCGGAGTTACGCCACAAATACAAGGTTATTCCGAGTGAAGATCAAGTTCCACTCGACGGATCAAACCATGAAGATATTCAATGAGAAATCAAGTTCAGATAAGGCCTAAAGGTCCCAGACCTCAGATCAAAGTATTCGAGCCCTCGGCTCGGCAAAGTTTAACGGTTACAAATCCACTCGGCATTTCGAGGCAAATTTAAAGTGAAGCATAAAAGATTTTCATTCCTCATGTGGAGGACTGGAAGGGGCGACGAACTCGTCCAAGTCGATCCCGTCTGCAATACGAGTGGCAGCAGCGATGAAAGTCTCCATGAAGTCTTGAAAGTTGTGCTTCCTGGTATTGGCAACTTGGATGGTGGCCAGCTTTTCTTCTCGCGCCTCCTTGCAATGGACGCGGACCAGAGACAGAGCGACATCAGCACCACATCTAGCAGAAGATTTCTTCCATTCCGCCACTCGACCCGGGACTTCATTCAGTCGAACCATCAGAGACTCGAGGTCGTTCTGAAGCATCGTCCCAGGCCAGAGTGATGTGTCGATCCACGACATCGCAACCTTCAGTCGAGCAAGATAGTCAACAACACTGGTAACACGAGACTCTAGTCGGAGCACGTTCATAGCAGCCTCGTCCTTCACGAGAGAATTGGCGGGGTCCAAGCCTGGCTCCACTCGACTGGTTTCCTCTTTGAAGCTCTGGCAGAATTCTGCAAACACGATTCAAGAATAAGACGGTGGCCCTACACAGGCTTGGTAACTGCAAGACAGTCGGGTCGGAGTAATTACCTTCGAGCATGACGAACAGCTTCTTGGCGAGTCCATCGAGATAAGCCTCCAGATCGTTCCTCTTCCCCGCCAGCTCACCCGCCTTGTCGTGCAGAGCCACGTTGTCGTTCTTCAATCAGCTAACCTCTTGATTGGCTACCTCGAGAGCAGCTTTTAGTCTGGAGTTCTCCTGCTCAAGAGTTCCGACCGAAGCCAGTTTCTCTTCAGCAAGCCTCATTTTGTTCAAGACCTCCTTCTGTGCTTCTGCAAGATCTTGATCCTTCTTCTTTAGAGCTTCTTCCAGTTTATCTACGGCACGTCGAGTGAAATCAACATCAAGAATGGACAAGAAAGAAAAGTCACTCGTTAAGAATGGAGAACCTCACCAGCCATACCTTTTGCTTCTTCTTGCGCCTTCTTAAAATTCTCTTGAGCAAGCTTCAAGTTAAGGTTGAGCTGGATCTGTTGATTCTCCAACTCAGTATAGCGAGCTACAAGTTCGCAGGATTTCTGCAAAAAAAATCAGTCGACAGATGTCCAAGATAAGTTGCTTCCGAGTTGAAGGATGTCTTCTTCTTCTGCTGCCGGGGCTTGATCCTCTGTGGCCTTCTTGATCCCATCATCCTTGTTGATCTCCATGGGTTCTTCACTCTTCAGCTCTATCTTTATTAGCCAAGCATCCTTGTCACCACTGTTGGAGGAGGGGGACGACATGATGCTTGGCCTTGACAACTAATAACCAGTGGGAAGGACCCCCAACTCCTTCCCCACTCGAACCTCGATCCATTCGGGGGCTAATGACGAAGCTATGTACCTAGGGTAGGGGCATGGACCTGTCCTAAGAGCCCTACCCAAGGACATCCCTGGAAGAAGTCACCTTTCAATCGACTTGAAGGTACCCACTCGACGGGCTCAAGACACTCGACCAAGAAGCTACCACTCGACCACGAAGCCAACCACTCGACCGCCAGGAGATCTAAAGTCACTCCGCAGGCAAACGGTCGGCTATTAAGTAGTCTTTACGGTCATTATAGCACTTTATTACCAGCGTTACCAGTAACGCCCCGCCTTAATGTACATTGAACCCTTGGTGACGTGGGCTGGCCGGGGTCCTGGCGCACTCTATATAAGCCACCCCCTCCTCCGAGACAAGGGTTTGCACCTCTGTTATTCACACGCCTATAATCCAATCGACCGCCTCCGGGCACCGAGACGTAGGGCTATTACTTCCTCCGCGAAGGGCCTGAACTCGTACATCCTGGTGTGTTTACAACCTCTCCATAGCTGAGATCTAGCCTCTCCATACTCACCCCCCTACATCACTATCAGAGATAGAACCACGACAGGGACGACATGATCATTATAAGTGATAGTCTTTTCTTCAACTTTAATAGGTGCAACTACTTTTACTTCAGTGGGAGGATTATATTTAAACCACTTCTCCTTAGGGAGGTCAACATCGGTAGCAAATGATTCACAGAAAGAAGCTACTATCTCAGAGTCAAGCCCATATTTAATGCTAAATTCACGGAAAACATCGGTATCCATAAAAGATTTAACACAATCAAACTTAGGTGTTATACCTGAGTCCTTACCTTCGTCGAGATCCCAATCTCCAAAGTTGCATTTAATTCTTTCCAATAAATCCCATTTGAATTCAATAGTCTTCATCATAAAAGAACCAGTACAAGAAGTATCGAGCATGGTGCGATTATTGAGAGAAAGTCGAGCATAAAAGTTTTGAATAATCATTTCTCTTGAGAGCTCATGATTGGGGCATGAATATAACATTGACTTAAGCCTCCCCCAAGCTTGAGCGATGCTTTCTCCTTCACGAGGCCAAAATATATATATATAATTACGATCACGATGAACAAGATGCATAGGATAAAACTTCTGATAAAATTCCAATTTCAATCGGTTGTAGTTCCATGATCCCATATCATCACATAGCCTAAACCATGTCAATGCATCTCCCTTCAAAGATAAAGGGAAGACCTTCTTCTTGATAACATCCTCGGGCATAGCTGCAAGCTTAAATAATCCACAAACTTCATCCACATAGATTAAGTGTAAATCGGGATGCAATGTTCCATCTCCTGCAAAAGAATTAGCTAGCAGTTTCTCTATCATACCCAAAGGAATTTCAAAGTAAACATTTTCAGTAGGTTCAGTAGGTTGAGGAGCAACTCTTTGCTCTACTGGTCGGGGTGAAGATACCCCGAACAAGCCCCTCAGTGGATTACTTTCCATAGTAACAAGTGACAGTAAATTTCAGCACACTATACACTACAAAAAATACACTTTCGTGATGATACGTGTTTGTCACAGTAGGTCGCGTTTTTTGTCATGCATGTACATCCATGACGATTTTATGACAGATCAAGATAGTCATACATGTGCTGTCATAGAAGTGTTCCATGACATTACCAAAATTATCATCACGGAAGTGTCCACTTCCATGACGATAAATCGCGCGTCACAGAAGTGCTTTCGTCAAGGGTGACCGACACGTGGCATCCACCGTAACGGAACGCCGTTAGGCCCTCACCAATGGGAAATTTCCACGTGTGAAATTCTGATTGGCCGAAGGGAACACCTGTCAGCTCGTCAGTGGGCCAGATGTCGCCCGTCCATTGGAGGAGACATGCCTATGATATGTCGACACGTGCCTAGGCCCAACAGAGGCCCATATAGGTTAAAAAGGTTGGCCCAGTCAAAAGCCCATAGAACTTAATCAGGTACTAGTGGGCCAGCCCAATAATGGCCTGCTTAATAAAGGCCCATTTACAGCGCGAAGCCAGATCTGGCCCGTTAATTGTTCGCCCAATATTTGGGCCCATTTACGGTCCGAAGCCAGATCTGGCCCGTTAATTGTTCACCCAATATTTGGGCCCATTTGCGGCCCGAAGCCAGATCTGGCCCGTTAATTGTTCGCCGAATATTTGGGCCAACTACAGCCTAGTGACTTTCGGCCTGTTAGAGACCTGATGTAGACATGGGCCCATTTCAGCCCGGTGTGACTTTCGGCCTGGGAATGGCCCGTGCTACCCATGGGCCATATATGGTCCGACGGGACATCGGGCCCACTAACGGCCCGTGCTAAAGTTGGCAACAGTTAAGCCCAACGTGACTTTGGGCTTGTTAAAGGCATGTCGCGTAATTCGGCCCGTTGATGCCTGTGCTAAGCTTTCGGCCTCTTAAAGGCCCATGATATCAGTGGGCCAACTAAGGCCCGAGATATGTTTCGGCCTAGTAACGGCCCGTGAGCTAACTGAGCCCAAAATGGCCCGGTCTACATTTCGGCCTGCTGAAGGCCCGTCGATGACTAGTGAAAATTGAGGCCCAACATGCATTTTGGCCTGCTAAAGGCCCGTGGTTTCATCTCGGCCGTAACAGGCCAATACAATATTCAGCCTGTTAATGGCCCAACGCTACCTGGGCCAAACTAAGTGCTGGGTCGACAAAAGGCCCAACTAAAATATAGGCCGGTGTAAGTTTGGGCCTGGCGCAATGTGTGAAAGCCCCAATCATTCAGGCCCAAGAAAGACGCAGGCCGACCCAATTGTGGCCCGCTAAAAACCTGGCCCGTTAGAGTCGAATGTTTTGGTCCGGTTGACTACATCTGATTTTTTTTCAGATAGCGAATGATGGCAGTAACTAGTAGGAATTAAGAACAAACCTACTCTATACAGTAAAGAAATTACGGCATAGTAACTAAGAATAAACCTACACTATACAATAAAGGATTTAAGGTATATTACATCCACTGGGCATCGAAGTTCGCCACCAGTGATCATAAAGCACAACGAAGAAGCAGATTACAAAAACTGGGCACCATTGCAGCGTAACAAAATAATACTGAACCGAGACCACTTCCAAGACAGTTCAAGAAAGGTTAGCCTTGCGGGGGAACTGTTGCGCAAGCTGCTGAGCAAGCCTGTGAGACCGGCCTAGCATGTCGGTCATAGCTTCCAGGTGTAGCTGTTTAGCGATGAGGCTCTCATTGGTGTTCTCCGCAATCTTTTTAGAGATAGGACTTCAAGTCGAAGTTGAGTTGCAGAATGCCTTTCTGCTAGAACTTGGGACTCAAGAAGTCAAACTGATTCAGACAACGAATTCTGTGAGCTTGTCTGACTGTTAGTCTCAAGTAACTTGAACACTGCATCAAGACAAGACTTTGGGGTTGTCTCGCTATCTTCAAGATGTTTTGCCTTCTTTGCTGCAATATATGTTGGGTTTGTCTCACAGCCTTCAGCAGACTTGTGCATGCCATCAGGCATATCACCCTGAAACAAAGCAGAGAAATGACAACTTTTGCACGTGTATAAACAAAGATGATAACTGTTCTGTCAATTCTATCCAATTTCAAATTAGAAAATAAAGAGTAAGTTCAAAATATCAATAGCATAATTTGGCATTATTCATAATGCGGGGAGCTTCACCACACTACTGGATTACCATGTCAACATAACAAGCATAGATGAAGGGCAAAGAAAATCATTGTATCTATTTTGGATAATGTGCATGCCATGTTGTTCATATCATCAGCCACATCAGTAAGATAAAACAGGAGATGACAAGGTGCAAACGTGGGCTGCTTCACCACACACTGGATTATAGATCCACAAAAACAAGCATACATATAGGGAGTATTAAGTAATGTGCATGGTACAAATAAGGAATTTGGTTTTACAAGTAAAACTTAGAACTTACGGTTCTTACGAACATGCATTTTGGTAGAAACAGCAAACTAAACAGCAGTAAACGATAGGGAGTATGAGAAAATTAAATAGCAGTTGAGGATAAAGGCTTTAGAAGGACTGACTTACATTAACAGTTAACACCGGCTTTATAATGCCCTTCTCCATGTCAAGGGAAAGATAACTCAAGAATTTCATCACAGAATCTTCTTCATAAGCATTGCTTGTACTCTACATTTTGTAGAGAGTAATTATAGATATGATAATACTGGAAGGGGTAGAGGATAATGAAGATAAGATGCAGATTGATGCTACATAATCAACTACCAATCCCTGGAAGTACAAGCATTACAGGACAAAATGTACTGACAAGAGCAATGGGCTACACTTCTGCACTGGCATTGTCTGTGTATTCTACTTGTTGGTAAGATTAAATATAGATCTGATCTTTTTTAGGAAATGGTGGGCGAGGGAGATAAGATGCAGAATGCTACAAAATGAACCAATCCCTCTTCCCATAATACAAGAGTGTTTTGAACACTGGTGTACTGTACAAAACGTTCTTATATTATGGGACGGAGGGAGTAGCTGTTAATGTAAGTACAGTGATAGACCACGTTCAGTCCTTACAAGAGGACTGCAGAGCTAAACCTCTTCAAAAGCATTGGGTTGATTCTAAATTTATGTAAGAGTCCATACGGATCTTATAATGTCCACCAAATGGACGATTACGAGGCTAACATGTGCAGTGGTGCTACATAATCAAACAACTATGAAAGTAAGTATGGTCATACAGGGCAAGAGGTACTCAGAAGAGCAATGCAGTGTGCAGTATAGTTGCGAGATTCTGTGGTCCCTTGAGAACGAATGTTCTTCTGCTAACAGTTTTCGTACAAGTGAGACATTAAGGCAAATGCAGAAATGTAGTTCAAATTGTGATGTGATATCATAGACAGTACCTTACGCTGCAGCCGAGACCAATGTGTAACAAGATTATTCCAGTCACCGTCGGATAAATGTAGCACCGGAGACTTCACAGAAATTTCGTTCAGAGGCTTGCCATCGAAGTGCGCTTGCCTCGGGTAGGAACGATACTTCATCAACGAGTGCTTGAAAAGCGCAACCAACCCTTGCTCGTCATCACAATCCAGCTTGCTCCTTGCTTGGGACATATTTGCCTGGCATCCCTCAGATATGCCAGGAATCCCACGCAGGCTCGCCGAGCACAGCCTCAATATCCTAAAAGGATTCGAGGCTCTGATACCAACTTGTCACACCCAAGATGCGACCCTATCCTAAAGGAACTCGAAGGTCCCACCAAGGATAGAAGCGCATCTTGAAGACACTTTTGCAAGGTGGATATCATTACATCAACATTACATAATAGTGGGGATACATCCAAGACATACAATGTCACATGAATACAACAATACAACATACAAGATCAACATCCGACTAAGAATGAAACATAAACAGAAACTCAAACAATATCCACCCTGCTAGCCCAGGCTGCCGACCAGGAACCTAACCCAAGATCGACGAAGAAGAAGAACTCCAACACAAGCAAACATCGCTCTCGCATCATGAACATCACATAACCGGTACCTGCAACTAGTGGTGTAGTAACCTGTGAGCCACGAGGACTCAGCAATCCCATTACCATGGGTATCAAGACTAGCAAAGCTTAATGGGTAAGGAAGGGGGTAAAGTGGTGAGGTTGCAGCAGCAACTAAGCATGTATGGTGGCTAACTTACGCAAATAAGAGAGGGAAGAGAAGCAAAGGAAGCGATCGTCAACTAGTAATGATCAAGAAGTGATCCTGAAACTCCTACTTACGTCAAACATAACCCGAAACCGTGTTCTCCTCTCAAACAACCCCGAAAAGAGACACTCACGGTTACGCACACGGTTGGTGTATTTTAGAAGAGTCTACTTCAAGTTTACTACAACCGGATATTAACAAATTCCCATCTGCCACATAACCACGGGCACGGCTTTCGAAAGTTCAAACCCTGCAGGGGTGTCCCAACTTAGCCCATGATAAGCTCTCACGATCAACGAAGGATATTCCTTCTCCCGGGAAGACCCGATCAGTCTCGGAATCCCGATTACAAGAAATTTCGACAATGGTAAAACAAGTCCAGCAAGACCGCCCGATGCGCCGACAATCCCGATAGGAGCTGCACATATATCGTTCTCAGGGCAACACCGAATGAGACAGGTTACGAGTAAAACCAGGCCTCAAGTTTCCCCGTGGTGGCCCCACAGGCGGCTCGGTTTGGACCAACACTTAGACAAGCATTGGCCCCGGGGGGCTAAAATAAAGATGACCCTCGGGATGCGCGACTCCCAAGGGAAAAGGTAATAGGCTGAGGCAAATGTAAAACCAATGTTGAGCCTTGCTGGAAGAGTTTTATTCAAAGCGAACTGTCAAGGGGGTCCCATAAATCACCCAACCGCGTTAGGGACGCAAAATCCAAGAACATAATACCGATATGACGGAAACTAGGGCGGCAAGAGTGGAACAAAACACCAGGCATAAGGCCGAGCCTTCCACCCTTTACCAAGTATATAGATGCATTAATAATATAAGAGATATTGTGATATCCCAACATAAAGATAAACCAACATGGAGCAATCTTCATCTTCACCTGCAACTAGCAATGCTATAAGAGGGGCTGAGCAAAAGCGGTAACATAGCCAAACAACGGTTTGCTAGGAAGGGTGACAAAGGTTAGAGGTTCATGGCAATTTGGGAGGCTTGAGCAGCAAGTGGTAGGTAACACAACATAGCGATAGAGCGAAGCAACTAGCATAGCAATGATAGTAATGAGATCCAAGGTGACGGTCATCTTGCCTGAAATCCCGCTAGGAAGAAGAACGAGTCCATGAAGAATATGAAGCCAAGAAGACAAACCAAGCGTAGACGAACGAATCCTCACGATCGCAACAAAACGGGAACTATCGAGAAGAAACACACAACACGGTAAACACACCACACATGAACAAGGAATGATGCTCAACCAAGTATGATGCATGACAAGGCTACATGAAGCTACTCATGGCAAGAGATGATGCATACAAGAACAACACATCAAAGCAAGTTTAAATGAGGCCGGAAACAACATATAACAAATCTGGTAAGTCCTCATATGCAAATTTCGAAATTGGTCCAGATCTGAATAAACCTTATGTTCAAGTTGTTAAACAGCAAGTTAAATGCACCACGATGATCTACACGAAATTCTAGTCAAGTTACATATAAAGTTCATTAGATTCGGAGCTACGGCCTAGAAGATATGAGCAAAACAAGATAAGCATGGCATTGATGCAAAATGCATTCAAACATCAAGCAAACACATTCAAAACATGGATGCAACAAGATAACATGAAACTACATGCAAATCTAAGCAAGCTTCATATAGAGCACACTCAAAACGGAGCAACGGTTCAACACATACACACCATACAAGTATAAAGGGCATGCTGTCCAAAACAGCAACTAGGCATCTTACAAGCATCAAAACAACATGCTACAGGATCTCAACATGAAAACAAAAGGCACGGACATGATGTACAGGTAAAGCATTACAAAGCATGAACACTGAGCTATCTCCAGAAACTACTAGAACATGCTCAAAAGGACATGGCAAGATTGCAATTAATAACAGGTTCACAGACTTGGCAGAATTCACAGGACATGGCAGAAATAACATCAGATTGCAGTGTTTATAGCTATGAAACAACATGTTTCAGGAACTGATCATGGCAACAAAAGGCATGGCATGAATCTACTAATTGCATAGAACAAAAGTCCCTTACTGACCATGAGCCAAAAGGGCACGGAAAATATGATGGCACCCATATAAACATAGCAAGTTTTATTACAGATTCAGACTTGGTGAAAATAACAGAGCATGGCATGACAGAATTATGAAGGCATCTTTGTGAGCTCGAATCACTCATCACAAGGCATTGCATGACAAGATAAGCATAGCATCAGCAAGAAGACATGTTCATTAAGCTAATAATGGTAATAACAAGTTCATAGGGTCCTTGGATCAACTATAACAACCATGGCAAAATCGAATAACATGTAAACAATCTGCCAGGAACATTTTATAGCAAAATTAGAGCAAGATTAAGACATGCTAGTGCACTCTATAAATTCAAACAGAGGCATGGATGGATAGATCATAACCATATGTCCAAAACATCCGTACTGAACATACTCAAAAGAGGCATGGATCTCACTGTAGCAACATGAATACATGGCATGAAAATAACAGCAGAACAAAGACTTAGAGAAATCCTAAGTCTCTGAATCTGCAAAATCACGGAGGCTACTTTGCAATCTTGTAACAATAAACACATGACATATCTTGAAGAGTGAATTTCACCACAGCAAATACGGCATGTTTTAGCTCATAATACATGTAAACTTCATGCTCAAAATAAAATCACACAAAAAGATGCAAAAATGACAAAGGAGCATGTTCTGATAAACTACAGCAGACAACATTATATAGCACACTTGCAATGATGATTAGGGTATCAAAGTGGACTCAAATGAACATGGCACAATGTAACCAAATGCAGAGCACATCCTGATGAACATTTCGGTATATCATATGCACGAAATGGAGCAGTATGCATGGAGTTATGATGCGATGAACGAGCAATAAAATATTGTAGAAAAGGACTTAGAGAAAATCAACCTACAAAACTGGACGGGGTCGAACCGGGATGGGGTGGATCCGGGACGGGGAGGCGCGTTTGGATCGGTGAGCGGGTGGATCTGGTCCCACTTCACCAGATCCGGCGACGAGGGCTCCGTCTCCAACGGCGGACGGAGCTCCTGTGCGGTGGAGAGAAGGCGGCGAGGGCAGGGCACCGCGGCGCGGGGCCGGCGAGCTTGGGCGGCGCGAGGCGGAGAGGAGGCGAGGCGGGCCGGCGGGGAGGCAGGCGCGGCGAGGGGCGGCATGCCGGTGGCGGAGCGGGCAGCGGCGAGGGTCGCCGGGCGGCGGCGCGCAGGGCACGCGCGGGCGGGGCCAGGCGCGGGCCGTGGGGCGATGGAGGAACGGGCCTGCGGGGGCCTGCTACGGGCTCGCGGGCCGCTCGGCGGTGCGGTTGACCCGCGGGATAGGTGGCGGCGCTTCACTGGTCCGGGGCGGCGGCGCGAAACGTCCGGCAGCGGGCGGACATGTCCAGTGGCAGCGGGGGAAGTTTTTAGCGTTTTTGGACTGCGGGATTAGAGGAGGGGTGCACATATTTATAGGTAGAGGGAGCTAGGAGACTCCAAATGGAGTGTAGTTTTCGCCCACACGATCGTGATCGAACGACCGACAGCATGGAGGGGGTTTGGATGGGTTTTGGGCCACTTTTAAGGGGTGTTGGGTTGCGCACAAAAGAGCCTTTTGCGGCTATCCGGTTAACCGTTGGAGTATCAACCGGACTCCAAATGGCACGAAACTTGACAGGCGGTCTACCGGTGGTGTACCAAGGCCGCTTGGAAAACTTCGGTCCATTCCGAGAAAGTTTAACACACACTCACGAAAAGAGGTAAAAGGGGGCGCCGGGGAACATAGGAGTGTCGGATTGCAAAACGGACAACGGGGAAAATGCTCGGATGCATGAGACGAACATGTATGAAAAATGAGATGCACATGATGCCATGGTAAAATGCAACACGCAAGCAAATGACATGGCAATGAAGGCGAATAACTGGCAGACACCTGGCGCATCGAATCCGGGGCGTTGCACATACTCTGGCTACCACCAAATTAAAATGGCGGAGCTGCGACACTACTTTCAAGAGTGTTCGATAATAGTAGCCTCGGAAGTGCCACTTAATGATATTATAAACAACTGCAACGCCACGGGCTGGATTGCCAAATGGGCCATTGAGCTCCTCCCGTTTGACATAACTTACAAGCCGCGGCAAGCCATTAAGTTGCAAGTATTGGCCGACTTTGTCGCCGAATGGACGGAAGCCGAACTCCCTAAAGAGTACGCCGCGTATTCCAACTGGATCATGCACTTCGACGGCTCCAAAATGCTGGCTGGTCTGGGGGCTGGCATCGTTTTGACGTCCCCAACCGGAGATATAGTTCAATACGTACTCCAGATAATTTATACGGACTCCAACAACGCAGCCGAATATGAGGCCCTTTTACATGGTCTCCGGATCGCAGTATCCATGGGCATTCAACGCCTAGAGGTGCGGGGGGATTCGAACCTTGCAATATCCCAAATAAATAGAGACTTTGATGCCAAGGATCTGAAAATGGCGGCCTATCGCAACGCCGTCCTAAAAATGTCAGCTCGGTTCGAGGGGCTCGAATTTCACCATGTAGCCCGGGAAAACAATCATGCGGCAGATGTCCTCGCATGCATCGGTGCAAAACGTGATGCGGTCCCCCTAACATCTTTTTGGAGAGGCTGTTCAAGCCATCCGTGGTATGGGAAGGAGAACCCGGCAATAACAGCCCGGACCTAACCGCAATGCCAGATACCGAACACTCTGACATAATCGGAGGCTCTGCCATCGAAATAACATCTTCAGCCCATGTTATAATGGCCGTCATCGCCCCATGGACAGAACCACTCCTGGCCTACCTAACTAGGCAGGAACTCCCCGAGGACCAAAATGAGGCACATTGCATAGTGCAGCGATCTAAAGCCTATAAGGTCCATGAGGGAGAGCTTTATAAGAAAAGCACCACCAGAGTCCTTCAAAGGTGCATCTCCGAAGAGGAAGGGCGGAAGCTTCTGGCAGAAATTCACGCCGAACTCGGCGGCCACCACGCTGCAGCCGGGGCCCTTGTAAGCAAGGCCTTCCGTATAGGTTTTTATTGGCCGACGGCCCGGGCAGACGCTTAGGACTTAGTCCAACGCTGTGTTGGTTGCCAGCTCTTTGCAAACCAAAGCCATATGCCACCCACCGCCCTCCAAACAATCCCCATTACCTAGCCCTTCGCGGTCTGGGGGCTCGACATGGTTGGACCCCTTAAAGGGGGAACCCACAAGAAAAAATACTTGCTGGTCATGGTGGATAAATTCACCAAATGGATAGAAGCCAAACCTGTTAAAATGGCCAAATCTGGACCGGTGATAGACTTTATATCCGGGGTTGTACACCGTTATGGTGTCCCCCATAGCATCATCACAGATAACAGCACGAACTTCACGGCCGACGAGGTAAAACTCTAGTGCAAAAACATGGGCATCAAGCTCGATTATGCTTCCGTCTATCACCCACAAGCTAATGGTCAAGTCGAGCGAGCAAATGGTCTTATCATGAGCGGTATCAAACCCAGATTAGTGCGGTCCCTAAAGGAATCTAACACGCACTAGGTAGAGGAGCTCGACTCCGTACTCTGGGGGTTGTGGACCACGCTGAATCGCACTACCGGATACACACCATTCTTTATGGTATACGATGCAGAGGCGGTTCTGCCCTGCGACATAATTCATGACTCACCTCGAGTGCGCATGTACAAAGAAAGAGAAGCCAAGCTCAATCGGCAGGACAGTTTGGACGCCCTCGAGGAGGAGAGAGACGTGGCAAAAGCCCGTTCCGCATTCTATCAACAGCAGGCTCGAAGATACCAAAGCAGAGAAGTACGGGCCAAAACTTATAATGTTGGCGAGTTAGTTCTACGCCTGCCGGAGAAGAAAAAGGACAAACTCAAGCCCAAATGGGAGGGTCCCTTCATTATTGACCAAGTTCTGACTGGTGGAGCGTACCGTCTGAGGGATGCATCGGATAATCGACTCGAGCCGAACCCATGGAACGCGGCCAGACTCCGAAGATTCTATGCCTAGCGCCGGACTCTGTGTTCGTCTCCTTCCTCTGTCCATTTTTTATACACTATCTGTCTTTTATTTCTCTCCTTCTCCCCTTATTTTCTCTCACAGCCTTTAAGGGCCAATTTGTGCCTTGTTTGCGCACAATTAACGCGCTATCCGCGCTCATTATACTTGGGGGCTTCTTTCACAGAATCTTATTTATTTATACGGGCTTCATGCCCAGCACATGTGTCATCCTTCCGCATGTACCTTTTATTCACCATTATATGCATCGATATGACTTAAGTTTTGGCCAAGCTGGGTTGCCTGGCTCTTGTATTTATGCCCTACGTTCCCGTTAATTCGGCTAGGGCATAAGGGGAGCACCTCTGCGATTGTTACTGTCGGGTCAGCCGGATGTGTACCTCAGACTGGGTGAAGCCGAAAGCTAGCGTTCTTAAGGGAATATTCGGTTGGTGAACAAAAGATGATTTTTTACTTATTTATACATGTGCCCCCAGATGTTTTTCTTGCATCTCTTTTCGCAGTCCAGACATGCACTTTAGGGCATGCGTCCCAGGGAAAGGAACCCCTAACAGAACTATTCTCCCTGGAAGATGTTTCTTACTAACCATGTAATATAACATAACTAGTTGGGCACTTGTCTGTTCAAGCACTAATGACCCCTACGCCTGGTCTCCATGCATGCCCCGGTTCTTACATAACCGAGAGGGTATTCGGATACACTCCGGACTATCGGGTCCCGAGGTTGAAGCGAAAAGGTCCGCCATGACAAATGATCTACAATCTGGCTAGAAGGCATGATACATGTCACTTTAAATTACATAGTCAATTTGACAGGCTAAATTCCTCTTCTATACCATCCAACAAGCTGTCTAGTCTACAGTCCTGTTGGGAATACTTTGCGGCCAATTCTACTTGCCCATACACTAAGCTCACGGGGATCTCCTTCCTATTGGGCCCCACAGGTCCGACCTCGGCCATGTGGTTTGGGTCAGCCTTGGTATACCGCGTTTTCACCATGGCCCAGGCTTCCCTGGCACCTTGATGGCAGGCCGATATCTTCCATAATCGGAAGCGTCGCCGCGCTCCCTTAAGCTTCTCCGCAAGCTCTCCAAGGCCTTCAGGCAGGGAGACGGACGGCCATAAGGCCTGGGCAACACTTCGCATCACCTGCCGAACTTGTTCGTGCAGTTGCGACAGCTCTGGTAGAAGATCACCCGCACACCCGGGCATCTCATCCGCGGGACGACCCGTCAGCATACCTACAGACATAACTCTGTTAGCCGGCTTCTTCGCTGAACTCTTTTTAACAAGTTCGTTCAAGCACTTACTGAAAATGCCGCGTCGAGCCACTGATTCTCCTTCACGGAGTCCGACAGTTGGGCACGAACATCCTTTAGTTCCACTCCCAGCTGGGTGTTGGCATCCTAGAGATTATTTTTCTCCTGCCTAACCCTCGTAAGCACGCTCTCGCCGGCCTTTAGCCGGCGTAAGAGATGTTGCTCATCTGGATTTCCTCCGGCGTCATCTGCAATATTTGTTGTCAGATTTGCACATATGCCGCACTCTATATGGTATCTATCATTTTAAATATGTATTACTAGAGGGGGTCTTCTTGGACTCCTCTTCTGCAGCCAGTACGGCCTGAAGTTGGGCTTTGCACTCTTCAAGCTCTTCGGACAATTGGGTATTCTTTTCTGTAAGAACCTGCATAACAAATGATCCTTAAATCAGTTATTCTAACGGTTTCAAGTCTCAGGGGCTACTGATATATATAATTATCAAATTTTCTCACCCGTATGCCCTTTACATACTGGACCGTGGCTCTGGCTAGACCATTGTGAGCAGCACAGAGCTACGCGTCTCCTGAGTTGAAGGCATCAAATGCCTCCTGGGAGAAGCAAGCGTCACGGAGAACGGCTCGGCGACGCCAATGGTTCATGGCGCTCTCCACTTCGGAATTTGTAGCGGATATTCTATCCGCATCCTCTGTCGGAGGAACATCCGGCACGCGCCTTGTTTCCGCTTCCGCTTCCGTGTCCGGCCCTGGAGCTCGGCTGGTTGAAGCGCAGTTGGCGCACTCGTCGGATATAGTCCGGCGAGCGTTCTTCTTTCTGGGGAACACGGGCGTCATTATGTCTTTAAAAACACCAATCAGGGATGAGATGTTGCATCATACCTCTGCACCGGTGTCTCCGTCCGGACCGCTTTCCTTTTTATCCTATCCGGCCTCGGAGTCCCTTGTAGGCTAGTCGCCGCGAGTTCGGCACGGCGTCTCGAGGGCCTCCCCTGTAAAACACCATTTGCATACGATAAGCAAAGTGCGCAGGGACGAATCCTTTTCAAAATACTAGGACTTCGGTCTCAGTCACCTGTGAAGCTGGGAGCAGCCCAGGGTAATCGGCCGTAATGGCTACCAAGGCATTATCACTACTTAATTGGTAGAATACCCCATCTATCAGCTCCACAGATATATCTGGATCCTCTTGGAAAGCTTGGTCAAGGGACCGTTCAGGATCCTCTTGTTGTGGAGGTGGGCTGCTGATCTCCCTTACAGCCTTACGCAGCTCCTGCGAGGAATTCGCGAAGAAAAATGCTTAATTATGGGAATATGAAACGAATGGGCATAGAAAGTGTTGACCTACCCAGCTTGGAGAATTGTACATGGAAAATCTACCCTGTGGATTGACGCGGAGGAATTCCTCCTCTTCTCCCTTGAACAAACCGGACAAGATTTTTGCCAAAGCGGCAGTCGAGTCCGGCCCCTTGCGGCCGCAGCGGGTGGCGTCATCCTCCCCGTTGAAATCCCACATCGGGTGGCCTCAATATTGAAGTGGCTGCACCCCCCCCCCCCACATGATGCATATGGCCATGACTTCGATCATATGGTCAGTCCTGAGTGAGCCAACAACTTTATCCGGCTCATCAGGTAAAGGACGTCTCTGTCATCTTCCTCCTAGGGGCTCCGTGGACGCCAGCTCAGGCGCTTCTTCAAAGGAGCATTATTGAACTCGGGAAGGCCGATCTGAATAGGATCCGGAAGAGGGACGTCTTCTATATAAAACCATTCTGAAGGCCAGTCTTCGGATGACTTCTTCGGGGTTCCGGATAGATATCTGGTCCCAACGATGTGCCATACTTCGGCTCCGCCCACTTGATATACTGACCCCCTTTGAGAACGGGGCACAAGGCAGAACAGCTTCTTCCATAGTGTGAAATGAGCCTCGCAACCCAAAAACAGCTCGCAAAGGGCTACATAGCCCGCGATATGTAGTATGGAGGTAGGGGTAAGGCAGTGTAACTGGAGGCCGTAGAACTCCAGGAGCCCCCGGAGAAACAGATGAATTGGAAATCCAAGTCCTCTTATCAAATAAGGGATGAGGCATACCCGCTCTCCCTTGGAGGGATTGGGAAAGCTCTCCGCCATTGTAGGTGGCGAGCCCGACTCGAACCGGGACCATATACGCTGGGGGGAGAAATCCCTGGGTCTGAAGCTTCACTAGTTGGCTGTGCGGGACGGAACACCTCTCCCAATCTCCGGGCTTGGGGCTGGGGGAATGATAGGACAAGCTACGTCGACTGGCCATGATGGAATGGATTGCTTTCGGGTGCGCTCCGATGAATGCTCGCTAAGGGAGGATGGTGTGGTTTGGATCTGAATCGTCGTCTCTTTAATAGACAGCTCATTCGCATAGCTAGGGGGTAAGTGTAAAAACACCCTGGCTCTTCACATTCGCTTGACATGTGGAAGGTGGCCATTATTGGGCGTGGAAGCCAAGGAGCGCAGCATTTACAAGAAGCCGGACACTATTTAACAGGTATTCAGAATTTGGAGAAGAACCCGCCTTGCAATGCCGAAGACAATCTGAGCGCCGAACTCATCGTCATTGAAGCCTGGTTCGGGGGCTACTGAGGGAGTCCTAGATTAGGGGGTATCCAGACAGCCGGACTATAACCTTTGGCCGGACTGTTGGACTATGAAGATACAAGATTGAAGACTTCGTCCCATGTCCGGATGGGACTCTCCCTGGCGTGGAAGGCAAGCATGGCAATACGGATATGTAGATCTCCTCCCATTGTAACCGACTCTGTGTAACCCTAGCCCCCTCCGGTGTCTATATAAACAGGAGGGTTTAGTCCGTAAGACACAATCACAACAATCATACCATAGGCTAGCTTCTAGGGTTTAGCCTCTCCGATCTCGTGGTAGATCAACTCTTGTACTACCCATATCATCAATATTAATCAAGCAGGAGTAGGGTTTTACCTCCATCGAGAGGGCCCGAACCTGGGTAAAAAACATCATGTCCCTTGTCTCCTGTTACCATCCACCTAGACGCACAGTTCGGGACCCCCTACCCGAGATCCGCCGGTTTTGACACCGACACCGAACCATCCCGAACGCACACTTCGAAGGTATAACCGCCAGAACGACCGCTCGTGGACCGAATGCATGTTTGTTGTATGAGATGAACCGCATGTTTTCGCCGTATGCGATTGACGTTGCACGTTCCTCCTCGTTTGCCATGTCGTCGACCCGTGGGAACCTGGTAATCGGGATCACCCCACCATCTCTAGCATGCTCCGCACATCCGCACACTTGCTTCTTTTGCACCGATATCTCAACGAGTTGTCGGAATCGGAACATTGCCGTGGCACCGTGTCCGTTATCATCGTCGTGGCACCCTTTCATTTCGTCATGGTGACCAAATGCTTCATAACATGCTCAAGTCAATATTTTCATTAAATTGAATAAACTTGCATATGTCATCCGCATCATGTTAACAACATTTAAAATTGTAGTTTTCTTTAAATTGCTATATGCATATGGGGATTTTCCAGAATTGTTGTTTGTTATTTTCGGCCTCATTTAAACTTGCATAAATAGATAGTTTATTTATGCTTCACCCCTTGCCATGTTGAATAACATTTAATATTGTTGGGTACATAAACAAGAGCGAACTAAATAACTTGAATGTTGTGTTTCGTCAAAATGCAACTCGTTGCATATTGAGCTCCACTTAAGTTGTAGTATTGTTTGTGCACTTTGCCATGCCATGCCTGTTTAAACTGGACATGCATCATACTTGGTTTCGCATCATGCCATGTTTATGTGATGGTTGTTTACTATGTTGCTTGCTTCTTTCCGGGTTGCTTCTCTCGTTAGCTTCGGTTTCGTTCCGGAGTTGTGAGGATTCGTTCGACTACGTCCGTTTGTCTTCTTCATGGACTCGTTCTTCTTCCTTTCGGGATCTCAGGCAAGATGACCATACCCTTGAAATCACTTCTATCTTTGCTTGGTAGTCGTTCGCTCTATTGCTTTGCCGCTCTAACTACCACCTGCTATATCATGCCTCCCATATTGCCATGTCAAGCCTCTAACCATCCTTTCCTAGCAAACCGTTGTTTGTCTAAGTTACCGCTTTTGCTCAGCCCTTCTTATAGCATTGCTAGTTGCAGGTGAAGGTGAAGTTGGTTCCATGATGGAACATGGATATTTTGGGATATCACAATATCTCTTATTTAATTAATGCATCTATATACTTGGTAAAGGGTGGAAGACTCGGCCTTATGCCTGGTGTTTTGTTCCACTCTTGCCGCCCTAGTTTCCGTCATACCGGTGTTATGTTCCTTGATTTTGTGTTCCTTACGCGGTTGGGTGTTATGGGAAACCCTTGACAGTTCGCCTTGAATAAAACTCCTCCAGCAAGGCCCAGCCTTGGTTTTACCATTTGCCTACCTAAGCCTTTTTCCCTTGGGTTCTGCGGACTCAAGGGTCATCTTTATTTTAAACCCCCGGGCCAGTGCTCCTCTCAGTGTTAGTCCAAACTAGAGCCCCTTGCAGCGCCTTCTCGGGGAAACTTGAGGGTTGGTTTTAGTTGTACAGATTGCTCATCCGGTGTGCCCTGAGAATGAGATATGTTCAACTCCTATCAGGATTTGTCGGCACATTCGGGCGGCTTTGCTGGTCTTGTTTTACCATTGTCGAAATGTCGTGTAACCGGGATTCTGAGTCTAATCGGGTCTTCCTGGGAGAAGGAATATCCTTCATTGACCGTGAGAGCTTGTGATGGGCTAAGTTGGGACACCCTGCAGGGTATAAACTTTCGAGAGCCATGCCCGCGGTTATGTGGCGGATGGGAATTTGTTAATGTCCTGTTGTAGAGAACTTGACACTTGACTTAATTAAAATGCATCAACCGCGTGTGTAGCCGTGATGGTCTCTTTTTGGCGGAGTCTGGGAAGTGAACACGGTATTGTGTTATGCTTGAACGTAAGTAGCTTCAGGATCACTTCTTGATTTTTTCTAGCTTCTCGACCGTGCGTTTCTTCTCTTCTCGCTCTCATTTGCGTATGTTAGCCACCATATATGCTTAGTGCTTGCTGCAGCTCCACCACATTACCCCTTTCATACCCATAAGCTTAAATAGTCTTGATCTTGCGGATGTGAGATTGCTAAGTCCTCGTGGCTCA
Source organism: Triticum dicoccoides (assembly GCF_002162155.2). NCBI lineage: Eukaryota > Viridiplantae > Streptophyta > Magnoliopsida > Poales > Poaceae > Triticum > Triticum dicoccoides. The sequence goes on along the minus strand of NC_041382.1, from coordinate 693,645,040 downwards.
CAGATTCTACCAAAACAGTTGCAGGTGTCGACTATGCAGTGCAAGTGATGCAACCGAGCTCAAGTGGGAGTTCGACGAGGACCTTAGTCATTACTATGTTTCGTTTCCTAATGATCAGTAGTGGTGCCCAGTTGGGACGATCGGGGATCTAGCATTTGGGGTTGTCTTGTTTTGTTTTGGTTCCGTAGTCGGACCTTGATTGTACTCTGAATGATGTATGTTTAATTTATGTATTGTGTGAAGTGGCGATTGTAAGCCAACTCTTTATCCCATTCTTGTTCATTACATGGGATTGTCTGAAGATGACCCTTCTTGCGACAAAACCACCATGCGGTTGTGCCTCCAAGTCGTGCCTCGACACGTGGGAGATATAGCCGCATCGTTGGGCGTTACACAAAACATCCGGTGCCCTTCAGCGATCAGCTGAAACAGCTGGTCGAGCTGCATAGGGTGGCCGAACTGGCCATGAAGGATTTAATAACCCGGTTGTGGCCAGCCGAAGCTATACCCGGCAGTTACTCCGGCCTTGTGAAGCGGCTGGTGGATGTCTGTCCTTGGCTGGACGTTGTCAAGCGGTCCGTCTGCATCGAGGGCGCGCGTCTGGCCATCTCCTATGTCAAGGTGTGGTGGGCTAAGATGGACGTCGTCAAGTTAGCGACCGAGGGGCCGCCTGAGGGCAAGGAGCACCGCACACCCGAGCGATACTTTGTAGATGTCTTGGAGGGGTCCCGCATTGTTGCGGAGCATTGTGCGGAAGACATGATCTTTGAATGAATACGTTCATATTTTCTCTCACCCTGTATTATGGAACAAAGATAATTTATGTAATATAATGCTTTGTGTTAGATTTTTACCTCCTGTGCAGCCATTTTTATTAAATCTGAGAGTTGGCCAGTCATCGGCTTCAGCCCCCACGTAGGTAATACGGGGGTGTTCGGGATGGAATCTAAACACTCTTGATCCAATTATTTGGTCCTTGAAGGAGGTGTTTAACGCAATGAACAAGGCAATCGACTATAATGCTTTATCACCCTCACTTAGCCATAGGAGTTTGATAATAAAATTTTAGGCGCAACCCCTAGTATTCGGAAGGCCAAACTGGGGGATCTTGTAAACACCTGATCGGATAAAGACCGATTCATCACGTAATGCGGGGAAAACCTCTAGCGATTTGAAACCTCCGAAGAGCTGACCAGCTCTCACCGTATCATGACAGTCAGTTTTCGGCTTTCTCTACTAAGGTGATCATCTGGATGAACCAGGGCACAATCGCAGTAGTTCTCCCTTTACTACCCTAGCTGATATAGAGGAATGTAAGGTAGTAAGCACAGGAGTCGAGCAACCCAACTATTGACCAAAGACATGATTCAGAGCCAGTGCATATAGTGCTAAATTCGGGGTGCCGAACTATACTATAAGAAGTGTTCGGACTTTGTTGCCATATGATGTCTACTACACAACCTTCTTCTTGTAGACGTTGTTGGGCCTGCAAGTGCATAGGTTTGTAGGACAGTAGCAAATTTCCCTCAAGTGGATGACCTAAGGTTTATCAATCCACGAGAGGCGTAGGAGGAAGATGGTCTCTCTCAAACAACCCTACAACCAAATAACAAAAAGTCTCTTGTGTCCCCAACACACCCAATACAATGGAAATTGTATAGGTGCACTAGTTCGGTGAAGAGATGGTGATACAAGTGCAATATGGATGGTAGATATAGGTTTTTGTAATCTGAAAATATAAAAACAGCAAGGTAACAAGTGGTAAAAGTGAGCGTAAACGGTATTGCAATGATAGGAAACAAGGCCTAGGGTTCATACTTTCACTAGTGCAAGTTCTCTCAACAATAATAACATAGATAGATCATATAACAATCCCTCAACATGCAACAAAGAGTCACTCCAAAGCCACTAATAGCGGAGAACAAACGTAGAGATTATGGTAGGGTACGAAACCACCTCAAAGTTATTCTTTCAAATCAATCCGTTGGGCTATTCCTATAAGTGTCACAAACAGCCCTGGAGTTTTTACTAGAATAACACCTTAAGATACAAATCAACCAAAACCCTAATGTCACCTAGATACTCCATTGTCACCTCAAGTATCCGTGGGCATGATTATACGATATGCATCACACAATCTCAGATTTATCCAACCACAATAAAAGTACTTCAAAGAGTTCCCCAAAGTTTCTACCGGAGAATCAAGAACGTGTGCCAACCCCTATGCATAGGTTCCCAATGTCATGAAACCCGCAAGTTGATCACCAAGACATACATCAAGTGTTCTCATAAAGACTCAATCCGATAAGATAACTTCAAAGGGGAAACTCAATTCATCACAAGAGAGTAGAGGGGGAGAAACATCATAAGATCCAACTACAATAGCAAAGCTCGGGATACATCAAGATCATGCCTTAGAGGGAACACGAGAGAGAACACGAGAGAGAGAGAGATCAAACACATAGCTACTGGTACATACCCTCAGCCCCGAGGGTGAACTACTCCCTCCTCGTCATGGATAGCGCCGGGATGATGAAGATGGCCACCGGAGATGGATCCCCCCTCCGGCAGGGTATCGGAAAGGGGTCCCGATTGGTTTTTCGTGGCTCTGGAGGCTTGCGGCCGCGGAACTCCCGATCTAGGTTCTGTTCTGGAAGTTTTAGGGTGCGTAGGTATATATGGGTGAAAGGAGTACGTCGGTGGAGCTACGTGGGCCCCACGAGGCAGGGGGCGCGCCCAGGGGGGAGGGCGCGCCCCCCACCCTCGTGAGCACCTCCCGTATCTTTTGACGTGGAGTCCAAGTCCATCAGGTGGGTTTCCTTTCAAAAATAACTTCTCCAGTTGATTTCGTTCTGTTTTGACTCCGTCTAATATTCCTTTTCCTCGAAATACTGAAATAGGCATAAAACAACAAATCTGGGCTGGGCCTCCGGTTAATAGGTTAGTCCCAAAAATAATATAAAAGTGTATAATAAAGCCCATAATCATTCAAAACACATAGTAATATAGCATGAATGCTTCATAAATTATAGATACGTTGGAGACGTATCAGCATCCCCAAGCTTAATTCCTACTCGTCCTCGAGTAGGTAAATGATAAAGAAAGAATTTATGAAGTGTGAATGCTAGAGGTGCACAAGTTTGATCAACGATAATTTCAATCACCTTTTCTAGCATGATTATATGTCATAACAGTAATTCATCTCATAAAACTTCTCACGATAAAGTGGCAAGCAATTCACATATCAACGCATAGACCATAAACATTCTTGAAAACTAGCAAACTTCATTCTTAGTCATCAAAACAATTGCAATTCATCTTATTTTCAGGAATAGAAAACTCCACATACTCAACTATCATATAGTCTTCTACAATTGCTAACACTCGCGCAATACTTGTGGTTATGAAGTTTTAATCAGACACAGAGAAAGATTGGGGCTTATAATGTTGCCTCCAAACTTATTCACCTTTGGGTGATGTCAACAATAATAGTTCATGCTAACGTACATCCAATTGGATATATATATCAGGATCACCCCACCATGAAGTGCTTGCCAAAGGATAAAATGAAAAAGGGAAAGGTGAAGATCACCTTGACTCTTGCATAAAGTAAAAGATAGGCCCTTCGTAGAGGGAAGCAGGGATTTGCAGAGGTGCCAGAGCTCAATTTTTAAAATAGAGATAAATAATTTTGAGAGGTATGATCTCATTGTCAACATAACAACCAAGAGTTCCCAATATCTTCCATACTACATACATTATAGGCGGTTACCAAACAAAATGGTAAAAATTTATACTCCCCCAACCACCAACAAGCATCAATCCATGGCTTTCTCAAAACAATGAGTGCCTCCAACTAACAACAATCTTGGGGGAGTTTTGTTTAATTATTTTGATTTGCTTTGATCTTTTTGGATCATGGGACTGGGCATCCCGGTTACCGCCACTTTCTCGTGAATGAGGAGCGGAGTCCACTCCTCTTGAGAATAACCCACCTAGCATGGAAGACACTGACAGCCCCTAGTTGCTACATGAGCAATTTGGGCATACAAGACAGATTATGATTTGAAGGTTTAGAGTTTGGCACATGCAAATTTACTTGGAACGGCAGGTAAATACCGCATATAGGTAGGTATGGTGGACACTCATGGCAAAACTGGGTTTAAGGATATGAAGCACAAGTAGTATCTCTACTTGGTGCTAGGAATTTTGGCTAGCATGAGGGGGAAAGGCAAGCTCAACATGTTTGAATGATCCATGACAATATACTTTAACTGAGATGCGAGAAAACATAACCCATTACGTTGTCTTCCTTGTCCAACATCAACTCTTTAGCATGTCATACTTAATGAGTGCTCACAATTATAAAATATGTCTATGATAATATATTTATATGTGAAATCTCTCTTCCTTCAATATTCTTTCATGAATTGTTCAAATGACTAATACAATGCTTGCTAACTGTCAATAAATTTACAACCTCTACATCTTAGATGTGAAGTCATTACTCCCCATGGGATAAGCAAATGAAACATATATAATTTCAGATTTGTGGCATTCAACTTATTCAACCATTTACTCATAGGATATAAGTGAAGCACACGAGTAAATGGAAAGCTACTCCAAAAAGATATAAGTGAAGATCAATGAGTAGCTAAATAATTATGCAACTATGTGAAGACTCTCTCCCATTTAAGAATTTCATATCTTGGTATTGTATTCAAGCAGCAAGCAAAACAAAATAAAATTACATTGCAAGGATAGCACAACTCATGTGAAGAAGCAAAAACTTAGGCTCAACCGATACTAACCGATAGTTGTTAAAGAAGAAAGGTGGGATGCCTACCGGGGCATCCCCAAGCTTAGATGCTTGAGACTTCTTGAAATATTATCTTGGGATGCCTTGGGCATCCCCAATCTTGAACTTTTGTGTCTCCTTAATTCCTCTCTTATCATGGTTTCTCTTTTTATCAAAAGCTTCATTCACAACAAACTCAACAAGAACTCGTGAGATAGGTTAGTATAAACCAATGCAAAACCTTATCATTTTCTACTGTAGAAAATCAATAAAATTATTATTCAACATTGCATACTAAATGCCTCTGCATATTTAATACTCCTATCCTTAAATAGAATCATTAAACAAGCAAACATATGCAAACAATGCAACCATAACAGCAATCTGTCAAAACAGTATAGTCTGTAAAGAATGCAAGATTCATCATACTTCCCTAACTCCAAAAATTATGAACTAAAATTCCCACTGTAATAAATTTATCAGAGCTCAATATGCAAAAAGATTCAACATTATACCACTATCTTACTTTTCTAAGTAATTTTTGCAACAGCGGTAAACTTTCTGTTTTCAAACAGCAACATGCATACTTGCAAAATAAGCATGGCAAAGGCTATCCTTGACTTTTTTATTGAAACTAAAGATGCAAAACATTATTCTAACTAACAGCAAGCAAAAACTAACGAAAATGACATGAAGCTCCAAGCAAAACACATATCATGTGGCGAATAAAAATATAGCTCCAAGTAAAGTTACCGATGAACGAAGACGAAAGAGGGGATGCCTTCCGGGGCATCCCCAAGCTTAGGCTCTTGGTTATCCTTGAATATTACCTTGGGGTGCCTTGTGCATCCCCAATCTTAGGCTCTTGCCACTCCTTATTCCATAGTCCATCGAATCTTTACCCAAAACTTGAAAACTTCACAACACAAAACTCAACAGAAATCTCGTGAGCTCCGTTAGCGAAAGAAAACAAAAGACCACTTCAAGGTAATGTAATTAACTCATTCTTTATTTATATGGGTGTTAAATATACTGTATTCCAACTTCTCTATGGATTATAAACTATTTTACTAGCCATAGATTCATCAAAAAAAGCAAACAACACACGAAAAACAGATTCTGCCAAAAACAGAACAGTCTGTAGTAATCTGTAACTAACGCAAACTTCTGAACTCCAAAATATCAGCCAAAATAGGACGACCTAGAAATTTTGTTTATTGATCATAAGAAACTGGAATCAGTATTTTATCACGTTCTGGTGATTTTTAACAATTCGGGCACTGAGCGCAAAGATTCTGGAAATTACAGCAAGATCAAATAACTATCATCCAAGAAGATCCAATAGGTTCTACTTGGCACAAACACTAATTAAAACACAAAACCACATCTAAACAGAGGCTAGATGGATTATTTATTACTAAACAGAACCAAAAAGCAAAAAACTAAAATAAAATTGGGTTGCCTCCCAACAAGCGCTATCGTTTAACGCCCCTAGCTAGGCATTATGATTTCAATGATGCTCACATAAAAGATAAGAATTGAAACATAAAGAGAGCATCATGAAGAATATGACTAGCACATTTAAGTCTAACACACTTCCTATGCATAGGGATTTTGTGAGCAAACAACTTATGGGAACAATAATCAACAAGCATAGGAAGATAAAACAAGCATAACTTCAAGATTTTAAGCACATAGAGAGGAAACTTGATATTATTGCAATTCCTACAAGCATATGTTCCTACCTCATAATAATTTTCAGTAGCATCATGAATGAATTCAACAATATAACCAGCACCTAAAGCATTCTTTTCATGATTTACTTGCATAGAAAATTTACAACTCTCCACATAAGCAAAATTCTTCGCATGAATAATAGTGGGAGCAAACTCAACAAAATAACTATCATGTGATTGAAAATTAAGATCAAGATGACAAGTTTCATGTTTATCATTATTCTTTAAAGCATACGTGTCATTACAATAATCATCATAGATAGGAGGCATGCTTTCATCATAATAAATTTGCTCATCAAAGCTTGGGGGACTAAAAATATCTTCTTCACTAAATGTAGCATCCCCAAGCTTGGGACAAACATTAATTTCAGCAAATATATTCTCAAATATGTCATTCTCATCAAACATAGCTTCCCCAAGCTTGGGCCTTTTCATATCATAAGCATAATCACTCTCATCATTAATAGTATGGATAGCACCAATAGTATAGCAATTATCATTATCACAAGTAGTAGGAGCAACATCATTTGGAAGGGATACCTTTTTACCTTTGTTTCTCCTTCTTTTCTTTTTCTTCTTCACATTATGTGTAGGTTCAACCTTCCTCTTTGAGCTCCTTATTGATGAGATTGGTTGAATAGAAAGCTCCTCCTCGTTACCTGATTCATCATAAGAAATAATAGGAGGAGATTGGGAAGTCTCTTCCCTTTCATTAGTATTCTCTTCATCTTCTATTTGTTTTCTTTTCTTTATGTAATTGGAAATATACGGATTTTCAATGCAATTCACCGCACAATACATATAAATCTTTTCTAGATCAAAATCAAGAAATCTATCAAGATTAAATTTTGGAATACCCTCAGTTATACGTTTCATTTCTTCATAACCCAAAAGAAGGCTAAGTTCTTTATGATGCTCAAGGGTAATCAAATTATCACAATATTTGGACACGACTTGATCATGAAACAAATAGCATCGGAGCTTTAAATGACCATGTTCATTGCAAAGTTCACAAGGGGCACGAAAAATATTGAATCTTTCAGCACATTCATCTAGCTCTTCTTGAAAAAATTTGGTTTCTAAGTACTTATGCCTCTTGCAATATATATCTTCTTTATTTGGTGTGTTCATGCAAACATGCACTCCACAAAAGTTGACATGCTTATGAGAGATATTTTCATCCTGACTAGAGCAATCATCGATAGTACTATGGATATTCAAGGAGTTCATACTAACAACATTGCAATCATGCTCATCATTCAAAGATTTAGTGCCAAACAATTTAGAGATTTCTTCTTCTAGCACTTGAGCACAATTATCCTTTCCATCATACTCACGAAAGATATTAAAAAGATGAAGCGTATGAGACAAACTCAATTCCATTTTTTCGGTAGTTTTCTTTTATAAACTAGACTAGTGCTAAAACAAGAACCAAAAAGATTCGATTGCAAGATCTAAAGATATACCTTCACTTACCTAGCCTCCCCGGCAACGGCGCCAGAAAAGAGCTTGATGTCTACTACACAACCTTCTTCTCGTAGACGTTGTTGGGCCTGCAAGTGCACAGGTTTGTAGGACAGTAGCAAATTTCCCTCAAGTGGATGACCTAAGGTTTATCAATCCGCGAGAGGCGTAGGAGGAAGATGGTCTCTCTCAAACAACCCTACAACCAAATAACAAAAAGTCTCTTGTGTCCCCAACACACCCAATACAATGGAAAATTGTATAGGTGCACTAGTTCGGCGAAGAGATGGTGATACAAGTGCAATATGGATGGTAGATATAGGTTTTTGTAATCTGAAAATATGAAAACAGCAAGGTAACAAGTGGTAAAAGTGAGCATAAATGGTATTGCAATGATAGGAAACAAGGCCTAGGGTTCATACTTTCACTAGTGCAAGTTCTCTCAACAATAATAACATAGATAGATCATATAACAATCCCTCAACATGCAACAAAGAGTCACTCCAAAGCCACTAATAGCGGAGAACAAACATAGAGATTATGGTAGGGTACGAAACCACCTCAAAGTTATTCTTTCAAATCAATCCGTTGGGCTATTCCTATAAGTGTCACAAACAGCCCTGGAGTTTTTACTAGAATAACACCTTAAGATACAAATCAACCAAAACCCTAATGTCACCTAGATACTCCATTGTCACCTCAAGTATCCGTGGGCATGATTATACGATATGCATCACACAATCTCAGATTTATCCAACCAACATGAAAGTACTTCAAAGAGTGCCCCAAAGTTTCTACCGGAGAATCAAGAACGTGTGCCAACCCCTATGCATAGGTTCCCAATGTCACGAAACCCGCAAGTTGATCACCAAGACATACATCAAGTGTTCTCATAAAGATTCAATCCGATAAGATAACTTCAAAGGGGAAACTCAATTCATCACAAGAGAGTAGAGGGGGAGAAACATCATAAGATCCAACTACAATAGCAAAGCTCGGGATACATTAAGATCGTGCCTTAGAGGGAACACGAGAGAGAACATGAGAGAGAGAGAGAGATCAAACACATAGCTACTGGTACATACCCTCAGCCCCGAGGGTGAACTACTCCCTCCTCATCATGGATAGCGCCGGGATGATGAAGATGGCCACCGGAGATGGATCCCCCCTCCGGCAGGGTACCGAAAAGGGGTCCCGATTGGTTTTTCGTGGCTCTGGAGACTTGCGGTGGCGGAACTCCCGATCTAGGTTTTGTTTTGGAAGTTTTAGGGTGCGTAGGTATATATGGGTGAAAGGAGTACGTCGGTGGAGCTACGGGGGCCCCACGAGGTAGGGGGCGCGCCCAGGGGGGAGGGCACGCCCCCCACCCTCGTGAGCACCTCCCGTATCTTCTGATGTGGAGTCCAAGTCCATTAGGTGGGTTTGTTGATTTCGTTCCGTTTTGACTCCGTCTGATATTCCTTTTCGTCGAAATACTGAAATAGGCATAAAACAGCAAATCTGGGCTAGGCCTCTGGTTAATAGGTTAGTCCCAAAAATAATATAAAAGTGTATAATAATGCCCATAATCATTCAAAACACATAGTAATATAGCATGAATGCTTCATAAATTATAGATACGTTGGAGACGTATCACCATAGTGCGGGGCACTATGAAGCCCCTGGCAAATATGAAATGTACCAGAGTGTACGGGTGTTAACTAATAAGGATGTGAATAGAAAAAGGAAAATAAACAAGGAGCAAAAGTAGTGAGCTAGGGCCACAGATTTTGGCCGCGAATTGCTTTCATTGCGATTTTATTAATACGTCAATGCGCATTGATACAAATAGTGTGAGAGGCAATAGGCTATTTAACATGCCAAAACCAAGGGAAAGCTGCATGTGGGTCCTGAAAAACAGGTAGAGTGATTGTTAATGAGACCACCTAGAAAGTCCCTCATATGCCTGTGTTTCTAGCCGTCTTGGTGTGTTTGTCCTTCAAGAGGACCAATGATCAGGCCATCAGATGGGGCATGCAGGATTGAGACCTCAAAAAGGAAAAAAGGAAAGGTGAACGTATGTGTGTATCTGGTGTCGGTTGAGCCGTACACGCTAGCTATTCCTCTGTCGATGCCTATGGGATTTTGAGGGCGTAGTTATGTACATGCGGTATGAATGTCACCACTTGATCGGGACTGAGACGAATGACAAATTGCTAGTTGAGCTCCTGACGAGCCGAGCTATCCTGCTGCAGAATAGTTCGGACCCTCTTAATGGAGTCCGGGGGCTCGGCAACCGAATTAAGGTTCTGCTTGAGAAGGTCGTTCTGTATGTCTGCTGCTAGGGCAGCGGTTTGCTCTTCTGTACGGAGGGAGCATTCCATATTTCCATTTACTGTTATGATGCCGCGTGGACCGGACATCTTGAGCTTGAGATAAGCATAGTGTGGCACCGCGTTGAATCGAGCGAATGCGGTCCGTCTGAGCAGTGCGTGATAGCCACTGCGAAAGGGGACGATGTCGAAGATTAACTCCTCGCTTCGGAAGTTGTCCGGGGATCCAAAGACAACCTCTAATGTGATTGAGCCCGTACAGCGGGCCTCTACACCTGGTAAGTCTCCTTTGAAGGTAGTCTTTGTGGGTTTGATCCATGATGGGTTGATGCCCATTGTGCGCACTGTATCCTGATAGAGCAGATTGAGGCTGCTACCCCCGTCCATAAGGACACGCATCAGGTGAAATCCATCAATGATTGGGTCAAGGACAAGCGCGGCTGAACCACCATGACGGATACTAGTCGGGTGATCCCGGCGATCAAAGGTGATCGGGAATGACGACCATGGATTGAATTTTGGGGCGACTGGCTCTATCGCGTAGATGTCCCTGAGTGCACGCTTGCGCTCCCTTTTGGGGATGTGTGTGGCATATATCATGTTCATTGTTTTGACTTGAGGGAGAAACTTCTTCTGTCCCCCTATGTTCGGTTGCTGGGGCTCCTCGTCATCGTCCTCGCTTTGCGATCTATTTTCCTTATTCTCGGCGTTTAATTTTCCGGCCTACTTTAAAACCCAACAATCTCTGTTGGTATGATTGGCTGGTTTGTTTGGGGTGCCATGTATCTGGCACGGACGATCAAGTATGCGGTCCAAGCTGGATGGTCCCTGATTGTTTCTTTTGTACGTTTTCTTCCGCTGGCCGGACTTGGAACCGCTAAATCCGGCGTTGACTATAGTGTCATTGGTATTATCGCCATTGCTTCGGCGTTTGTGTCTATTACGTCGGAGCTCGCCGTTGCTACTGTGTTTTTACTACGGGACAACCAACTATCCTCACCCGCGCAAAAGCGGGTCATGAGTGCCATGAGGGCTGCCATGGATTTTGGCTTTTCTTGGCCGAGGTGGCGGGCGAGCCATTCGTCGCGGATGATATGTTTAAAGGCCGCTAGGGCTTCGGCATCCGGACAGTCGACGATCTGGTTCTTTTTATTTAGGAACCTAGTCCAGAACTTCCTGGCTGACTCCCCAGGCTGTTGAACTATGTGGCTTAAGTCATCAGCGTCTGGTGGCCAGACATATGTACCTTGGAAGTTGTCGAGGAAGGCCTCTTCCAAGTCCTCCCAGCTGCCAATAGAATTTTCAGGCAGACTGTTTAGCCAGTGCTGAGCTGGCCCTTTAAGCTTTAGTGGGAGGTATTTGATGGCGTGGAGATCATCTCCGCGGGCCATGTGGATGTGGAGGATAAAGTCCTCAATCCATACCGCGGGATCAGTTGTTCCATCGTACGATTAGATATTCACGGGTTTGAACCCTTCGGGGAATTCATGATCCATTACTTCATCAGTGAAGCAAAGAGGGTGTGCGGCGCCTCTATATCTGGCCGCATCGCGACGTAGCTCCGATGGGGTCCGTCTGCGGTTATCGGCCCGGGCGTGGCTATGTTTGTCACGCCAGAATAGGTAGCCATCATCGCGTGTCGAGGGACGTCCTCGCGATCCGTAGATCGATCTGGTATATCCTACTCTACTGTCCAGGTCCTGCTGAAGGTCGTTTGTATGACCCCGAGATGTTTTGTCTCTATTTTTGCATGGCGGTGGGACGGGCTGTTGTTCGGCCCGAATTGCCATTTTATCCCGACTGCGTGGTGGTCGGTCCGCCACACTATCCCGACCGCGTAGTGGTCGATCAGCCGCATTACGCGAGGGAGGTATGGGCTCTGCTGCCTCCTCATCGAACTGAGGTAGCAATCTGCGCTTTGGGTAACTCTTGGTTGGGCGTCTGAGGCTGTATTCCTCGGCTGCTAGGACATCAGTCCACCTGGCGACGAGCAGATCTTGATCAGCTTGAAGCTACTGTTGCTTCTTTTTCAGGCTCCTTGCGGTGGCTATTAGCTGGCGCTTGAAGCGCTCCTGCTCGAGAGGTTCTTCGGGCATGATGAAATCCTCATTGCCGAGGATTTCCTCGTCCTCGGAGAGCGGATGATAACTACCGTCCTTTGAGTCGTTGGGCATGGCCTGTTCGTCGGGGCTGACTTGCCCGTTTTCTTGTTCCTCCTGTTCGGATGTTCCCTCCACTAGGTCTTCATTGTTTTCTGCATCGTCCGGAGTATTATTTTCTCCAGTGCCAGTATTGCTGTCTTTTGAATTACGTGACTTAGAGCCGCGACGAGGACGCCGGTGTTTGTGATGTGTCACAGGAGGTTTATTCTCAACTGGGTTTTCTTTGTCACCGTCGTTGGTTGTTTTGGGTGTATCCACCATGTACACATCGTACGAAGAAGTGGCCATCCATCCTCCAGTGAATGGCGGGTTTTGGCCCTGCTCCTCGTCGGCATCGTCATCCATACCGTCGATGTCTTCAGAGCCGTAATCAAGCATGTTGGTTAAGTCCTCGACAGTGGCTATGAAGTGGGTGGTGGGTGGGAAGCAAAATTCTCCATCATCAGCCCCTAGTTCGAACCGAACATAGTTTGGGTGTGAGTCCCCCGCCAAGGACAGGTTCTTTAATGAATTTAGCACATCGCCCAAAGGCAAGTGCTGGAAGATGTCTGCGGCGCTGAATTCGAAGATCGATAAACAATCAAGTTCGGCGTCCACGGGCTCACATGGTTCAGAACTTATGACCAGAGACGAGTCTGGAGTTCTAGTGGCATAGGTATCATGTGAGGTTAAGTCTATGTGCGGCCCCGACGCCAGGGAATCTGTGGCCTCCGTGGCGGGGTTGAGCTTCCCGTCCTTGGATGGCGTAGTCTGCTCTGGATATAAGGCCAGAGCGGTTACAGGAGCTGTCTCCTGGATGCGGTCCGATGACAGATTTAGGTCATGTTCATCGAGGTGACCAGGGGTGGTTGCCGTGGTCACGAATTCGGCGAAGATCAAATCTCCACGGACGTCCACAATGTAGTTCAAGCTCCCAAATCTGACCTGGTGGCCAGGGCCGTAGCTATCGATCTGCTCCAGATGGCCAAGCGAGTTGGCCCGCAGTGCGAAGCCGCCGAACACGAAGATCTGTCTGAGGAGAAAGGTCTCGCCTTGGACAGCATCGTCGCTGATGATTGAAGGGGCCATCAAACCTTTAAGGGACGGCACAGTGGATCTCTCAATGAAAGCACCAATGTCGGTGTTAAAACTTGTGGATCTCGAGTAGGGGGTCCCGAACTGTGTGTCTAACGTCGATGTTAACAGGAGACAGGGGACACAATGTTTACCCAGGTTCGGGACCTCTCTATGGAGGTAATACCCTACTTGTTGCTTGATTGATCTTGATGAATATGAGTATTACAAGAGTTGATCTACCACGAGATCGTAATGGCTAAACCCTAAAAGTCTAACCTGTATGACTATGGTAATGATTCTCCCTCACCTCCGGACTAACTCCTCGGTTCATATAGACACCGGGAGGATCTAGGGTTACACAAGGTCGGTTACAAATAAAGGAATCTACATATTTGATCGCCAAGCTTGCCTTCCATGCCAAGGAGAGTCCCATCCGGACACGGGTGCAGTCTTCGGTCTTCATATCTTCACAGCCCATCAGTCCGGCCCATGGCCAACAGGCCGGAAGCCCGAGGACCCCTTAGTCCAGGACTCCCTCAGCGCCCAAGGGGGTAGGTGATGACCCACAAGTATAGGGGATCTATCGTAGTCCTTTCGATAAGTAAGAGTGTCGAACTCAACGAGGAGCAGAAGGAAATGATAAGTAGTTTTCAGCAAGGTATTCTCTGCAAGCACTGAAATTATCAGTAACAGGTAGTTTTGTGATAAGGTAATTTGTAACGGGTAGCAAGTAATGAAAGTAAACAAGGTGCAGCAAGGTGGCGCAATCCTTTTTGTAGCAAAGAACAAGCCTGGACAAACTCTTATATGAAGGAAAACGCTCCCGGGGACACATGGGAATTATCGTCAAGCTAGTTTTCATCATGCTCATATGATTCGCGTTCGTTACTTTGATAATTTAGTATGTGGGTGGACCGGTGCTTGGGTGTTGTCCTTACTTGGACAAGCATCCCACTTATGATTAACCCCTATTGCAAGCATTCCACAACTACAAAACAAGTATTAAGGTAAACCTAACCATAGCATGATACATATGGATTATGAAGCAACTCATAAACTAGGGTTTAAGCTTCTGTTACTCTAGAAACCCATCATCTACTTATTACTTCCCAATGCCTTCCTCTAGGCCCAAATAATGGTGAAGTGTCATGTAGTCAACGTTAACATGACACCACTAGAGGAGAGACAACATACATCTCATCAAAATATCAAACGGATACCAAATTCACATGACTACTTATAGCAAGACTTCTCCCATGTCCTCAGGAACAAACCTAACTACTCACAAATCATATTCATGTTCATAATCAGAGGGGTCTTAATATGCATAATAGATCTGAACATATGATCTTCCACCAAATAAACCAACTAGCATCAACTATAAGGAGTAATCAACACAACTAGCAACCTATAGGTACCACTCTAAGGCTTTGGGACAAAGATTGGATACAAGAGATGAAGTAGGGTTTGAGAGGAGATGGCGCTGGTGAAGATGTTGATGGAGATTGACCCCCTCCCAATGAGAGGATCGTTGGTGATGACGATGGCAATGATTTCCCCCTCCCGGAGGGAAGTTTCCCTGGGAGAACAGCTCTACCAGAGCCCTAGATTGGTTCCGCCAAGGTTCCGCCTCGTGGCCGCGGAGTTTCTTTCCGAAAGCTTGCTTATGATTTTTTCTCGGACGAAAGACTTCATATAGCAGAAGATGGGCACCGGAGGCCTGCCAGAGGCCCATGAGGTATGGGGCGCACCCAGGGGTAGGGCGCACCCCCACCCTCGTGGCCAGGGTGTGGGCCCCCTCTTGTGGATTCTTTCGCCAGTATTTTTTATTAATTCCAAAAATGGCTTCCGTGAAGTTTCAGGACTTTTGGAGCTGTGTAGAATAGGTCTCTAATATTTGCTCCTTTTCTAGCCCAGAATTCCAGCTGCCGGCATTCTCCCTCTTCATGTAAACCTTGTAAAATAAGATAGAATGGGCATAAGTATTGTGACATAACGTGTAATAACAGCCCATAATGCAATAAATGTCTATACAAAAGCATGATGCAAAATGGACATATCAACTCCCCCAAGCTTAGACCTCGCTTGTCCTCAAGCAAAAGCGGATAACGATAAATATATCCACATGTTTAGAGATAGAGGTGTCGATAAAATAAAATACAGACATGAGGGCATCATGATCATTCTTATAACAGCAACATATAAGGATATTGTCATATTATTTCTTATGCTCAAGTAATAATCTATTCACAATGTCAAGTACGAATCAGAAACTTCATTGAGAACCAACAAACTATAATCTCAGTCATTGAAGCAATTGCAATTTATCATAACATCGGAAAGAGTCAATATAAGAGCTTTTCAGCAAGTCCACATACTCAACTATCATTTAGTCTTTCACAATTGCTAACACTCACACAATACTTATGGGTATGCAGTTTTAATCGGACAGAGAGAAAGATAGGGGCTTATAGTGTTGCCTCCCAACCTTTTACCTCAAGGGTAATGTCAACAATAATAATTCATGCTAACTTACATCCAATTGGATATATATATCAGGATCTTTCCAACACAATGTGCTTGCCAAAGGATAAAATGTAAAAAGGAAAGGTGAAGATCAGCATGACTCTTGCAAAAGGTATAAGACAAAAGTAAAAGATAGGCCCTTCGCAGAGGGAAGCAGAGGTTGTCATGTGCTTTTATGGTTGGATGCACGAAATCTTAATGCAAAAGAACGTCACTTTATATTTCCACTTGTGATATGGACCTTTATTATGCAGTCTGTCGCTTTTATTGCTTCCATATCACAAGATCGTATAAAGTTTATTTTCTCCACACTAATAGATCATACATATTTAAAAAGCAATTTTTATTGCAAGCAACATTACTACTTACTTGAATGATCTTACTCAATCCATAGGTAGATATGGTGGACTCTCATGGCAAAACTGGGTTTAAGGATATTCGGAAGCACAAGTAGTATCTCTACTTGGTGCAAAGAATTTGGCTAGCATGAGGGAGAAAGGCAAGCTCAACATGTTGGATGGTCCATGACACTATACTTTATTTTGGATATAAGAAAACATAACCCATTATGTTGTCTTCCTTGTCCAACATCAACTCTTTAGCATGTCATACTTTAATGAGTGCTCACAGTCATAAAAGATGTCCAAGATAGTATATTTATATGTGAAAACCTCTCTTTCTTTATTACTTCCTATTAATTGCAACAATGACCAAAACTATGTTTGTGAACTCTCAACAACTTTTATTCATCATACTCTTTTTATGTGAAGTCATTACTCTCCATAAGATCAATATGATCTCTTTACTTCTTTTTATTCTTTCTTTTTCTTTTAAGATCATGCCAAGACAATCAAGCCTTTGACTCAACACTAATCTTTATTATATATAGCTCACAGACTCGATTACATAAAAGGATCATAAGGCAAAACTCAAAACTAAATCACACTAAAACTTTATTCTACTAGATCAAGATATTACCAAAAGGATCGAACTAAGAAAAACGGTAAAGATAGGAGTGTGATGGTGATACGATACCGGGGCACCTCTCCCAAGCTTGGCAGTTGCCAAGGGGAGTGCCCATACCCATGCGTTCAGTTCTCCTTTGCTGGTGAAGAAGACGGTGGTGATGATGGATAGTCGCACATCGAGCGTAGGAGATCCTCCAATTTGCGGATAATGCCCTTGAGTGGGATGATATGCTCCTTCAACAAAATATTTTCACGTGTGAGACACTTGTTTTGTATACGAGCTAACTCAATCATCTTGAAAGCTTCGATCTTAGTTGGGGTAAGAAGATTGTGATCAGGTTGAAGGATGTCTTCTTCTTCTGCTGCCGGGGCTTGATCCTCTGTGGCCTTCTTGATCCCATCATCCTTGTTGATCTCCATGGGTTCTTCCCTCTTCAGCTCTATCTTTATTAGCCAAGCATCCTTGTCACCACTGTTGGAGGAGGGGGACGACATGATGCTTGGCCTTGACAACTAATAACCAGTGGGAAGGACCCCCAACTCCTTCCCCACTCGAACCTCGATCCATTCGGGGGCTAATGACGAAGCTATGTACCTAGGGTAGGGGCATGGACCTGTCCTAAGAGCCCTACCCAAGGACATCCCTGGAAGAAGTCACCTTTCAATCGACTTGAAGGTACCCACTCGACGGGCTCAAGACACTCGACCAAGAAGCTACCACTCGACCACGAAGCCAACCACTCGACCGCCAGGAGATCTAAAGTCACTCCGCAGGCAAACGGTCGGCTATTAAGTAGTCTTTACGGTCATTATAGCACTTTATTACCAGCGTTACCAGTAACGCCCCGCCTTAATGTACATTGAACCCTTGGTGACGTGGGCTGGCCGGGGTCCTGGCGCACTCTATATAAGCCACCCCCTCCTCCGAGACAAGGGTTTGCACCTCTGTTATTCACATGCCTATAATCCAATCGACCGCCTCCGGGCACCAAGACGTAGGGCTATTACTTCCTCCGCGAAGGGCCTGAACTCGTACATCCTGGTGTGTTTACAACCTCTCCATAGCTGAGATCTAGCCTCTCCATACTCACCCCCCTACATCACTACCAGAGATAGAACCACGACAGGGACGACAGGATCATTATAAGTGATAGTCTTTTCTTCAACTTTAATAGGTGCAACTACTTTTACTTCAGTGGGAGGACTATATTTAAACCACTTTTCCTTAGGGAGGTCAACATCGGTAGCAAATGATTCACAGAAAGAAGCTACTATCTCAGAGTCAAGCCCATATTTAATGCTAAATTCACGGAAAACATCGGTATCCATAAAAGATTTAACACAATCAAACTTAGGTGTTATACCTGAATCCTTACCTTCGTCGAGATCCCAATCTCCAGAGTTGCATTTAATTCTTTCCAATAAATCCCATTTGAATTCAATAGTCTTCATCATAAAAGAACCAGTACAAGAAGTATTGAGCATGGTGCGATTATTGAGAGAAAGTCGAGCATAAAAATTTTGAATAATCATTTCTCTTGAGAGCTCATGATTGGGGCATGAATATAACATTGACTTAAGCCTCCCCCAAGCTTGAGCGATGCTTTCTCCTTCACGAGGCCAAAATATATATATATATAATTACGATCATGATGAACAAGATGCATAGGATAAAACTTCTGATAAAATTCCAATTTCAATCGGTTGTAGTTCCATGATCGCATATCATCACATAGCCTAAACCATGTCAATGCATCTCCCTTCAAAGATAAAGGGAAGACCTTCTTCTTGATAACATCCTCGGGCATAGCTGCAAGCTTAAATAATCCACAAACTTCATCCACATAGATTAAGTGTAAATCGGGATGCAATGTTCCATCTCCTGCAAAAGAATTAGCTAGCAGTTTCTCTATCATACCCAAAGGAATTTCAAAGTAAACATTTTCAGTAGGTTCAGTAGGTTGAGGAGCAACTCTTTGCTCTACTGGTCGGGGTGAAGATACCCCGAACAAGCCCCTTAGTGGATTACTTTCCATAGTAACAAGTGACAGTAAATTTCAGCACACTATACACTACAAAAAATACACTTTCGTGATGATACGTGTTTGTCACAGTAGGTCGCGTTTTTTGTCATGCATGTACATCCATGACGATTTTATGACAGATCAAGATAGTCATACATGTGCTGTCATAGAAGTGTTCCATGACATTACCAAAATTATAATCACGGAATTGTCCACTTCCATGACGATAAATCGCGCGTCACAGAAGTGCTTTCGTCAAGGGTGACCGACACGTGGCATCCACCGTAACGGAACGCCGTTAGGCCCTCACCAATGGGAAATTTCCACGTGTAAAATTCTGATTGGCCGAAGGGAACACTTGTCAGCTCGTCAGTGGGCCAGATGTCGCCCGTCCATTGGAGGAGACATGCCTATGATACGTCGACACGTGGCTGGGCCCAACAGAGGCCCATATAGGTTAAAAAGGTTGGCCCAGTCAA
Organism: Triticum dicoccoides; assembly: GCF_002162155.2. Lineage (NCBI taxonomy): Eukaryota > Viridiplantae > Streptophyta > Magnoliopsida > Poales > Poaceae > Triticum > Triticum dicoccoides. Next base: position 693,625,515 of record NC_041382.1, on the reverse strand, counting down.
AAGCCCATAGAACTTAATAAGGTACTAGTGGGCCAGCCCAATAATGGCCTGCTTAATAAAGGCCCATTTACGGCGCGAAGCCAGATCTGGCCCGTTAATTGTTCGCCCAATATTTGGGCCCATTTACGGCCCGACGCCAGATCTGGCCCGTTAATTGTTCGCCCAATATTTGGGCCCATTTGCGGCCCGAAGCCAGATCTGGCCCGTTAATTGTTCGCCGAATATTTGGGCCAACTACAGCCCAGTGACTTTCGGCCTGTTAGAGGCCTGATGTAGACATGGGCCCATTTCAGCCCGGTGTGACTTTCGGCCTGGGAATGGCCCGTGCTACCCATGGGCCATATATGGTCCGACGGGACATCGGGCCCACTAACGGCCCGTGCTAAAGTTGGCAACAGTTAAGCCCAACGTGACTTTGGGCCTGTTAAAGGCCTGTCGCATAATTCGGCCCGTTGATGCCTGTGCTAAGCTTTCGGCCTCTTAAAGGCCCATGATATCAGTGGGCCAACTAAGGCCCGAGATATGTTTCGGCCTAGTAACGGCCCGTGAGCTAACTGAGCCCAAAACGGCCCGGTCTACATTTCGGCCTGCTGAAGGCCCGTCGACGACTAGTGAAAATTGAGGCCCAACATGCATTTTGGCCTGCTAAAGGCCCGTGGTTTCATCTCGGCCGTAACAGGCCAATACAATATTCAGCCTGTTAATGGCCCAACGCTACCTGGGCTAAACTAAGTGCTGGGTCGACAAAAGGCCCAACTAAAATATAGGCCGGTGTAAGTTTGGGCCTGGCGCAATGTGTGAAAGCCCCAATCATTCGGGCCCAAGAAAGACGCAGGCCGACCCAATTGTGGCCCGCTAAAAACCTGGCCCGTTAGAGTCGAATGTTTTGGTCCGGTTGACTACATCTGATTTTTTTTCAGATAGCGAATGATGGCAGTAACTAGTAGGAATTAAGAACAAACCTACTCTATACAGTAAAGAAATTACGGCATAGTAACTAAGAATAAACCTACACTATACAATAAAGGATTTAAGGTATATTACATCCACTGGGCATCGAAGTTCGCCACCAGTGATCATAAAGCACAACGAAGAAGCAGATTACAAAAACTGGGCACCATTGCAGCGTAACAAAATAATACTGAACCGAGACCACTTCCAAGACAGTTCAAGAAAGGTTAGCCTTGCGGGGGAACTGTTGCGCAAGCTGCTGATCAAGCCTGTGAGACCGGCCTAGCATGTCGGTCATAGCTTCCAGGTGTAGCTGTTTAGTGATGAGGCTCTCATTGGTGTTCTCCGCAATCTTTTTAGAGATAGGACTTCAAGTCAAAGTTGAGTTGCAGAATGCCTTTCTGCTAGAACTTGGGACTCAAGAAGTCAAACTGATTCAGACAACAAATTCTATGAGCTTGTCTGACTGTTAGTCTCAAGTAACTTGAACACTGCATCAAGACAAGACTTTGGGGTTGTCTCGCTATCTTCAAGATGTTTTGCCTTCTTTGCTGCAATATATGTTGGGTTTGTCTCACAGCCTTCAGCAGACTTGTGCATGCCATCAGGCATATCACCCTGAAACAAAGCAGAGAAATGACAACTTTTGCATGTGTATAAACAAAGATGATAACTGTTCTGTCAATTCTATCCAATTTCAAATTAGAAAATAAAGAGTAAGTTCAAAATATCAATAGCATAATTTGGCATTGTTCATAATGCGGGGAGCTTCACCACACTACTGGATTACCATGTCAACATAACAAGCATAGATGAAGGGCAAAGAAAATCATTGTATCTATTTTGGATAATGTGCATGCCATGTTGTTCATATCATCAGCCACATCAGTAAGATAAAATAGGAGATGACAAGGTGCAAACGTGGGCTGCTTCACCACACACTGGATTATAGATCCACAAAAACAAGCATACATATAGGGAGTATTAAGTAATGTGCATGGTACAAATAAGGAATTTGGTTTTACAAGTAAAACTTAGAACTTACGGTTCTTACGAACATGCATTTTGGTAGAAACAGCAAACTAAACAGCAGTAAACGATAGGGAGTATGAGAAAATTAAATAGCAGTTGAGGATAAAGGCTTTAGAAGGACTGACTTACATTAACAGTTAACATCGGCTTTATAATGCCCTTCTCCATGTCAAGGGAAAGATAACTCAAGAATTTCATCACAGAATCTTCTTCATAAGCATCGCTTGTACTCTACATTTTGTAGAGAGTAATTATAGATATGATAATACTGGAAGGGGTAGAGGATAATGAAGATAAGATGCAGATTGATGCTACATAATCAACTACCAATCCCTGGAAGTACAAGCATTACAGGACAAAATGTACTGACAAGAGCAATGGGCTACACTTCTACACTGGCATTGTCTGTGTATTCTACTTGTTGGTAAGATTAAATATAGATCTGATCTTTTTTAGGAAATGGTGGGCGAGGGAGATAAGATGCAGAATGCTACAAAATGAACCAATCCCTCTTCCCATAATACAAGAGTGTTTTGAACACTGGTGTACTGTACAAAACGTTCTTATATTATGGGACGGAGGAAGTAGCTGTTAATGTAAGTACAATGATAGACCACGTTCAGTCCTTACAAGAGGACTGCAGAGCTAAACCTCTTCAAAAGCATTGGGTTGATTCTAAATTTATGTAAGAGTCCATACGGATCTTATAATGTCCACCAAATGGACGATTACGAGGCTAACATGTGCAGTGGTGCTACATAATCAAACAACTATGAAAGTAAGTATGGTCATACAGGGCAAGAGGTACTCACAAGAGCAATGCAGTGTGCAGTATAGTTGCGAGATTCTGTGGTCCCTTGAGAACGAATGTTCTTCTGCTAACAGTTTTTGTACAAGTGAGACATTAAGGCAAATGCAGAAATGTAGTTCAAATTGTGATGTGATATCATAGACAGTACCTTACGCTGCAGCCGAGACCAATGTGTAACAAGATTATTCCAGTCACCGTCGGATAAATGTAGCACCGGAGACTTTACAGAAATTTCGTTCAGAGGCTTGCCATCGAAGTGCGCTTGCCTCGGGTAGGAACGATACTTCATCAACGAGTGCTTGAAAAGCGCAACCAACCCTTGCTCGTCATCACAATCCAGCTTGCTCCTTGCTTGGGACATATTTGCCTGGCATCCCTCAGATATGCCAGGAATCCCACGCAGGCTCGCCGAGCACAGCCTCAATATCCTAAAAGGATTCGAGGCTCTGATACCAACTTGTCACACCCAAGATGCGACCCTATCCTAAAGGAACTCGAAGGTCCCACCAAGGATAGAAGCGCATCTTGAAGACACTTTTGCAAGGTGGATATCATTACATCAACATTACATAATAGTGGGGATACATCCAAGACATACAATGTCACATGAATACAACAATACAACATACAAGATCAACATCCGACTAAGAATGAAACATAAACAGAAACTCAAACAATATCCACCCTGCTAGCCCAGGCTGCCGACCAGGAACCTAACCCAAGATCGACAAAGAAGAAGAACTCCAACACAAGCAAACATCGCTCTCGCATCATGAACATCACATAACCGGTACCTGCAACTGGTGGTGTAGTAACCTGTGAGCCACGAGGACTCAGCAATCCCATTACCATGGGTATCAAGACTAGCAAAGCTTAATGGGTAAGGAAGGGGGTAAAGTGGTGAGGTTGCAGCAGCGACTAAGCATGTATGGTGGCTAACTTACGCAAATAAGAGAGGGAAGAGAAGCAAAGGAAGCGATCATCAACTAGTAATGATCAAGAAGTGATCCTGAAACTCCTACTTACGTCAAACATAACCCGAAACCGTGTTCTCCTCTCAAACAACCCCGAAAAGAGACACTCACGGTTACGCACACGGATGGTGTATTTTAGAAGAGTTTACTTCAAGTTTACTACAACCGGATATTAACAAATTCCCATCTGCCACATAACCACGGGCACGGCTTTCGAAAGTTCAAACCCTGCAGGGGTGTCCCAACTTAGCCCATGATAAGCTCTCGCGATCAACGAAGGATATTCCTTCTCTCGGGAAGACCCGATCAGTCTCGGAATCCCGATTACAAGACATTTCGACAATGGTAAAACAAGTCCAGCAAGACCGCCCGATGCGCCGACAATCCCGATAGGAGCTGCACATATCTCGTTCTCAGGGCAACACCGAATGAGACAGGCTACGAGTAAAACCAGGCCTCAAGTTTCCCCGTGGTGGCCCCGCAGGCGGCTCGGTTTGGACCAACACTTAGACAAGCATTGGCCCGGGGGGGCTAAAATAAAGATGACCCTCGGGATGCGTGACTCCCAAGGGAAAAGGTAATAGGCTGAGGCAAATGTAAAACCAATGTTGAGCCTTGCTGGAAGAGTTTTATTCAAAGCGAACTGTCAAGGGGGTCCCATAAATCACCCAACCGCGTTAGGGACGCAAAATCCAAGAACATAATACCGATATGACGGAAACTAGGGCGGCAAGAGTGGAACAAAACACCAGGCATAAGGCCGAGCCTTCCACCCTTTACCAAGTATATAGATGCATTAATAATATAAGAGATATTGTGATATCCCAACATAAAGATAAACCAACATGGAGCAATCTTCATCTTCACCTGCAACTAGCAATGCTATAAGAGGGGCTGAGCAAAAGCGGTAACATAGCCAAACAACGGTTTGCTAGGAAGGGTGACAAAGGTTAGAGGTTCATGGCAATTTGGGAGGCTTGAGCAGCAAGTGGTAGGTAACATAGCATAGCGATAGAGCGAAGCAACTAGCATAGCAATGATAGTAATGAGATCCAAGGTGACGGTCATCTTGCCTGAAATCCCGCTAGGAAGAAGAACGAGTCCATGAAGAATATGAAGCCAAGAAGACAAACCAAGCGTAGACGAACAAATCCTCACGATCGCAACGAAACGGGAACTATCGAGAAGAAACACACAACACGGTAAACACACCACACATGAACAAGGAATGATGCTCAACCAAGTATTATGCATGACAAGGCTACATGAAGCTACTCATGGCAAGAGATGATGCATACAAGAACAACACATCAAAGCAAGTTTAAATGAGGCCGGAAACGACATATAACAAATCTGGTAAGTCCTCATATGCAAATTTCGAAATTGGTCCAGATCTGAATAAACCTTATGTTCAAGTTGTTAAACAGCAAGTTAAATGCACCACGATGATCTACACGAAATTCTAGTCAAGTTACATATAAAGTTCATTAGATTCGGAGCTACGACCTAGAAGATATGAGCAAAACAAGATAAGCATGGCATTGATGCAAAATGCATTCAAACATCAAGCAAACACATTCAAAACATGGATGCAACAAGATAACATGAAACTACATGCAAATCTAAGCAAGCTTCATATAGAGCACACTCAAAACGGAGCAACGGTTCAACACATACACACCATACAAGTATAAAGGGCATGCTGTCCAAAACAGCAACTAGGCATCTTACAAGCATCAAAACAACATGCTACAGGATCTCAACATGAAAACAAAAGGCACGGACATGATGTACAGGTAAAGCATTACAAAGCATGAACACTGAGCTATCTCCAGAAACTACTAGAACATGCTCAAAAGGACATGGCAAGATTGCAATTAATAACAGGTTCACAGACTTAGCAGAATTCACAGGACATGGCAGAAATAACATCAGATTGCAGTGTTTATAGCTATGAAACAACATGTTTCAGGAACTGATCATGGCAACAAAAGACATGGCATGAATCTACTAATTGCATAGAACAAAAGTCCCTTACTGACCATGAGCCAAAAGGGCACGGAAAATATGATGGCACCCATATAAACATAGCAAGTTTTATTACAGATTCAGACTTGGTGAAAATAACAGAGCATGGCATGACAGAATTATGAAGGCATCTTTGTGAGCTCGAATCACTCATCACAAGGCATTGCATGACAAGATAAGCATGGCATCAGCAAGAAGACATGTTCATTAAGCTAATAATGGTAATAACAAGTTCATAGGGTCCTTGGATCAACTATAACAACCATGGCAAAATCGAATAACATGTAAACAATCTGCCAGGAACATTTTATAGCAAAATTAGAGCAATATTAAGACATGCTAGTGCACTCTATAAATTCAAACAGAGGCATGGATGGATAGATCATAACCATATGTCCAAAACATCCGTACTGAACATACTCAAAAGAGGCATGGATCTCACTGTAGCAACATGAATACATGGCATGAAAATAACAGCAGAACAAAGACTTAGAGAAATCCTAAGTCTCTGAATCTGCAAAATCACGGAGGCTACTTTGCAATCTTGTAACAATAAACACATGACATATCTTGAAGAGTGAATTTCACCACAGCAAATACGGCATGTTTTAGCTCATAATACATGTAAACTTCATGCTCAAAATAAAATCACACAAAAAGATGCAAAAATGACAAAGGAGCATGTTCTGATAAACTACAGCAGACAACATTATATAGCACACTTGCAATGATGATTAGGGCATCAAAGTGGACTCAAATGAACATGGCACAATGTAACCAAATGCAGAGCACATCCTGATGAACATTTCGGTATATCATATGCACGAAATGGAGCAGTATGCATGGAGTTATGATGCGATGAACGAGCAATAAAATATTGTAGAGAAGGACTTAGAGAAAATCAACCTACAAAACTGGACGGGGTCGAACCGGGACGGGGTGGATCCGGGACGGGGAGGCGCGTTTGGATCGGTGAGCGGGTGGATCTGGTCCCACTTCACCAGATCCGGCGACGAGGGCTCCGTCTCCAACGGCGTACGGAGCTCTCGTGCGGTGGAGAGAAGGCGGCGAGGGCGGGGCACCGCGGCGCGGGGCCGGCGAGCTTGGGCGGCGCGAGGCGGAGAGGAGGCGAGGCGGGC
>NC_041382.1:693610004-693618017 GCF_002162155.2 Triticum dicoccoides | reverse complement strand
GTCGCCGGGCGGCGGCGCGCAGGGCACGCGCGGGCGGGGCCAGGCGCGGGTCGTGGGGCGGTGGAGGAACGGGCCGGCGGGGGCCTGCTACGGGCTCGCGGGCCGCTCGGCGGTGCGGTTGACCCGCGGGACAGGTGGCGGCGCTTCGCTGGTCCGGGGCGGCGGCGCGAAATGTCCGGCAGCGGGCGGACATGTCCAGTGGCAGCGAGGGAAGTTTTTAGGGTTTTTGGACTGCGGGATTAGAGGAGGGGTGCACATATTTATAGGTAGAGGGAGCTAGGAGACTCCAAATGGAGTGTAGTTTTCGCCCACACAATCGTGATCGAACGACCGACAGCATGCAGGGGGTTTGGATGGGTTTTGGGCCACTTTTAAGGGGTGTTGGGCTACGCACAAAAGAGCCTTTTGCGGCCATCCGGTTAACCGTTGGAGTATCAACCGGACTCCAAATGGCACGAAACTTGACAGGCGGTCTACCGGTGGTGTACCAAGGCCGCTTGGAATACTTTGGTCCATTCCGAGAAAGTTTAACACACACTCACGAAAAGAGGTAAAAGGGGGCGCCGGGGAACATAGGAGTGTCGGATTGCAAAACGGACAACGGGGAAAATGCTCGGATGCATGAGACGAACATGTATGAAAAATGAGATGCACATGATGCCATGGTAAAATGCAACACGCAAGCAAATGACATGGCAATGACGGCGAATAACTGGCAGACACCTGGCGCATCGAATCCGGGGCGTTGCACATACTCTGGCTACCACCAAATTAAAATGGCGGAGCTGCGACACTACTTTCAAGAGTGTTCGATAACAGTAGCCTCAGAAGTGCCACTTAATGATATTATAAACAACCGCGACGCCACGGGCTGGATTGCCAAATGGGCCATTGAGCTCCTCCCGTTTGACATAACTTACAAGCCGCGGCAAGCCATTAAGTCACAAGTATTGGCCGACTTTGTCGCCGAATGGACGGAAGCCGAACTCCCTAAAGAGTACGGCGCGTATTCCAACTGGATCATGCACTTCGACGGCTCCAAAATGCTGGCTGGTCTGGGGGCTGGCATCGTTTTGACGTCCCCAACCAGAGATATAGTTCAATACGTACTCCAGATAATGTATACGGACTCCAACAACGCAGCCGAATATGAGGCCCTTTTACATGTGCTCCGGATCGCAGTATCCATGGGCATTCAACGCCTAGAGGTGCGGGGGGATTCGAACCTTGCAATATCCCAAATAAATGGAGACTTTGATGCCAAGGATCCGAAAATGGCGGCCTATCGCAACGCCGTCCTAAAAATGTCAGCTCGGTTCGAGGGGCTCAAATTTCACCATGTAGCCCGGGAAAACAATCATGCGGCAGATGTCCTCGCATGCATCGGTGCAAAACGCGATGCGGTCCCCCTAACATCTTTTTGGAGAGGCTGTTCAAGCCATCCGTGGTATGGGAAGGAGAACCCGGCAATAACAGCCCGGACCTAACCGCAATGCCAGATACCGAACACTCTGACATAATTGGAGGCTCTGCCATCGAAATAACATCTTCAGCCCACGTTATAATGGCCGTCATCGCCCCGTGGACAGAACCACTCCTGGCCTACCTAACTAGGCAGGAACTCCCCGAGGACCAAAATGAGGCACGTTGCATAGTGCGGCGATCTAAAGCCTATAAGGTCCATGAGGGAGAGCTTTATAAGAAAAGCACCACCAGAGTCCTTCAAAGGTGCATCTCCGAAGAGGAAGGGCAGAAACTTCTGGCAGAAATTCACGCCGAACTCGGCGGCCACCACGTTGCAGCCGGGGCCCTTGTAAGCAAGGCCTTCCGTATACGTTTTTATTGGCCGACGGCCCGGGCAGACGCTTAGGACTTAGTCCAACGCAGCGTTGGTTGCCAGCTCTTTGCAAACCAAAGCCATATGCCACCCACCGCCCTCCAAACAATCCCCATTACCTAGCCCTTCGCGGTCTGGGGGCTCGACATGGTTGGACCCCTTAAAGGGGGAACCCACAAGAAAAAATACTTGCTGGTCATGGTGGATAAATTCACCAAATGGATAGAAGCCAAACCTGTTAAAACGGCCGAATCTGGACCGGTGATAGACTTTATATCCGGGGTTGTACACCGTTATGGTGTCACCCATAGCATCATCACAGATAACGGCACAAACTTCACGGCCGACGAGGTAAAACTCTAGTGCAAAAACATGGGCATCAAGCTCGATTATGCTTCCGTCTATCACCCACAAGCTAACGGTCAAGTTGAGCGAGCAAATGGTCTTATCATGAGCGGTATCAAACCCAGATTAGTGCGGTCCCTAAAGGAATCTAACACGCACTAGGTAGAGGAGCTCGACTCCGTACTCTGGGGGCTGTGGACCATGCTGAATCGCACTACTGGATACACACCATTCTTTATGGTATACGATGCAGAGGCGGTTCTGCCCTGCGACATAATTCATGACTCACCTCGAGTGCGCATGTACAAAGAAAGAGAAGCCGAGCTCAATCGGCAGGACAGTTTGGACGCCCTCGAGGAGGAGAGAGACGTGGCAAAAGCCCGTTCCGCAATCTATCAACAGCAGGCTCGAAGATACCAAAGCAGAGAAGTACGGGCCAAAACTTATAATGTTGGTGAGTTAGTTCTACGCCTGCCGGAGAAGAAAAAGGACAAACTCAAGCCCAAATGGGAGGGTCCCTTCATTACTGACCAAGTTCTGACTGGTGGAGCGTACCGTCTGAGGGATGCATCGGATAATCGACTCGAGCCGAACCCATGGAACGCGGCCAGACTCCGAAGATTCTACGCCTAGCGCCGGACTCTGTGTTCGTCTCCTTCCTCTGTCCATTTTTTATACACTATCTGTCTTTTATTTCTCTCCTTCTCCCCTTATTTTCTCTCACAGCCTTTAAGGGCCAATTTGTGCCTTGTTTGTGCACAATTAACGCGCTATCCGCGCTCATTATACTTGGGGGCTTCTTTCACAGAATCTAATTTATTTATACGGGCTTCATGCCCAGCACATGTGTCATCCTTCCGCATGTACCTTTTATTCACCATTATATGCATCGATATGACTTAAGTTTTGGCCAAGCTGGGTTGCCTGGCTCTTGTATTTATGCCCTACGTTCCCGTTAATTCGGCTAGGGCATAAGGGGAGCACCTCTGCGATTGTTACTGTCGGGTCAGCCGGATGTGTACCTCAGACTGGGTGAAGCCGAAAGCTAGCATTCTTAAGGGAATATTCGGTTGGTGAACAAAATATGATTTTTTACTTATTTATACATGTGCCCCCAGATGTTTTTCTTGCGTCTCTTTTCGCAGTCCAGACATGCACTTTAGGGCATGCGTCCCAGGGAAAGGAACCCCTAACAGAACTATTCTCCCTGGAAGATGTTTCTTACTAACCATGTAATATAACATAACTAGTTGGGCACTTGTCTGTTCAAGCACTAATGACCCCTACGCCTGGTCTCCATGCATGCCCCGGTTCTTACATAACCGAGAGGGTATTCGGATACACTCCGGACTATCGGGTCCCGAGGTTGAAGCGAAAAGGTCCGCCATGACAAATGATCTACAATCTGGCTAGAAGGCATTATACATGTCACTTTAAATTACATAGTCAATTTGACAGGCTAAATTCCTCTTCTATACCATCCAACAAGCTGTCTAGTCTACAGTCCTGTTGGGAATACTTTGCGGCCAATTCTACTTGCCCATACACTAAGCTCACGGGGATCTCCTTCCTATTGGGCCCCACAGGTCCGACCTCGGCCATGTGGTTTGGGTCAGCCTTGGTATACCGCGTCTTCACCATGGCCCAGGCTTCCCTGGCACCTTGATGGCAGGCCGATATCTTCCATAATCGGAAGCGTCGCCGTGCTCCCTTAAGCTTCTCCGCAAGCTCTCCAAGGCCTTTAGGCAGGGAGACGGACGGCCATAAGGCCTGGGCAACACTTCGCATCACCTGCCGAACTTGTTCGTGCAGTTGCGACAGCTCTGGTAGAAGATCACCCGCACACCCGGGCATCTCATCCGCGGGACGACCCGTCAGCATACCTACAGACATAACTCTGTTAGCCGGCTTCTTCGCCGAACTCTTTTTAACAAGTTCGTTCAAGCACTTACTGAAAATGCCGCGTCGAAGCCACTGATTCTCCTTCACGGAGTCCGACAGTTGGGCACGAACATCCTTTAGTTCCACACCCAGCTGGGTGTTGGCATCCTAGAGATTATTTTTGTCCTGCCTAACCCTCGTAAGCACGCTCTCGCCGGCCTTTAGCCGGCGTAAGTGATGTTGCTCATCTGGATTTCCTTCGGCGTCATCTGCAATATTTGTTGTCAGATTTGCACATATGCCGCACTCTATATGGTATCTATCATTTTAAATATGTATTACTAGAGGGGGTCTTCTTGGACTCCTCTTCTGTGGCCAGTACGGCCTGAAGTTGGGCTTTGCACTCTTCAAGCTCTTCGGACAATTGGGTATTATTTTCTGTAAGAACCTGCATAACAAATGATCCTTAAATCAGTTATTCTAACGGTTTCAAGTCTCAGGGGCTACTGATATATATAATTATCAAATTTTCTCACCCGTATGCCCTTTACATACTGGTCCGTGGCTCTGGCTAGACCATTGTGAGCAGCACGGAGCTACGCATCTCCTGAGTTGAAGGCATCAAATGCCTCCTGGGAGAAGCAAGCGTCACGGAGAACGGCTCGGCGATGCCAATGGTTCATGGCGCTCTCCACTTTAGAATTTGTAGCGGATATTCTATCCGCATCCTCTGTCGGAGGAACATCCTGCACGCGCCTTGTTTCCGCTTCCGCTTCCGTGTCCGGCCCTGGAGCTCGGCTGGTTGAAGCACGGTTGGCGCACTCGTCGAATATAGTCCGGCGAGCGTTCTTCTTTCTGGGGAACACGGGCGTCATTATGTCTTTAAAGACACCAATCAGGGATGAGATGTTGCATCATACCTCTGCACCGGCGTCTCCGTCCGGACCGCTTTACTTTTTATCCTATCCGGCCTCGGAGTCCCTTGTAGGCTAGTCGCCGCGAGTTCGGCGCGGCATCTCGAGGGCCTCCCCTGTAAAACACCATTTCCATACGATAAGCAAAGTGCGCAGGGACGAATCCTTTTCAAAATACTAGGACTTCGGTCTCAGTCACCTGTGAAGCTGGGAGCAGCCCAGGGTAATCGGCCGTAATGGCTACCAAGGCATTATCACTACTTAATTGGTAGAATACCCCATCTATCAGCTCCACGGATATATCTGGATCCTCTTGGAAAGCTTGGTCAAGGGACCGTTCAGGATCCTCTGGTTTTGGAGGTGGGCTGCTGATCTCCCTTACAGCCTTATGCAGCTCCTGCGAGGAATTCGCGAAGAAAAATGCTTAATTATGGGAATACGAAACGAATGGGCATAGAAAGTGTTGACCTACCCAGCTTGGAGGATTGTACATGGAAAATCTACCCTGTGGATTGACGCGGAGGAATTCCTCCTCTTCTCCCTTGAACAAACCGGACAAGATTTTTGCCAAAGCGGCAGTCGAGTCCGGCCCCTTGCGGCCGCAGCGGGTGGCGTCATCCTCCCCGTTGAAATCCCACATGGGGTGGCCTCAATATTGAAGCGGCTGCACCCCCCCCCCCCCACATGATGCATATGGCCATGACTTCGATCATATGGTCAGTCCTGAGTGAGCCAACAAGTTTATCCGGCTCATCAGGTAAAGGACGTCTCTGTCATCTTCCTCCTGGGGGCTCCGTGGACGCCAGCTCAGGCGCTTCTTCAAAGGAGCATTATTGAACTCGGGAAGGCCGATCTGAATAGGATCCGGAAGAGGGACGTCTTCTATATAAAACCATTCTGAAGGCCAGTCTTCGGACGACTTCTTCGGGGTTCCGGATAGATATCCGGTCCCAACGATGTGCCATACTTCGGCTCCGCCCACTTGATATACTGACCCCCTTTGAGAACGGGGCACAAGGCAGAACAACTTCTTCCATAGTGTGAAATGAGCCTCGCAACCCAAAAACAGCTCGCAAAGGGCTACATAGCCCGCGATATGTAGTATGGAGGTAGGGGTAAGGCAGTGTAACTGGAGGTCGTAGAACTCCAGGAGCCCCCAGAGAAACGGATGAATTGGAAATCCAAGTCCTCTTATCAAATAAGGGATGAGGCATACCCGCTCTCCCTTGGAGGGATTGGGAAAGCTCTCCGCCATTGTAGGTGGCGAGCCCGGCTCGAACCGGGACCATATACGCTGGGGGGCGAAATCCCTGGGTCTGAAGCTTCACTAGTTGGCCGTGCGGGACGGAACACCTCTCCCAATCTCCGGGCTTGGGGCTGGGGGAACGATAGGACGAGCTACGTCGACTGGCCATGATGGAATGGATTGCTTTCGGGTGCGCTCCGATGAATGCTCGCTAAGGGAGGATGGTGTGGTTTGGATCTGAATCGTCGTCTCTTTAATAGACAGCTCATTCGCATAGCTAGGGGGTAAGTGTAAAAACACCCTGGCTCTTCACATTCGCTTGACATGTGGAAGGTGGCCATTATTGGGCGTGGAAGCCAAGGAGCGCAACATTTACAAGAAGCCGGACACTATTTAACAGGTATTCGGAATTTGGAGAAGAACCCGCCTTGCAATGCCGAAGACAATCTGAGCGCCGAACTCATCGTCATTGAAGCCTGGTTCGGGGGCTACTGAGGGAGTCCTAGATTAGGGGGTATCCAGACAGCCGGACTATAACCTTTGGCCGGACTGTTGGACTATGAAGATACAAGATTGAAGACTTCGTCCCATGTCCGGATGGGACTCTCCCTGGCGTGGAAGGCAAGCATGGCAATACGGATATGTAGATCTCCTCCCATTGTAACCGACTCTGTGTAACCCTAGCCCCCTCCGGTGTCTATATAAACAGGAGGGTTTAGTCCGTAAGACACAATCACAACAATCATACCATAGGCTAGCTTCTAGGGTTTAGCCTCTCCGATCTCGTGGTAGATCAACTCTTGTACTACCCATATCATCAATATTAATCAAGCAGGAGTAGGGTTTTACCTCCATCGAGAGGGCCCGAACCTGGGTAAAAACATCATGTCCCTTGTCTCATGTTACCATCCACCTAGACGCACAGTTCGGGAACCCCTACCCGAGATCCGCCGGTTTTGACACCGACACCGAACCATCCCGAATGCACACTTCGAAGGTATAACCGCCGGAACGACCGCTCGTGGACCAAATGCATATTTGTTGTATGAGATGAACCGCATGTTTTCGCCGTATGCGATTGACGTTGCACGTTCCTCCTCGTTTGCCATGTCGTCGACCCGTGGGAACCCGGTAATCGGGATCACCCCACCATCTCTAGCATGCTCCGCACATCCGCACACTTGCTTCTTTTGCACCGATATCTCAACGAGTTGTCGGAATCGGAACATTGCCGTGGCACCGTGTCCGTTATCATCGTCGTGTGTGACGCCCGGGTAATTAAGCTACAGTAATCCCCGCTAATGATGCCATGTCACCTCGGTTACTGTGGATAAACTCGCGTTAGTTCGGAACCTAGTTCGAATTTCAAATTCAAAATCGAGCAAACAATAAAAGTTTTCAAATATTAAAATTTAAATGTTCGGAGTGAACCGAATAATGCATAGGTAATTATGGTGGAGAAACCACACTTTTATAAAATGTTTAAATAATCTAAAATGAATAAAATAGTAGCAAAACCGATATCTAAATGCTTTTATAAATAAATAAAATACTAAACTAAACTGTCTTGGGATAAAACCTTTTGTGGCAGTGGGTTTCATGGTATTACTAATTTAGGGATCATTTTAATATTAAGTAAAAAGTAAACTTAAAAGAAAGTAAAATAAAAACAAAAGGAAAATAAATAAAAGAAGAGAAAACACAAAACCAGAGAAAAAAAAGGGGAAAACCCCCTTGGCCAACTGGGCCAAACGGCCCAGCCGGCCGGCCCACTGACCCATCCGGCCAGC
>NC_041382.1:693608348-693609391 GCF_002162155.2 Triticum dicoccoides | reverse complement strand
ACCGCCGCCCGTCCTCCGCCGCCCCACTCTGGCCACTGGCGGCCAACTCCACCCGCTCATGCCCTGCCTCCCCCTGCGTCCCGTGCACCCTCCACCGCGCCGCCTAGCCCCGGTGATGCCCCGATCTGGCCTCGCCGGTGCCATCTCCGGCGCCCGGTGCCCCTCTGTGCCCGCTGGCCCTCGCCCGGGTCGGGCACCTCGAGCGCCCCATCGCCCGACCCGCATAGGCCCCTGGGGCCAATGGCAAGTGGGGACCCACCCCTGAATGATTAAAAAAAAGAGGAATAAAAAAATATATTAAATAAATAAATAAATTATAATTACAATAATTAAAATACTAATTAGTTAATTAAGTAACTAATTAAGTTAACTAATCCTGATTAAATTAACCTAATCACTAATTAAATTAACTAATCTGTAATTAACCTAAACAGAGAATGACAGGTGGGTCCCACTGGACCCACATGTCAGGTTGACCAAGTCAACTCTGTTGACTGCTGACGTCAGCATGACATCATGCTGACGTCATAAATCCATTTTCGAATTAATTAAATAATTAATTAAATTCCAGAAATTAATAAAATCTTTAGAAAATCATATCTTTTAATCCGTAACTCGGATTAAAATATTTTCAACATGAAAGTTGCTCAGAACGACGAGACGAACCCGGATACGCAGTCCGTTTGTCCGCCACGCACCCCTAACATATCAAACTCGCAATTTTCCCCCTCCGGCTCCTCTGCCCAAAAACACGAAACACCGAGGATATTTTCCCGGATGTTTCCTCCTTCACCGGTATCACCTCATACCGCGTTAGAACACGTCTAGCTCTGCTTGTTGACCTGTTATGCACTTGCTTGCTATGTATTTACTGTTTCTCCCCCCTCTTCTCTCCGGTAGCCCCCGTGACGATGTTGATGCCCCTGTGGACGACTACGTCACCGACGACCCCTCCTGGTCTGAGCAACCAGGCAAGCCCCCCCCCCCCTTGATCACCAGATATCGCCTATTCTCCTCTATACTGCTTGCATTAGAGTAGTGTA
>NC_041382.1:693605496-693606898 GCF_002162155.2 Triticum dicoccoides | reverse complement strand
ACGCTGATGCTGCCCAGTTCGACTACGGAGTTGACGACCCCTCTCTCTTGCCAGAGCAACCAGGCAAGCCCCCCCCCCTTGATCACCAGATATCGCCTATTCTCCTCTATACTGCTTGCATTAGAGTAGTGTAGCATGTTACTGCTTTCGTTAATCCTATTCTGATGCATAGCCTGACATTGTCGCTACATCTGTTGATACCTTACCTGCAATCCTAAATACTTAGTATAGGTTGCTAGTTTATCACCATTGGCCCTACATTCTTGTCAGTCTGCCTTGCTATACTATTGGGCCGTGATCACTCGGGAGGTGATCACGGGTATATATGATACATACATACATACATACTATACAGATGGTGGCTAAAGTCGGGTCAGCTCGAAGAGCACCCGCGAGTGGATCTTTGAGGCGGAGCGGCAGGGCAGGTTGAGACCGCCTAGGAGAGAGGTGGGCCTGGCCCTGTTCGGCATTCGCAGATACTTAACACGCTTAACGAGATCTTGGTATTTGATCTGAGTTGGCTACGAGCCTATACGCACTAACCATCTACGCGGGAGTAGTTATGGGTATCCCGACGTCGTGGTATCAGCCGAAGCACTTCAGATGTCAGCGACGGAGCGGCGCGCGCCGGATTGGAACGTAAGCCTGCTCTTGTATTAAGGGGGCTAGTTCTGCTTCCGGCCGCCCACGCAACATGCAGGTGTGCTATGGGCGATGGGCCCAGACCCCTGTGCGCTTAGGTTTAGACCGGCGTGCTGGCCTCTCTGTTTTGCCTAGGTGGGGTTGCGACGTGTTGATCTTCCGCGGCCGGGCATGACCCAGGAAAGTGTGTCCGGCCAAATGGGATCGAGCGTGTTGGGTTATGTGGTGCACCCCTGCAGGGAAGTTAATCTATTCGAATAGCCGTGATCTTCGGTAACAGGACGACTTGGAGCTGTACCTTGACCTTATTACAACTAGAACCGGATACTTAATAAAACACACTCTTCCAAGTGCCAGATACAACCGGTGGTCGCTCTCCCTCAGGGATACGAGGGGAGGATCGCCGGGTAGGATTATGCTATGCGATGCTACTTGGAGATGATACTTGGAGATACTACTTGGAGATGCTACTTGAAGATGATACATGGAGGACGTCAATCTTCTCTCTTCTACATGATGCAAGACGGAGGCTGCCAGAAGCGTAGTCTTCAACAGGATTAGCTATCCCCCTCTTATTCTGGCATTCTGCAGTTCAGTCCACCGATATGGCCTCCTTACACATATACCCATGCATATGTAGTGTAGTTCCTTGCTTGCGAGTACTTTGGATGAGTACTCACGGTTGCTTTCTCCCCCCTTTTTCCCCTTTCCTTTCTTTCTGGTTGTCGCAACCAGATGCTGGAGTCCAGGAGCCAGACGC
>NC_041382.1:693599995-693600973 GCF_002162155.2 Triticum dicoccoides | reverse complement strand
CCCTGCCTCCCCCTGCGTCCCGTGCACCCTCCACCGCGCCGCCTAGCCCCGATGTGGCCTCGCCGGTGCCATCTCCGGCGCCCGGCGCCCCTCTGTGCCCGCTGGCCCTCGCCCGGGTCGGGCACCTCGAGCGCCCCATCGCCCGACCCGCATAGGCCCCTCGGGCCAATGGCAAGTGGGGACCCACCCCCTGAATGTTTAAAGGAAAAAAAGAGGAATAAAAAAAATATATTAAATAAAATAAATAAATAATAATTAAAATAATTAAAATATTAATTAGTTAATTAAGTAACTAATTAAGTTAACTAATCCTGATTAAATTAACCTAATCACTAATTAAATTAACTAATCTGTAATTAACCTAAACAGAGAATGACAGGTGGGTCCCACTGGACCCACATGTCAGGTTGACCAAGTCAACTCGGTTGACTGCTGACGTCAGCATGACATCATGCTGACGTCATAAATCCATTTTCGAATTAATTAAATAATTAATTAAATTCCAGAAATTAATAAAATCTTTAAAAAATCATATCTTTTAATCCGTAACTCGGATTAAAATATTTTCAACATGAAAGTTGCTCAGAACGACGAGACGAACCCGGATACGCAGTCCGTTTGTCCGCCACGCACCCCTAACATATCAAACTCGCAATTTTCCCCCTCCGGCTCCTCTGCCCGAAAACACGAAACACCGAGGATATTTTCCCGGATGTTTCCTCCTTCACCGGTATCACCTCATACCGCGTTAGAACACGTCTAGCTCTGCTTGTTGACCTGTTATGCACTTGCTTGCTATGTATTTACTGTTTCTCCCCCCTCTTCTCTCCGGTAGCCCCCGTGACGATGTTGATGCCCCTGTGGACGACTACGTCACCGACGACCCCTCCTGGTCTGAGCAACCAGGCAAGCCCCCCCCCCCCTTGATCACCAGATATCGCCTATTCTCCTCTATACTGCTTGCATTAGAGTAGTGTA
>NC_041382.1:693594232-693595457 GCF_002162155.2 Triticum dicoccoides | reverse complement strand
GGTAACCACCGATGGACGAGAACTTTGCCTACTGGTCCGCCTCGTTCAACGAGCAGGAAAATGGTTCTCTTCGTCCCTCGCCCTTGGTACCAACGTTGTTGCCGACATAACTGACATGGTACTCTCTGACATGCCTTGCTATCATGACCGTGAAAGATGTCACTGCTCCTATTAAATAAAATTAATAATAATAATAAAACCACATGGTGGGCCCATAACCCACAGTTCCACAGGATCGAAACCTGACTCTCCTGTACACCCTCATGTTTCCAAAGTTATTCCTCGCGCGTGGACTCGTATGAAATTCATGAGCCACCTACCGATGAGATCATCAATTCTGGTATCAGACGCAATACTTATTCTCGTTGCTCTGAACCCCTTTCACCTTCTAATTAGGCATCAAACGCTTGCCTATCCGTTTGAAACTTCTCATGATACCTCCTTACTGTGCTCTCGATACTTTCTTAAGTTTCAATTCGAGAGTTACTTCCCACCACCTTCCCCGATGGAATTCCCGAAGAAAGGACGCCGACTTCATCTTCATGACCTAAAGCAGCGAAATGAAGACATCAATGTATTGGACCGGCCTCTTCGAGAAGAGAAAGCCAGGATGAGAAGTCCCGCTAGATTCGTTACCAGACCTCCCCCCTTACTCTACCTCTTAAATCTCGAGACGAGATTTCTTGTAGTGGAGGAGAATTGTGACGCCCGGGTAATTAAGCTACAGTAATCCCCGCTAATGATGCCATGTCACCTCGGTTACTGTGGATAAACTCGTGTTAGTTCGGAACCTAGTTCGAATTTCAAATTCAAAATCGAGCAAACAATAAAAGTTTTCAAATATTAAAATTTAAATGTTCGGAGTGAACCAAATAATGCATAGGTAATTATGGTGGAGAAACCACACTTTTATAAAATGTTTAAATAATCTAAAATGAATAAAACAGTAGCAAAACCGATATCTAAATGCTTTTATAAATAAATAAAATACTAAACTAAACTGTCTTGGGATAAAACCTTTTGTGGCAGTGGGTTTCATGGTATTACTAATTTAGGGATCATTTTAATATTAAGTAAAAAGTAAACTTAAAAGAAAGTAAAATAAAAACAAAAGGAAAATAAATAAAAGAAGAGAAAACACAAAACCAGAGAAAAAAAAAGGGGAAAACCCCCTGGCCAACTGGGCCAAACGGCCCAGCCGGCCGGCCCATCCGGCCCCCTCACT
>NC_041382.1:693591401-693592387 GCF_002162155.2 Triticum dicoccoides | reverse complement strand
CCCACTCTGGCCACTGGCGGCCAACTCCACCCGCTCATGCCCTGCCTCCCCCTGCGTCCCGTGCACCCTCCACCGCGCCGCCTAGCCCCGATGTGGCCTCGCCGGTGCCATCTCCGGCGCCCGACGCCCCTCTGTGCCCGCTGGCCCTCGCCCGGGTCGGGCACCTCGAGCGCCCCATCGCCCGACCCGCATAGGCCCCTCGGGCCAATGGCAAGTGGGGACCCACCCCCTGAATGTTTAAAGGAAAAAAAGAGGAATAAAAAAAATATATTAAATAAAATAAATAAATAATAATTAAAATAATTAAAATATTAATTAGTTAATTAAGTAACTAATTAAGTTAACTAATCCTGATTAAATTAACCTAATCACTAATTAAATTAACTAATCTGTAATTAACCTAAACAGAGAATGACAGGTGGGTCCCACTGGACCCACATGTCAGGTTGACCAAGTCAACTCGGTTGACTGCTGACGTCAGCATGACATCATGCTGACGTCATAAATCCGTTTTTCGAATTAATTAAATAATTAATTAAATTCCAGAAATTAATAAAATCTTTAGAAAATCATATCTTTTAATCCGTAACTCGGATTAAAATATTTTCAACATGAAAGTTGCTCAGAACGACGAGACGAACCCGGATACGCAGTCCTTTGTCCGCCACGGACCCCTAACATATCAAACTCGCAATTTTCCCCCTCCGGCTCCTCTGCCCGAAAACACGAAACACCGGGGATATTTTCCTGGATGTTTCCCCCTTCACCGGTATCACCTCATACCGCGTTAGAACACGTCTAGCTCTGCTTGTTGACCTGTTATGCACTTGCTTGCTATGTATTTACTGTTTCTCCCCCCCACTTCTCTCCGGTAGCCCCCGTGACGATGCTGATGCCCCTGTGGACGACTACGTCACCGACGACCCCTCCTTGTCTGAGCAACCAGGCAAGCCCCCCCCCCCCTTGATCACCAGATATCGCCTATT
>NC_041382.1:693548745-693591188 GCF_002162155.2 Triticum dicoccoides | reverse complement strand
ACGCTGATGCTGCCCAGTTCGACTACGGAGTTGACGACCCCTCTCTCTTGCCAGAGCAACCAGGCAAGCCCCCCCCCCTTGATCACCAGATATCGCCTATTCTCCTCTATACTGCTTGCATTAGAGTAGTGTAGCATGTTACTGCTTTCGTTAATCCTATTCTGATGCATAGCCTGACATTGTCGCTACATCTGTTGATACCTTACCTGCAATCCTAAATACTTAGTATAGGTTGCTAGTTTATCACCATTGGCCCTACATTCTTGTCAGTCTGCCTTGCTATACTATTGGGCCGTGATCACTCGGGAGGTGATCACGGGTATATATGATACATACATACATACATACTATACAGATGGTGGCTAAAGTCGGGTCAGCTCGAAGAGCACCCGCGAGTGGATCTTTGAGGCGGCGCGGCAGGGCAGGTTGAGACCGCCTAGGAGAGAGGTGGGCCTGGCCCTGTTCGGCGTTCGCGGATACTTAACACGCTTAACGAGATCTTGGTATTTGATCTGAGTTGGCTACGAGCCTATACGCACTAACCATCTACGCGGGAGTAGTTATGGGTATCCCGACGTCGTGGTATCAGCCGAAGCACTTCAGACGTCAGCGATGGAGCGGCGCGCGCCGGATTGGAACGTAAGCCTGCTCTTGTATTAAGGGGGCTAGTTCTGCTTCCGGCCGCCCACGCAACGTGCAGGTGTGCAATGGGCGATGGGCCCAGACCCCTGTGCGCTTAGGTTTAGACCAGCGTGCTGGCCTCTCTGTTTTGCCTAGGTGGGGCTGCGACGTGTTGATCTTCCGCGGCCGGGCATGACCCAGGAAAGTGTGTCCGGCCAAATGGGATCGAGCGTGTTGGGTTATGTGGTGCACCCCTGCAGGGAAGTTAATCTATTCGAATAGCCGTGATCTTCGGTAACAGGACGACTTGGAGTTGTACCTTGACCTTATGACAACTAGAACCGGATACTTGATAAAACACACCCTTCCATGTGCCAGATACAACCGGTGGTCGCTCTCCCTCAGGGATACGAGGGGAGGATCGCCGGGTAGGATTATGCTATGCGATGCTACTTGGAGATGATACTTGGAGATACTACTTGGAGATGCTACTTGAAGATGATACATGGAGGACGTCAATCTTCTCTCTTCTACATGCTGCAAGACGGAGGCTGCCAGAAGCGTAGTCTTCAACAGGATTAGCTATCCCCCTCTTATTCTGGCATTCTGCAGTTCAGTCCACCGATATGGCCTCCTTACACATATACCCATGCATATGTAGTGTAGTTCCTTGCTTGCGAGTACTTTGGATGAGTACTCACGGTTGCTTTCTCCCCCCTTTTTCCCCTTTCCTTTCTTTCTGGTTGTCGCAACCAGATGCTGGAGTCCAGGAGCCAGACGCCACCGTCGACGACGCCCCTACTACACCGGAGGTGCCTACTACTACGTGCAGCCCGCTGATGACGACCAGGAGTAGTTAGGAGGATCCCAGGCAGGAGGCCTGCGCCTCTTTCGATCTGTATCCCAGTTTGTGCTAGCCTTCTTAAGGCAAACTTGTTTAACTTATGTCTGTACTCAGATATTGTTGCTTCCGCTGACTCGTCTATGATCGAGCACTTGTATTCGAGCCCTCGAGGCCCCTGGCTTGTATTATGATGCTTGTATGACTTATTTAAGTTTTAGAGTTGTGTTGTGATATCTTCCCGTGAGTCCCTGATCTTGATCGTACACATTTGCGTGCATGATTAGTGTACGATTGAATCGGGGGCGTCACATCGTGGCACCCTTTCATTTCGTCATGGTGACCAAATGCTTCATAACATGCTCAAGTCAATATTTTCATTAAATTGAATAAACTTGCATATGTCATCCGCATCATGTTAACAACATTTAAAATTGTAGTTTTCTTTAAATTGCTATATGCATATGGGGATTTTCCAGAATTGTTGTTTGTTATTTTCGGCCTCATTTAAACTTGCATAAATAGATAGTTTATTTATGCTTCACCCCTTGCCATGTTGAATAACATTTAATATTGTTGGGTACATAAACAAGAGCGAACTAAATAACTTGAATGTTGTGTTTCGTCAAAATGCAACTCGTTGCATATTGAGCTCCACTTAAGTTGTAGTATTGTTTGTGCACTTTGCCATGCCATGCCTGTTTAAACCGGACATGCATCATACTTGGTTTCGCATCATGCCATGTTTATGTGATGGTTGTTTACTATGTTGCTTGCTTCTTTCCGGGTTGCTTCTCTCGTTAGCTTCGGTTTCGTTCCGGAGTTGTGAGGATTCGTTCGACTACGTCCGTTTGTCTTCTTCATGGACTCGTTCTTCTTCCTTTCGGGATCTCAGGCAAGATGACCATACCCTCGAAATCACTTCTATCTTTGCTTGGTAGTCGTTCGCTCTATTGCTTTGCCGCGCTAACTACCACCTGCTATATCATGCCTCCCATATTGCCATGTCAAGCCTCTAACCATCCTTTCCTAGCAAACCGTTGTTTGTCTAAGTTACCGCTTTTGCTCAGCCCTTCTTATAGCATTGCTAGTTGCAGGTGAAGGTGAAGTTGGTTCCATGATGGAACATGGATATTTTGGGATATCACAATATCTCTTATTTAATTAATGCATCTATATACTTGGTAAAGGGTGGAAGACTCGGCCTTATGCCTGGTGTTTTGTTCCACTCTTGCCGCCCTAGTTTCCGTCATACCGGTGTTATGTTCCTTGATTTTGTGTTCCTTACGCGGTTGGGTGTTATGGGAAACCCTTGATAGTTCGCCTTGAATAAAACTCCTCCAGCAAGGCCCAGCCTTGGTTTTACCATTTGCCTACCTAAGCCTTTTTCCCTTGGGTTCTGCGGACTCAAGGGTCATCTTTATTTTAAACCCCCGGGCCAGTGCTCCTCTCAGTGTTGGTCCAAACTAGAGCCCCTTGCAGCGTCGCCTCGGGGAAACTTGAGGGTTGGTTTTAGTTGTACAGACTGCTCATCCGGTGTGCCCTGAGAATGAGATATGTTCAACTCCTATCAGGATTTGTCGGCACATTCGGGTGGCTTTGCTGGTCTTGTTTTACCATTGTCGAAATGTCGTGTAACCGGGATTCTGAGTCTGATCGGGTCTTCCTGGGAGAAGGAATATCCTTCATTGACCGTGAGAGCTTGTGATGGGCTAAGTTGGGACACCCTGCAGGGTATAAACTTTCGAGAGCCGTGCCCGCGGTTATGTGGCGGATGGGAATTTGTTAATGTCCTGTTGTAGAGAACTTGACACTTGACTTAATTAAAATGCATCAACCGCGTGTGTAGCCATGATGGTCTCTTTTTGGCGGAGTCTGGGAAGTGAACACGGTATTGTGTTATGCTTGAACGTAAGTAGCTTCAGGATCACTTCTTGATTTTTTCTAGCTTCTCGACCGTGCGTTTCTTCTCTTCTCGCTCTCATTTGCGTATGTTAGCCACCATATATGCTTAGTGCTTGCTGCAGCTCCACCACATTACCCCTTTCATACCCATAAGCTTAAACAGTCTTGATCTCGCGGATGTGAGATTGCTAAGTCCTCGTGGCTCACAGATTCTACCAAAACAGTTGCAGGTGCCGACGATGCAGTGCAAGTGATGCAACCGAGCTCAAGTGGGAGTTCAATGAGGACCTTAGTCATTACTATGTTTCGTTTCCTGATGATCAGTAGTGGTGCCCAGTTGGGACGATCGGGGATCTAGCATTTGGGGTTGTCTTCTTTTGTTTTGGTTCCGTAGTCGGACCTTGATTGTACTCTGAATGATGTATGTTTAATTTATGTATTGTGTGAAGTGGCGATTGTAAGCCAACTCTTTATCCCATTCTTGTTCATTACATGGGATTGTGTGAAGATGACCCTTCTTGCGACAAAACCACCATGCGGTTGTGCCTCCAAGTCGTGCCTCGACACGTGGGAGATATAGCCGCATCGTTGGGCGTTACACAGAACATCCGGTGCCCTTTAGCGATCAGCTGAAACAGCTGGTCGAGCTGCATAGGGTGGCCGAACTGGGCATGAAGGATTTAATAACCCGGTTGTGGCCAGCCGAAGCTATACCCGGCAGTTACTCCGGCCTTGTGAAGCGGCTGGTGGATGTCTGTCCTTGGCTGGACGTTGTCAAGCGGTCCGTCTGCATCGAGGGCGCGCGTCTGGCCATCTCCTATGTCAAGGTGTGGTGGGCTAAGATGGACGTCGTCAAGTTAGCGACCGAGGGGCCGCCTGAGGGCAAGGAGCACCGCACACCCGAGCGATACTTTGTAGATGTCTTGGAGGGGTCCCGCATTGTTGCGGAGCATTGTGCGGAAGACGTGATCTTTGAATGAATACGTTCATATTTTCTCTCACCCTGTATTATGGAACAAAGATAATTTATGTAATATAATGCTTTGTGTTAGATTTTTACCTCCTGTGCAGCCATTTTTATTAAATCTGAGAGTTGGCCAGTCATCGGCTTCAGCCCCCACGTAGGTAATACGGGGGTGTTCGGGATGGAATCTAAACACTCTTGATCCATTTATTTGTTCCTTGAAGGAGGTGTTTAACACAATGAACAAGGCAATCGACTATAATGCTTTATCACCCTCACTTAGCCATAGGAGTTTGATAATAAAATTTTAGGCGCAACCCCTAGTATTCGGAAGGCCAAACTGGGGGATCTTGTAAACACCTGATCGGATAAAGACCGATTCATCACGTAATGCGGGGAAAACCTCTAGCGATTTGAAACCTCCGAAGAGCTGACCAGCTCTCGCCGTATCATGACAGTCAGTTTTCGGCTTTCTCTACTAAGGTGCTCATCTGGATGAACCAGGGCACAATCGCAGTAGTTCTCCCTTTACTACCCTAGCTGATATAGAGGAATGTAAGGTAGTAAGCACAGGAGTCGGGCAACCCAACAATTGACCAAAGACATGATTCAGAGCCAGTGCATATAGTGCTAAATTCGGGGTGCCGAACTATACTATAAGAAGTGTTCGGACTTTGTTGCCATATGATGTCTAGTACACAACCTTCTTCTTGTAGACGTTGTTGGGCCTGCAAGTGCATAGGTTTGTAGGATAGTAGCAAATTTCCCTCAAGTGGATGACCTAAGGTTTATCAATCCGCGAGAGGTGTAGGAGGAAGATGGTCTCTCTCAAACAACCCTACAACCAAATAACAAAAAGTCTCTTGTGTCCCCAACACACCCAATACAATGGAAAATTGTATAGGTGCACTAGTTCGGTGAAGAGATGGTGATACAAGTGCAATATGGATGGTAGATATAGGTTTTTGTAATCTGAAAATATAAAAACAGCAAGGTAACAAGTGGTAAAAGTGAGCGTAAACGGTATTGCAATGATAGGAAACAAGGCCTAGGGTTCATACTTTCACTAGTGCAAGTTCTCTCAACAATAATAACATAGATAGATCATATAACAATCCCTCAACATGCAACAAAGAGTCACTCCAAAGCCACTAATAGCGGAGAACAAACATAGAGATTATGGTAGGGTACGAAACCACCTCAAAGTTATTCTTTCAAATCAATCCGTTGGGCTATTCCTATAAGTGTCACAAACAGCCCTGGAGTTTTTACTAGAATAACACCTTAAGATACAAATCAACCAAAACCCTAATGTCACCTAGATACTCCATTGTCACCTCAAGTATCCTTGGGCATGATTATACGATATGCATCACACAATCTCAGATTTATCCAACCAACATAAAAGTACTTCAAAGAGTTCCCCAAAGTTTCTACCGGAGAATCAAGAACGTGTGCCAACCCCTATGCATAGGTTCCCAATGTCACGAAACCCGCAAGTTGATCACCAAGACATACATCAAGTGTTCTCATAAAGACTCAATCCGATAAGATAACTTCAAAGGGGAAACTCAATTCATCACAAGAGAGTAGAGGGGGAGAAACATCATAAGATCCAACTACAATAGCAAAGCTCGGGATACATCAAGATCGTGCCTTAGAGGGAACACGAGAGAGAACACGAGAGAGAGAGAGATCAAACACATAGCTACTGGTACATACCCTCAGCCCCGAGGGTGAACTACTCCCTCCTCGTCATGGATAGCGCCGGGATGATGAAGATGGCCACCGGAGATGGATCCCCCCTCCGGCAGGGTATCGGAAAGGGGTCCCGATTGGTTTTTCGTGGCTCTGGAGGCTTGCGGCGGCGGAACTCCCGATCTAGGTTCTGTTCTGGAAGTTTTAGGGTGCGTAGGTATATATGGGTGAAAGGAGTACGTCGGTGGAGCTACGTGGGCCCCACGAGGCAGGGGGCGTGCCCAGGGGGGAGGGCGCGCCCCCCACCCTCGTGAGCATCTCCCGTATCTTCTGACGTGGAGTCCAAGTCCATCAGGTGGGTTTCCTTTCAAAAATAACTTCTCCAGTTGATTTCGTTCTGTTTTGACTCCGTCTAATATTCCTTTTCCTCGAAATACTGAAATAGGCATAAAACAGCAAATCTGGGCTGGGCCTCCGGTTAATAGGTTAGTCCCAAAAATAATATAAAAGTGTATAATAAAGCCCATAATCATTCAAAACACATAGTAATATAGCATGAATGCTTCATAAATTATAGATACGTTGGAGACGTATCAGCATCCCCAAGCTTAATTCCTACTCGTCCTCGAGTAGGTAAATGATAAAGAAAGAATTTATGAAGTGTGAATGCTAGAGGTGCACAAGTTTGATCAACGATAATTTCAATCACCTTTTCTAGCATGATTATATGTCATAACAGTAATTCATCTCATAAAACTTCTCACGATAAAGTGGCAAGCAATTCACATATCAACGCATAGACCATAAACATTCTTGAAAACTAGCAAACTTCATTCTTAGTCATCAAAACAATTGCAATTCATCTTATTTTCAGGAATAGCAAACTCCACATACTCAACTATCATATAGTCTTCTACAATTGCTAACACTCGCGCAATACTTGTGGTTATGAAGTTTTAATCAGACACAGAGAAAGATTGGGGCTTATAATGTTGCCTCCAAACTTATTCACCTTTGGGTGATGTCAACAATAATAGTTCATGCTAACGTACATCCAATTGGATATATATATCAGGATCACCCCACCATGAAGTGCTTGCCAAAGGATAAAATGAAAAAGGGAAAGGTGAAGATCACCTTGACTCTTGCATAAAGTAAAAGATAGGCCCTTCGTAGAGGGAAGCAAGGATTTGCAGAGGTGCCAGAGCTCAATTTTTAAAATAGAGATAAATAATTTTGAGAGGTATGATCTCATTGTCAACATAACAACCAAGAGTTCCCAATATCTTCCATACTACATACATTATAGGCGGTTCCCAAACAAAATGGTAAAAATTTATACTCCCCAACCACCAACAAGCATCAATCCATGGCTTGCTCAAAACAATGAGTGCCTCCAACTAACAACAATCCTGGGGGAGTTTTGTTTAATTATTTTGATTTGCTTTGATCTTTTTGGATCATGGGACTGGGCATCCCGGTTACCGCCACTTTCTCGTGAATGAGGAGCGGAGTCCACTCCTCTTGAGAATAACCCACCTAGCATGGAAGACACTGACAGCCCCTAGTTGCTACATGAGCAATTTGGGCATACAAAACAGATTATGATTTGAAGGTTTAGAGTTTGGCACATGCAAATTTACTTGGAACGGCAGGTAAATACCGCATATAGGTAGGTATGGTGGACACTCATGGCAAAACTGGGTTTAAGGATATGAAGCACAAGTAGTATCTCTACTTGGTGCTAGGAATTTTGGCTAGCATGAGGGGGAAAGGCAAGCTCAACATGTTTGAATGATCCATGACAATATACTTTAACTGAGATGCGAGAAAACATAACCCATTACGTTGTCTTCCTTGTCCAACATCAACTCTTTAGCATGTCATTATTAATGAGTGCTCACAATTATAAAATATGTCTATGATAATATATTTATATGTGAAATCTCTCTTCCTTCAATATTCTTTCATGAATTGTTCAAATGACTAATACAATGCTTGCTAACTGTCAATAAATTTACAACCTCTACATCTTAGATGTGAAGTCATTACTCCCCATGGGATAAGCAAATGAAACATATATAATTTCAGATTTGTGGCATTCAACTTATTCAACCATTTACTCATAGGATATAAGTGAAGCACACGAGTAAATGGAAAGCTACTCCAAAAAGATATAAGTGAAGATCAATGAGTAGCTAAATAATTATGCAACTATGTGAAGACTCTCTCCCATTTAAGAATTTCATATCTTGGTATTGTATTCAAGCAGCAAGCAAAACAAAATAAAATTACATTGCAAGGATAGCACAACTCATGTGAAGAAGCAAAAAACTTAGGCTCAACCGATACTAACCGATAGTTGTTAAAGAAGAAAGGTGGGATGCCTACCGGGGCATCCCCAAGCTTAGATGCTTGAGACTTCTTGAAATATTATCTTGGGATGCCTTGGGCATCCCCAAGCTTGAACTTTTGTGTCTCCTTAATTCCTCTCATGGTTTCTCTTTTTATCAAAAGCTTCATTCACAACAAACTCAACAAGAACTCGTGAGATAGGTTAGTATAAACCAATGCAAAACCTTATCATTTTCTACTGTAGAAAATCAATAAAATTATTATTCAACATTGCATACTAAATGCCTCTGCATATTTAATACTCCTATCCTTAAATAGAATCATTAAACAAGCAAACATATGCAAACAATGCAACCATAACAGCAATCTGTCAAAACAGTATAGTCTGTAAAGAATGCAAGATTCATCATACTTCCCTAACTCCAAAAATTATGAACTAAAATTCCCACTGTAATAAATTTATCAGAGCTCAATATGAAAAAAGATTCAACATTATACCACTATCTTACTTTTCTAAGTAATTTTTGCAACAGCGGTAAACTTTCTGTTTTCAAACAGCAACATGCATACTTGCAAAATAAGCATGGCAAAGGCTATCCTTGACTTTTTTATTGAAACTAAAGATGCAAAACATTATTCTAACTAACAGCAAGAAAAAACTAACGAAAATGACATGAAGCTCCAAGCAAAATACATATCATGTGGCGAATAAAAATATAGCTCCAAGTAAAGTTACCGATGAACGAAGACGAAAGAGGGGATGCCTTCCGGGGCATCCCCAAGCTTAGGCTCTTGGTTATCCTTGAATATTACCTTGGGGTGCCTTGTGCATCCCCAAGCTTAGGCTCTTGCCACTCCTTATTCCATAGTCCATCAAATCTTTACCCAAAACTTGAAAACTTCACAACACAAAACTCAACAGAAATCTCGTGAGCTCCGTTAGCGAAAGAAAACAAAAGACTACTTCAAGGTAATGTAATTAACTCATTCTTTATTTATATGGGTGTTAAATATACTGTATTCCAACTTCTCTATGGATTATAAATTATTTTACTAGCCATAGATTCATCAAAAAAAGCAAACAACACACGAAAAATAGAATCTGCCAAAAACAGAACAGTCTGTAGTAATCTGTAACTAACGCAAACTTCTGAACTCCAAAAAATAAGCCAAAATAGGACGACCTAGAAATTTTGTTTATTGATCATAAGAAACTGGAATCAGTATTTTATCACGTTCTGGTGATTTTTAACAATTCGGGCACTGAGCGCAAAGATTCTGGAAATTACAGCAAGATCAAATAACTATCATCCAAGAAGATCCAATAGGTTCTACTTGGCACAAACACTAATTAAAACACAAAACCACATCTAAACAGAGGCTAGATGGATTATTTATTACTAAACAGAACCAAAAAGCAAAAAACTAAAATAAAATTGGGTTGTCTCCCAACAAGCGCTATCGTTTAACGCCCCTAGCTAGGCATTATGATTTCAATGATGCTCACATAAAAGATAAGAATTGAAACATAAAGAGAGCATCATGAAGAATATGACTAGCACATTTAAGTCTAACACACTTCCTATGCATAGGGATTTTGTGAGCAAACAACTTATGGGAACAATAATCAACAAGCATAGGAAGATAAAACAAGCATAACTTCAAGATTTTAAGCACATAGAGAGGAAACTTGATATTATTGCAATTCCTACAAGCATATGTTCCTACCTCATAATAATTTTCAGTAGCATCATGAATGAATTCAACAATATAACCAGCACCTAAAGCATTCTTTTCATGATTTACTTGCATAGAAAATTTACAACTCTCCACATAAGCAAAATTCTTCTCATGAATAATAGTGGGAGCAAACTCAACAAAATAACTATCATGTGATTGAAAATTAAGATCAAGATGACAAGTTTCATGTTTATCATTATTCTTTAAAGCATACGTGTCATTACAATAATCATCATAGATAGGAGGCATGCTTTCATCATAATAAATTTGCTCATCAAAGCTTGGGGGACTAAAAATATCTTCTTCACTAAACGTAGCATCCCCAAGATTGGGACAAACATTAATTTCAGCAAATATATTATCAAATATGTCATTCTCATCAAACATAGCTTCCCCAAGCTTGGGCCTTTTCATATCATAAGCATAATCACTCTATCATTAATAGTATGGATAGCACCAATAGTATAGCAATTATCATTATCACAAGTAGTAGGAGCAACATCCTTTGGAAGGGATACCTTTTTACCTTTGTTTCTCCTTCTTTTCTTTTTCTTCTTCACATTATGTGTAGGTTCAACCTTCCTCTTTGAGCTCCTTATTGATGAGATTGGTTGAATAGAAAGCTCCTCCTCGTTACCTGATTCATCATAAGAAATAATAGGAGGAGATTGGGAAGTCTCTTCCCTTTCATTAGTATTCTCTTCATCTTCTATTTGTTTTCTTTTCTTTATGTAATTGGCAATATATGGATTTTCAATGCAATTCACCGCACAATACATATAAATCTTTTCTAGATCAAAATCAAGAAATCTATCAGGATTAAATTTTGGAATACCCTCAGTTATACGTTTCATTTCTTCATAACCCAAAAGAAGGCTAAGTTCTTTATGATGCTCAAGGGTAATCAAATTATCACAATATTTGGACACGACTTGATCATGAAACAAATAGCATCGGAGCTTTAAATGACCATGTTCATTGCAAAGTTCACAAGGGGCACGAAAAATATTGAATCTTTCAGCACATTCATCTAGCTCTTCTTGCAACAATTTGGTTTCTAAGTACTTATGCCTCTTGCAATATATATCTTCTTTATTTGGTGTGTTCATGCAAACATGCACTCCACAAAAGTTGACATGCTTATGAGAGATATTTTCATCATGACTAGAGCAATCATCGATAGTACTATGGATATTCAAGGAGTTCATACTAACAACATTGCAATCATGATCATCATTCAAAGATTTAGTGCCAAACAATTTAGAGATTTCTTCTTCTAGCACTTGAGCACAATTATCCTTTCCATCATACTCACGAAAGATATTAAAAAGATGAAGCGTATGAGACAAACTCAATTCCATTTTTTCGGTAGTTTTCTTTTATAAACTATACTAGTGCTAAAACAAGAACCAAAAAGATTCGATTGCAAGATCTAAAGATATACCTTCACTTACCTAGCCTCCCCGGCAACGGCGCCAGAAAAGAGCTTGATGTCTACTACACAACCTTCTTCTCATAGACGTTGTTGGGCCTGCAAGTGCACAGGTTTGTAGGACAGTAGCAAATTTCCCTCAAGTGGATGACCTAAGGTTTATCAATCCGCGAGAGGCGTAGGAGGAAGATGGTCTCTCTCAAACAACCCTACAACCAAATAACAAAAAGTCTCTTGTGTCCCCAACACACCCAATACAATGGAAAATTGTATAGGTGCACTAGTTCGGCGAAGAGATGGTGATACAAGTGCAATATGGATGGTAGATATAGGTTTTGGTAATCTGAAAATATAAAAACAGCAAGGTAACAAGTGGTAAAAGTGAGCATAAATGGTATTGCAATGATAGGAAACAAGGCCTAGGGTTCATACTTTCACTAGTGCAAGTTCTCTCAACAATAATAACATAGATAGATCATATAACAATCCCTCAACATGCAACAAAGAGTCACTCCAAAGCCACTAATAGCGGAGAACAAACGTAGAGATTATGGTAGGGTACGAAACCACCTCAAAGTTATTCTTTCAAATCAATCCGTTGGGCTATTCCTATAAGTGTCACAAACAGCCCTGGAGTTTTTACTAGAATAACACCTTAAGATACAAATCAACCAAAACCCTAATGTCACCTAGATACTCCATTGTCACCTCAAGTATCCGTGGGCATGATTATACGATATGCATCACACAATCTCAGATTTATCCAACCAACATGAAAGTACTTCAAAGAGTGCCCCAAAGTTTCTACCGGAGAATCAAGAACGTGTGCCAACCCCTATGCATAGGTTCCCAATGTCACGAAACCCGCAAGTTGATCACCAAGACATACATCAAGTGTTCTCATAAAGACTCAATCCGATAAGATAACTTCAAAGGGGAAACTCAATTCATCACAAGAGAGTAGAGGGGGAGAAACATCATAAGATCCAACTACAATAGCAAAGCTCGGGATACATTAAGATCGTGCCTTAGAGGGAACACGAGAGAGAACATGAGAGAGAGAGAGATCAAACACATAGCTACTTGTACATACCCTCAGCCCCGAGGGTGAACTACTCCCTCCTCGTCATGGATAGTGCCGGGATGATGAAGATGGCCACCGGAGATGGATCCCCCCTCCGGCAGGGTATCGAAAAGGGGTCCCGATTGGTTTTTCGTGGCTCTGGAGACTTGCGGTGGCGGAACTCCCGATCTAGGTTTTGTTCTGGAAGTTTTAGGGTGCGTAGGTATATATGGGTGAAAGGAGTACGTCGGTGGAGCTACGGGGGGCCCACGAGGCAGGGGGGCGCGCCCAGGGGGGAGGGCGCGCCCCCCACCCTCGTGAGCACCTCCCGTATCTTCTGACGTGGAGTCCAAGTCCATCAGGTGGGTTTGTTGATTTCGTTCCGTTTTGACTCTGTCTGATATTCCTTTTCGTCGAAATACTGAAATAGGCATAAAACAGCAAATCTGGGCTCGGCCTCCGGTTAATAGGTTAGTCCCAAAAATAATATAAAAGTGTATAATAAAGCCCATAATCATTCAAAACACATAGTAATATAGCATGAATGCTTCATAAATTATAGATACGTTGGAGACGTATCACCATAGTGCGGGGCACTATGAAGCCCCTGGCAAATATGAAATGTACCAGAGTGTACGGGTGTTAACTAATAAGGTTGTGAATAGAAAAAGGAAAATAAACAAGGAGCAAAAGTAGTGAGCTAGGGCCACAGAATTTGGGCCGCGAATTGCTTTCATTGCGATTTTATTAATACGTCAATGCGCATTGATACAAATAGTGTGAGAGGCAACAGGCTATTTAACATGCCAAAACCAAGGGAAAGCTGCATGTGGGCCCTGAAAAACAGGTAGAGTGATCGTTAATGAGACCACCTAGAAAGTCCCTCATATGCCTGTGTTTCTAGCCGTCTTGGTGTGTTTGTCCTTCAAGAGGACCAATGATCAGGCCATCAGATGGGGCATGCAGGATTGAGACCTCAAAAAGGAAAAAAGGAAAGGTGAACGTATGTGTGTATCTGGTGTCGGTTGAGCCGTACACGCTAGCTATTCCTCTGTCGATGCCTATGGGATTTTGAGGGCGTAGTTATGTACATGCGGTATGAATGTCACCACTTGATCGGGACTGAGACGAATGCCAAATTGCTAGTTGAGCTCCTGACGAGCCGAGCTATCCTGCTGCAGAATAGTTCGGACCCTCTTAATGGAGTCCGGGGGCTCGGCAACCGAATTAAGGTTCTGCTTGAGAAGGTCGTTCTGTATGTCTGCTGCTAGGGCAGCGGTTTGCTCTTCTGTACGGAGGGAGCGTTCCATATTTCCATTTACTGTTATGATGCCGCGTGGACCGGACATCTTGAGCTTGAGATAAGCATAGTGTGGCACCGCGTTGAATCAAGCGAATGCGGTCCGTCCGAGCAGTGCGTGATAGCCGCTGCGAAAGGGGACGATGTCGAAGATTAACTCCTCGCTTCGGAAGTTGTCCGGGGATCGAAAGACAACCTCTAATGTGATTGAG
Source organism: Triticum dicoccoides (assembly GCF_002162155.2). NCBI lineage: Eukaryota > Viridiplantae > Streptophyta > Magnoliopsida > Poales > Poaceae > Triticum > Triticum dicoccoides. The sequence goes on along the minus strand of NC_041382.1, from coordinate 693,577,057 downwards.
CCCGTACAGCGGGCCTCTACACCTGGTAAGTCTCCTTTGAAGGTAGTCTTTGTGGGTTTGATCCATGATGGGTTGATGCCCATTGTGCGCACTGTATCCTGATAGAGCAGATTGAGGCTGCTACCCCCGTCCATAAGGACGCGCATCAGGTGAAATCCATCAATGATTGGGTCAAGGACAAGCGCGGCTGAACCACCATGACGGATACTAGTCGGGTGATCCCGGCGATCAAAGGTGATCAGGAATGACGACCATGGATTGAATTTTGGGGCGACTGGCTCTATCGCGTAGATGTCCCTGAGTGCGCGCTTGCGCTCCCTTTTGGGGATGTGTGTGGCATATATCATGTTCATTGTTTTGACTTGAGGGGGAAACTTCTTCTGTCCCCCTATGTTCGGTTGCTGGGGCTCCTCGTCATCGTCCTCGCTTTGCGATCCATTTTCCTTATTCTCGGCGTTTAATTTTCCGGCCTACTTTAAAACCCAACAATCTCTGTTGGTATGATTGGCTGGTTTGTTTGGGGTGCCATGTATCTGGCACGGACGATCAAGTATGCGGTCCAAGCTGGATGGTCCCTGATTGTTTCTTTTGTACGTTTTCTTCCGCTGGCCGGACTTGGAACCGCTGAATCCGGCGTTGACTATAGTGTCATTGGTATTATCGCCATTGCTTCGGCGTTTGTGTCTATTACGTCGGAGCTCGCCGTTGCTACTGTGTTTTTACTACGGGACAACCAACTATCCTCACCCGCGCAAAAGCGGGTCATGAGTGCCATGAGGGCTGCCATGGATTTTGGCTTTTCTTGGCCGAGGTGGCGGGCGAGCCATTCGTCGCGGATGATATGTTTAAAGGCCGCTAGGGCTTCGGCATCCGGACAGTCAACGATCTGGTTCTTTTTATTTAGGAACCTAGTCCAGAACTTCCTGGCTGACTCCCCAGGCTGTTGAACTATGTGGCTTAAGTCATCAGCGTCTGGTGGCCAGACATATGTACCTTGGAAGTTGTCGAGGAAGGCCTCTTCCAAGTCCTCCCAGCTGCCAATAGAATTTTCAGGCAGACTGTTTAGCCAGTGCTGAGCTGGCCCTTTAAGCTTTAGTGGGAGGTATTTGATGGCGTGGAGATCATCTCCGCGGGCCATGTGGATGTGGAGGATAAAGTCCTCAATCCATACCGCGGGATCAGTTGTTCCATCGTACGATTAGATATTCACGGGTTTGAACCCTTCGGGGAATTCATGATCCATTACTTCATCAGTGAAGCAAAGACGGTGTGCGGCGCCTCTATATCTGGCCGCATCGCGACGTAGCTCCGATGGGGTCCGTCTGCGGTTATCGGCCTGGGCGTGGCTATGTTTGTCACGCCAGAATAGGTAGCCATCATCACGTGTTGAGGGACGTCCTCGCGATCCGTAGATCGATCTGGTATATCCTACTCTACTGTCCAGGTCCTGCCGAAGGTCGTTTGTATGACCCCGAGATGTTTTGTCTCTATTTTTGCGTGGCGGTGGGGCGGGCTGTTGTTCGGCCCGAATTGCCATTTTATCCCGACTGCGTGGTGGTCGGTCCGCCACACTATCCCGACCGCGTAGTGGTCGATCAGCCGCATTACGCGAGGGAGGTATGGGCTCCGCTGCCTCCTCATCGAACTGAGGTAGCAATCTGCGCTTTGGGTAACTCTTGGTTGGGCGTCTGAGGCTGTATTCCTCGGCTGCTAGGACATCAGTCCACCTGTCGACGAGCAGATCTTGATCAGCTTGAAGCTACTGTTGCTTCTTTTTCAGGCTCCTTGCGGTGGCTATTAGCTGGCGCTTGAAGCGCTCCTGCTCGAGAGGTTCTTCGGGCATGATGAAATCCTCATTGCTGAGGATTTCCTCATCCTCGGAGAGCGGATGATAACTACCATCCTTTGAGTCGTTGGGCATGGCCTGTTCGTCGGGGCTGACTTGCCCGTTTTCTTGTTCCTCCTGTTCGGATGTTCCCTCCACTAGGTCTTCATTGTTTTCTGCATCGTGCGGAGTATTATTTTCTCCAGTGCCAGTATTGCTGTCTTTTGAATTACGTGACTTAGAGCCGCGACGAGGACGCCGGTGTTTGTGATGTGTCACAGGAGGTTTATTCTCAACTGGGTTTTCTTTGTCACCGTCGTTGGTTGTTTTGGGTGTATCCACCATGTACACATCATACGAAGAAGTGGCCATCCATCCTCCAGTGAATGGCGGGTTTTGGCCCTGCTCCTCGTCGGCATCGTCATCCATACCGTCAATGTCTTCAGAGCCGTAATCAAGCATGTTGGTTAAGTCCTCGACAGTGGCTATGAAGTGGGTGGTGGGTGGGAAGCAAAATTCTCCATCATCAGCCCCTAGTTCGAACCGAACATAGTTTGGGTGTGAGTCCCCCGCCAAGGACAGGTTCTTTAATGAATTTAGCACATCGCCCAAAGGCAAGTGCTGGAAGATGTCTGCGGCGCTGAATTCGAAGATCGATAAACGATCAAGTTCGGCGTCCACGGGCTCACATGGTTCAGAACTTATGACCAGAGATGAGTCTGGAGTTCTAGTGGCATAGGTATCATGTGAGGTTAAGTCTATGTGCGGCCCCGACGCCAGGGAATCTGTGGCCTCCGTGGCGGGGTTGAGCTTCCCGTCCTTGGATGGCGCAGTCTGCTCTGGATCTAAGGCCAGAGCGGTTACAGGAGCTGTCTCCTGGATGCGGTCCGATGACAGATTTAGGTCATGTTCATCGAGGTGACCAGGGGTGGTTGCCGTGGTCACGAATCCGGCGAAGATCAAATCTCCATGGACGTCCACAACGTAGTTCAAGCTCCCAAATCTGACCTGGTGGCCAGGGCCGTAGCTATCGATCTGCTCCAGATGGCCAAGCGAGTTGGCCCGCAGTGCGAAGCCGCCGAACACGAAGATCTGTCTGAGGAGAAAGGTCTCGCCTTGGACAGCATTGTCGCTGATGATTGAAGGGGCCATCAAACCTTTAAGGGACGGCACAGTGGATCTCTCAATGAAAGCACCAATGTCGGTGTTAAAACTTGCGGATCTCGAGTAGGGGGTCCCGAACTGTGTGTCTAACATCGATGTTAACAGGAGACAGGGGACACAATGTTTACCCAGGTTCGGGACCTCTCTATGGAGGTAATACCCTACTTGTTGCTTGATTGATCTTGATGAATATGAGTATTACAGGAGTTGATCTACCACGAGATCGTAATGGCTAAACCCTAAAAGTCTAACCTGTATGACTATGGTAATGATTCTCCCTCACCTCCGGACTAACTCCTCGGTTCATATAGACACCGGGAGGATCTAGGGTTACACAAGGTTGGTTACAAATAAAGGAATCTACATATTTGATCGCCAAGCTTGCCTTCCATGCCAAGGAGAGTCCCATCCGGACACGGGTGCAGTCTTCGGTCTTCGTATCTTCACAGCCCATCAGTTCGGCCCATGGCCAACAGGCCGGACGCCCGAGGACCCCTTAGTCCAAGACTCCGTCAGCGCCCAAGGGGGTAGGTGATGACCCACAAGTATAGGGGATCTATCGTAGTCCTTTCGATAAGTAAGAGTGTCGAACTCAACGAGGAGCAGAAGGAAATGATAAGTAGTTTTCAGCAAGGTATTCTCTGCAAGCACTGAAATTATCAGTAACAGGTAGTTCTGTGATAAGGTAATTTGTAACGGGTAACAAGTAATGAAAGTAAACAAGGTGCAGCAAGGTGGCGCAATCCTTTTTGTAGCAAAGAACAAGCCTGTACAAACTCTTATATGAAGGAAAACGCTCCCGGGGACACATGGGAATTATTGTCAAGCTAGTTTTCATCATGCTCATATGATTCGCGTTCGTTACTTTGATAATTTAGTATGTGGGTGGACCGGTGCTTGGGTGTTGTCCTTACTTGGACAAGCATCCCACTTATGATTAACCCCTATTGCAAGCATTCCACAACTACAAAACAAGTATTAAGTTAAACCTAACCATAGCATGATACATATGGATCCAAATCAGCCCCTTATGAAGCAACTCATAAACTAGGGTTTAAGCTTCTGTTACTCTAGAAACCCATCATCTACTTATTACTTCCCAATGCCTTCCTCTAGGCCCAAATAATGGTGAAGTGTCATGTAGTCAACGTTAACATGACACCACTAGAGGAGAGACAACATACATCTCATCAAAATATCGAACGGATACCAAATTCACATGACTACTTATAGCAAGACTTCTCCCGTGTCCTCAGGAACAAACCTAACTACTCACAAATCATATTCATGTTCATAATCAGAGGGGTCTTAATATGCATAATAGATCTGAACATATGATCTTCCACCAAATAAACCAACTAGCATCAACTATAAGGAGTAATCAACACAACTAGCAACCTATAGGTACCACTCTAAGGCTTTGGGACAAAGATTGGATACAAGAGATGAACTAGGGTTTGAGAGGAGATGGCGCTGGTGAAGATGTTGATGGAGATTGACCCCCTCCCAATGAGAGGATCGTTGGTGATGACGATGGCAATGATTTCCCCCTCCCGGAGGGAAGTTTCCCCGGGAGAACAGCTCTGCCAGAGCCCTAGATTGGTTCCGCCAAGGTTCCGCCTCGTGGCCGCGGAGTTTCTTTCCGAAAGCTTGCTTATGATTTTTTCTCGGACGAAAGACTTCATATAGCAGAAGATGGGCACCTGAGGCCTGCCAGAGGCCCACGAGGTATGGGGCGCACCCAGGGGTAGGGCGCACCCCCACCCTCGTGGCCAGGGTGTGGGCCCCCTCTTGTGGATTCTTTCGCCAGTATTTTTTATTAATTCCAAAAATGGCTTCCGTGAAGTTTCAGGACTTTTGGAGCTGTGTAGAATAGGTCTCTAATATTTGCTCCTTTTCTAGCCCAGAATTCCAGCTGCCGGCATTCTCCCTCTTCATGTAAACCTTGTAAAATAAGATAGAATGGGCATAAGTATTGTGACATAACGTGTAATAACAGCCCATAATGCAATAAATGTCTATACAAAAGCATGATGCAAAATGGACATATCAACTCCCCCAAGCTTAGACCTTGCTTGTCCTCAAGCAAAAGCGGATAACGATAAATATATCCACATGTTTAGAGATAGAGGTGTCGATAAAATAAAATACAGACATGAGGGCATCATGATCATTCTTATAACAGCAACATATAAGGATATTGTCATATTATTTCTTATGCTCAAGTAATAATCTATTCACAATGTCAAGTATGAATCAGAAACTTCATTGAGAACCAACAAACTATAATCTCAGTCATTGAAGCAATTGCAATTTATCATAACATCGGAAAGAGTCAATATAAGAGCTTTTCAGCAAGTCCACATACTCAACTATCATTTAGTCTTTCACAATTGCTAACACTCACACAATACTTATGGGTATGGAGTTTTAATCGGACAGAGAGAAAGATAGGGGCTTATAGTGTTGCCTCCCAACCTTTTACCTCAAGGGTAATGTCAACAATAATAATTCATGCTAACTTACATCCAATTGGATATATATATCAGGATCTTTCCAACACAATGTGCTTGCCAAAGGATAAAATGTAAAAAGGAAAGGTGAAGATCAGCATGACTCTTGCAAAAGGTATAAGACAAAAGTAAAAGATAGGCCCTTCGCAGAGGGAAGCAGAGGTTGTCGTGTGCTTTTATGGTTGGATGCACGAAATCTTAATGCAAAAGAACGTCACTTTATATTTCCACTTGTGATATGGACCTTTATTATGCAGTCTGTCGCTTTTATTGCTTCCATATCACAAGATTGTATAAAGTTTATTTTCTCCACACTAATAGATCATACATATTTAAAAAGCAATTTTTATTGCAAGCAACATTACAACTTACTTGAATGATCTTACTCAATCCATAGGTAGATATGGTGGACTCTCATGGCAAAACTGGGTTTAAGGATATTCGGAAGCACAAGTAGTATCTCTACTTGGTGCAAAGAATTTGGCTAGCATGAGGGAGAAAGGCAAGCTCAACATGTTGGATGGTCCATGACACTATACTTTATTTTGGATATAAGAAAACATAACCCATTATGTTGTCTTCCTTGTCCAACATCAACTCTTTAGCATGTCATACTTTAATGAGTGCTCACAGTCATAAAAGATGTCCAAGATAGTATATTTATATGTGAAAACCTCTCTTTCTTTATTACTTCCTATTAATTGCAACAATGACCAAAACTATGTTTGTGAACTCTCAACAACTTTTATTCATCATACTCTTTTTATGTGAAGTCATTACTCTCCATAAGATCAATATGATCTCTTTACTTCTTTTTATTCTTTCTTTTTCTTTTAAGATCATGCCAAGACAATCAAGCCTTTGACTCAACACTAATCTTTATTATATATAGCTCACAGACTCGATTACATAAAAGGATCATAAGGCAAAACTCAAAACTAAATCACACTAAAACTTTATTCTACTAGGTCAAGATATTACCAAAAGGATCGAACTAAGAAAAACGGTAAAGATAGGAGTGTGATGGTGATACGATACCGGGGCACCTCTCCCAAGCTTGGCAGTTGCCAAGGGGAGTGCCCATACCCATGCGTTCAGTTCTCCTTTGCTGGTGAAGAAGACGGTGGTGATGATGGATAGTCGCACATCGAGCGTAGGAGATCCTCCAATTTGCGGATAATGCCCTTGAGTGCGATGATATGCTCCTTCAACAAAATATTTTCACGTGTGAGATACTTGTTTTGTATACGAGCTAACTCAATCATCTTGAAAGCTTCGATCTTAGTTGGGGTAAGAAGATTGTGATCAAGTTGAAGGATGTCTTCTTCTTCTGCTGCCGGGGCTTGATCCTCTGTGGCCTTCTTGATCCCATCATCCTTGTTGATCTCCATGGGTTCTTCCCTCTTCAGCTCTATCTTTATTAGCCAAGCATCCTTGTCACCACTGTTGGAGGAGGGGGACGACATGATGCTTGGCCTTGACAACTCTGGCAGAAAACAGCTTGAAACAAAAACAGAGGATATTTGCATGGTACGGTGGTCAAAACCTTCGAGAGATTATATAATGAATTTTTACCGACCAAAAGGAGCGTGCAAGAAAACGGAGTCCGGAGAGCGCACGAGGTGCCCACGAGGCAGGGGGCGCGCCCTCCACCCTCGTGGACGCCTCGTGTCCTTCCTGTACTACTTCTTATTTCCTATTTTCTTAACGGGGAAAATTTCCGTTTGAATTGTTTTGGAGTCGGTTTACTTACCGTACCACATACCTATTCCTCTTCGGAGTCTGAAACATTCTGGAAAGTGTCTCTTATGTATTCCTCCGGAGTTACGGTTTCAATAACATTAGTTTCAACATTTATAGGATTACCTGAGATATAATGTTTGATTCTTTGACCGTTCACCACCTTCGGATTTGTGCCTTCAAAGTTGTTGATTTTTATGCACCGGAACAATAGACCTCCTCGATAACGTAAGGACCTTCCCATTTAGAGAGAAGTTTTCCTGCAAAAAATCCTAAACGAGAGATGAATAGCAACACATAAACACCTACATTAAACTCACGCTTTTGTATCCTTTTGTCATATCATCTTTTAACTTTCTCTTTAAATAGTTTGGCATTCTCATAGGCTTGAGTTCTCCATTCATCAAGTGAGCTAATGTCAAATAGCCTCATCTCACCGGCAAGTTTGAAATCATAATTGAGCTCTCTAATGGCCCAATATACCTTATGTTCTAGTTCAAGAGGTAAGTGACATGCTTTTCCATAAACCATTTTATACGGAGACATACCCATATGATTTTTATATGCAGTTCTATAGGCCCATAATGCATCATCAAGTTTCTTAGACCAATTCTTTCTAGATCTATTAACAGTCTTTTGCAAAATTAATTTGAGCTCTCTATTACTCAATTCTACTTGACCACAAGACTGCGGGTGATACGGAGATGCAATTCTATGATTAACATCATACTTAGCAAGCATTTTACTAAAAGCACCATGAATAAAATGTGAACCACCATCAGTCATTAAATATCTGGGGACTCCAAACCTCGGAAAAATAACTTCTTTAAGCATCTTAATAGAGGTGTTATGATCAGCACTACTAGTTGGAATAGCTTCTACCCACTTACTAACGTAATCAACAGCAACTAAAATATGTGTATAACCATTAGAGGAAGGAAACAGTCCCATATGATCGAAGCCCCAAACATCAAATGGTTCAATAACAAGTGAATAATTCATAGGCATTTCTTGATGTCTACTAATATTACCAATTCTTTGACATTCATCACAAGATAAGACAAACTTACAGGCATCTTTGAAGAGAGTAGGCCAATAAAAACCGGATTGCAATACCTTATGTGCAGTTCTATCTCCAGCGTGGTGTCCTCCATAAGCTTCGGAGTGACACTTGCGTAGGATCTGTTCCTGTTCATGCTCAGGTATACAACATCTAATAACACCATCTACTCCTTCTTTATAAAGGTGTGGGTCATCCCGGGAGTAATGTCTTAAATCATAGAAAAACTTTCTATTTTGCTGGTATGTGAAACTAGGTGGTATAAATTTGGTAACAATGTAATTAGCATAATTAGCATACCATGGAGCAGTATGAGAAGCATTTATGACAGCTAATTGTTCATCAGGAAAGCTATCATCAATAGGTAGTGGGTCATCAAGAACATTCTCTAACCTAGACAAGTTGTCTGCAACGGGGTTCTCAACTCCCTTTCTATCAATAATATGCAGATCAAATTCTTGTAGCAAGAGAACCCGTCTAATAAGTCTAGGTTTAGCATCTTTCTTTTCCATAAGATATTTAATAGCAGCATGATCAGTGTTAACAGTTACTTTGTAATCAACAATATAAGGTCGGAACTTATCACAAGCAAATACAACCGCTAAAAATTCCTTTTCAGTAGTAGCATAATTTCTCTGGGCATTGTCTAGAGTTTTACTAGCATATTGAATAACATTTAATTTCTTATCAACTCTTTGCCCTAGAACAGCACCTATAGCATAATCACTAGCATCACACATAATTTCAAAGGGTATACTCACCCCCCTACATCACTGTCAGAGTTAGAACCACGACAGTTGGCGCCCACCTTGGGGCAGGAATCTTAGCGCCTAGTTGGAGAAGTTGCGATTTTTCCGATCCCTTTGCTCATGGTTTCGTGCGGAGTTTTGGTAGAGGGCCGCGAGATCCGTCTCGGCGCGCTCACGTTCATCACCGACGACTCCACTTGGCTTCAGGAGGCACCACTCGACATCGACGCGCTCCCCGTCCGCGGCGCGACGCACTTTCGCGCATGCGTTCGTGGCGTCCTCCTGCGGCAGCCGTCGACCCAGTATCGGTCAACCCCGTGTCGTCTCCCCGCCCTGTCTCCCACCAGCGCAAGCGCTCCGGTCGGTCGAGACTTCAGAGGTGGGTGAGGCGCGCCGTGGCTCACCAGTCGGCCGCCCAACAAGTCACGGCAATCGAGCCCGACGAATCCCTCTACGGCCTGTTCGACCTGTCGACTGGCTCCGCAGAGACCGCATCCGAGTGCGACAGCAGCGACCTAGCGGCCGAGGTTCTGGCGGTCGATGGAACACACAGTCCTCCCGGCTTCCCTCGCGCTGATGGAGGCGCGGGTGGGGGCGACCCGTCGCATCCCCACGATGAGTATCTCCCCGAACCTCTCACGTCATTGCAGCGAGAGAAGCTTCGCCGCCGGAACATAGACGCACTCCACACTCCTATCGTCGGAGAAACCCCCGAGGCCCGGGCCTTGGAGGACGCGTGCTTGGCTAACTTGGCCGAGCGCACTCGACTGGAGAATCTCCAGCGAATACTCGACGAGCAAGCGCGTCAGTGAGCTCCCGAGTCCAGTCGATGTCAGCTCTTCCCGCCGACGCAGGTATACCGAACCCCAGTTCAGAATTTGGCCGCCGCGGCCCGTATAGAAGAATCAATTCAGCCCTCCCAGTCGGAGGCTGGCAGGGGCTTGTTGCAGATCAAAGCGTTGCTCCGGGCGGCCGGAAACCAGAATTCCGCTGTTTCTCAGTCGCGGAATAGGATCCACAGTCGATCCGTTGCAACGAATACAGTCCAGTTGGCTCACAGCCCGAGATCGCCCCCGAGGCGTGAGGGACGTGGAGACCGGCACGATCAGTACAGAAGAAATGAGCAGTATGATCACCGATTCGATCGTGATGGTCGACGTCGAGTGCCAACCCCTCCCCCGAGGAGTGGGTCGTATGCGCCTCGGCAGCAAGATGACAGACGCCCTCATAGTGTTGGGCGGAGGATTCCAGTCGACCCCAGGGACCCAGGCTTTCATGCGAGATCCATCCTCGTTCAAGGTTTGGTTGACAGGAACAGAGCTCATCAAGAAGGCCACGACAGAGATGCACCTGCCAGCAGCAGAGTACATGCTTTGGGGCCAGAGTGTTTCAGTCGAGCCATCAGAGCAGCAGTGATTCCTCCCAACTTCAGGTTGGCGACGGGAGTCAGCAAGTTCACTGGTGAGTCTAAACCTGACACTTGGCTTGAAGATTACAGAGTGGCTGTACAGATTGGCGGTGGCAATGATGAGGTGGCTATGAAGCATTTGCCTCTCATGTTAGAGGGCTCGGCCAGAGCGTGGCTAAATCAGTTGGCGCCCAGCAGCATCTACACTTGGGAGGACCTCTCCCGAGTGTTTGTCACAACCTTTAAGGGAACATGCAAGCGACCTGCAGGACTTACAGAGTTGCGGTCTTGCGCACAGAAACCGAATGAAACTCTGAGGGATTACATTCAGAGGTGGATCACATTGCATCACACAATTGAGAATGTGCCAGATCATCAAGCAGTTTGTGCCTTTAAAGAAGGCGTTAAATACAGAGAATTGAATCTGAAGTTCGGTCGAACTGGAGAGATGTCTCTGAATCGGATGATGGAGATTGCCACCAAATACGCTAATGGTGAAGACGAAGATCGACTCCGGAGTGGCAAGCACAAGGCAGTCGCCCAAGAAACCGGAGGAAACTCCAGTCGGAAACAGAAGCGGAAGGCCGAGCCAGCCGCCCCTGGGGAGGCCCAGGTCGTAACCCAGGGAAAGTTCAAGGGAAAACCCAAGGGCCCCTGGAAGCCCAAGAAAGTCAAGGATCAAGATGGAAATGATGTTTTGGATCTACCATGTCACATCCACACCAAGAAAGATGAAGAGGGTAACTTTATTTACCCAAAGCATACCACTCGACAGTGTCGGCTCCTGATCCAGCAGTTTCAGGGCAAGCAGTCCAAAGATAAGGAAAAGGAGTCAGACAGGGTTGAGGACAAGGAAGATAGTGACGATGGATACCCCCAAGTCAATTCCACCCTGATGATTTTTGCTGATGTCGGAAGCAAAAGTCGACTGAAAGTCATTAACCGTGAGGTGAATATGGTTGCTCCGGCTACACCCAGTTATCTGAAGTGGTCTCAGACTGCCATCACATTCGACCAGTCTGATCACCCTACGCACATTGCCACCCCTGGGAGGCAAGCTTTGGTGGTCTACCCAGTTGTCGAAGGCACTCGACTGACCAAAGTCCTGATGGATGGTGGCAGTGGCCTGAACATACTGTATGCTGAAACATTGAAAGGAATGGGCATTCCGATGTCCAGGCTCAGTACCAGTAACATGAGCTTCCACGGAGTCATTCCTGGGAAGAAAGCCGAATCACTCGGCCAGATTGCTCTTGATGTGGTTTTCGGTGATTCAAAGAATTACCGCAAGGAAAAGTTGACATTCGAGGTTGTGGACTTCCAAAGTGCTTATCATGCCATTTTGGGCAGGCCAGCTTACACACGCTTCATGGCTCGACCATGTTATGTGTATCTCAAATTGAAGATGCCTAGTCCCAAAGGTGTGATCACTGTTACAGGCAATCGGAAGAAGGCAGAAGAGTGTTTTCAGAAAGGCTCAAAGATTGCTGACGCTCAGATGGCAGTTGTTGAGCTGCAAGAGTATCAGAAGACTGCAGATCTGAGTGAGTTGCTACGAGCTAAGAAGCCCGCTTCAGAATCAGCTTTTCAGTCGTCCGGTGAAACGAAGGCAGTTCATATTCACCCGACCGACCCCAATGCTGCCCCGACTCACATCTCAACGACGCTCGACTCCAAATAGGAAGAAGCGCTCGTCCAGCTCCTCCTTGAGAACTGGGACATCTTCGCATGGAAACCCTCTGACATGCCTGGAGTTCCCAGAGAGATGGCTGAGCACCGTCTGCGAGTCGACCCAAAATTCAAGCCTGTGAAAGAACATCTTCGATGGTCTGCCGTCCAGAAGAAGCAAGCCATTGGCGAGGAGGTGGCTCGGCTCTTAGCAGCGGAGTTCATCCGAGAGATTTACCACTCTGAGTGGCTCGCCAATGTCGTCATGGTCCCCAAGAAGGACAAGTCACTTCGCATGTGCATTGATTTTAAACATATCAATCGGGCCTGCCCGAAAGATCATTTTCCTCTCCCTCGCATCGACCAAATAGTCAACTCGACCGCGGGGTGCGAAAGATTGTCTTTTCTAGACGCCTATTCCGGGTACCATCAGATCCGTCTGTATGGACCCGACGAGATCAAAACGGCTTTCATCACTCCATTCGGATGCTTCTGTTACGTCACCATGCCGTTTGGCCTCAAGAATGTCGGAGCCACGTTCATGAGGATGATTCAGAAGTGTTTACTCACTCAAATCAATCGGAACATGGAGGCATACATGGATGACATTGTGGTCAAGTCACGGAAAGGTTCCGACCTGCGGACTGACCTTGCTGAAACCTTTGCCAACCTCAGAAGGTATGATATCAAACTCAATCCATCAAAGTGCACATTCGGAGTTCCAGGTGGAAAGTTACTTGGTTTTCTCGTTTCCAAATGAGGGATCGACGCCAATCCTGAAAAAGTTGGTACCATACTCCGGATGAAGCGTCCTGTGCATGAGCACGATGTCCAAAAGCTTACGGGCTGCTTGGCCGCTCTAAATCGATTCATTTCTCGTCTCGGTGAAAAGGCGTTGCCTCTTTACCGACTGATGAAGAAGTCTGACAAGTTCGAGTGGACTCCAGAAGTTGATGCATAATCATCATACCATGGAGCAGTACGAGAAGCATTTATGACAGCTAATTGTTCATTAGGAAAGCTATCATCAATAGGTAGTGGGTCATCAAGAACATTCTCTAACCTAGACAAGTTGTCTGCAACGGGGTTCTCAACTCCCTTTCTATCAATAATATGCAGATCAAATTCTTGTAGCAAGAGAACCCGTCTAATAAGTCTAGGTTTAGCATCTTTCTTTTCCATAAGATATTTAATAGCAGCATGATCAGTGTTAACAGTTACTTTGTAATCAACAATATAAGGTCGGAACTTATCACAAGCAAATACAACCGCTAAAAATTCCTTTTCAGTAGTAGCATAATTTCTCTGGGCATTGTCTAGAGTTTTACTAGCATATTGAATAACATTTAATTTCTTATCAACTCTTTGCCCTAGAACAACACCTACAACATAATCACTAGCATCACACATAATTTCAAAGGGTATATTCCAATCAGGTGGCTGAACAATAGGTGCAGAAATCAATGCTTTCTTAAGTATTTCAAATGCTTCTACACAATCATCATCAAAGACAAAAGGAATATCTTTTTGTAAGAGATTGGTCAGAGGCCTGGAGATTTTTGAGAAGTCCTTAATGAACCTCCTATAAAAACCGGCATGACCAAGGAAACTTCTTATACCTTTAATGTCCTTGGGACACGACATCATTTCAATAGCATCAACTTTAGCTTTATCAACTTCAATACCTCTTTTGGAAATTTTATGCCCCAAGACAATACCTTCATTAACCATAAAGTGGCACTTCTCCCAATTCAAGACAAGATTAGTTTCTACACATCTCTGCAAAACTCGATCAAGGTTGCTCAAGCAATCATCAAAAGAAGTTCCATATACAGAGAAATCATCCATGAAAACCTCAACAATCTTTTCACAAAAATCAGAGAATATAGCCATCATGCATCTTTGAAATGTAGCAGGTGCATTGCATAAACCAAAAGGCATACGTCTATAAGCAAAGGTACCGAAAGGACAAGTAAAAGTGGTATTTTCTTGATCCTCTTTGGACACGGGTATTTGAGAGAAACCAGAATAACCATGTAGAAAGCAAAAATGTGTATGTTTGGATAGCCTTTCTAGCATTTGATCAACAAAAGGTAAAGGGTAATGATCCTTTTTATTAGCTTTATTTAATTTGCGGAAATCAATTACCATTCTATAACCTGTAATAATTCTTTGTGGGATCAATTCATCTTTATAATTAGGAACAACAGTAATATCTCCCATCTTAGGGACACAATGGACATGACTTACCCACTGACTATCACCAACGGGATAAATTATACCTACCTCCAGAAGTTTTAGTATTTCTTTCCTTACCACTTCTTTCATCTTGGGATTTAACCGTCATTGGTGATCAACAACTGGTTTAGCGTCTTTCTCCAATTTTATTTTGTGCTGGCATAGAGTGGGACTAATGCCCTTAAGATCATCAAGAGTATATCCAATAGCAGCACGGTGCTTCTTCAGAGTTTTCAATAATTTCTTTTCTTCATGCTCTGAAAGGTTAGCACTAATAATAACAGGATATATCTCTTTCTCATCAAGATAAGCATATTTAAGAGTATCAGGTAATGGTTTAAGCTCAAACACAGGATCACCCTTGGGTGGAGGAGGATCCCCTAGGATTTCAACAGGCAAGTTGTGTTTCAAAATAGGTCCTTGTTTAAAGAATACTTCATCTATTTCCCTTCTTTAATTCATAAACATATCATTTTCATGGTCTAGCAAATATTGTTCTAAAGGATCACTAGGAGGCACGGCAATAGAAGCAAGACCAATAATTTTATCTTTACTAGGCAATTCCTCATCACGGGGTTGTCTACAAAATTTAGCAAAATTAAACTCATGAGACATATCACTCAAACCAATAGGAACAACATCCTTTTCGCAGTCTATCCTAGCATTAACAGTATTCAAGAAGGGTCTACCACATATGATGGGACAAAAGCTATCTTGTGGGGAACCAAGAACTAGAAAATCAGCAGGATATTTAACTTTCCCACACAGGACTTCAACATCTCTAACAATCCCGATTGGTGAAATAGTATCTCTATTGGCAAGCTTAATTGTAACATCAATTTCTTCTATCTCAGCAGGTGCAATATCTTGCATAATTTCTTTGTATAAGGAATGAGGTATTGCACTTGCACTAGCACCCATATCACATAAGCCATGATAACAATGATCTCCTATTTTAACAGAAATAACAGGCATGCCTACAACAGGTCTATGTTTATTTTTAGTATCAGGTCTAGCAATTCTAGCAGTTTCCTCATAGAAGTAAATAACATGCCCATCAATATTATCAGCCAAGAGATCTTTAACCATAGCAATACTAGCTTCAACTTTAATTTTCTCAGGGGGTTTGGGTGTCTTAATGTTACTTTTATTGACCATAGTTGAAGCTTTAGCATGATCCTTTATTCTAACAGGGAAAGGTGGTTTCTCAATATAAGCAGTAGGGACGACAGGATCATTATAAGTGATAGTCTTTTCTTCAACTTTAATAGGTGCAACTACTTTTACTTCAGTGGGAGGATTATATTTAAACCACTTCTCCTTAGGGAGGTCAACATCAGTAGCAAATGATTCACAGAAAGAAGCTACTATCTCAGAGTCAAGCCCATATTTAATGCTAAATTCACGGAAAACATCGGTATCCATAAAAGATTTAACACAATCAAACTTAGGTGTTATACCTGACTCCTTACCTTCGTCGAGATCCCAATCTCCAGAGTTGCATTTAATTCTTTCCAATAAATCCCATTTGAATTCAATAGTCTTCATCATAAAAGAACCAGTACAAGAAGTATCGAGCATGGTGCGATTATTGAGAGAAAGTCGAGCATAAAATTTTTGAATAATCATTTCTCTTGAGAGCTCATGATTGGGGCATGAATATAACATTGACTTAAGCCTCCCCCCAAGCTTGAGCGATGCTTTCTCCTTCACGAGGCCAAAAAATATATATAATTACGATCACGATGAACAAGATGCATAGGATAAAACTTCTGATAAAATTCCAATTTCAATCGGTTGTAGTTCCATGATCCCATATCATCACATAGCCTAAACCATGTCAATGCATCTCCCTTCAAAGATAAAGGGAAGACCTTCTTCTTGATAACATCCTCGGGCATACCTGCAAGCTTAAATAATCCACAAACTTCATCCACATAGATTAAGTGTAAATCGGGATGCAATGTTCCATCTCCTGCAAAAGAATTAGCTAGCAGTTTCTCTATCATACCCAAAGGAATTTCAAAGTAAACATTTTCAGTAGGTTCAGTAGGTTGAGGAGCAACTCTTTGCTCTACTGGTCGGGGTGAAGATACCCCGAACAAGCCCCTTAGTGGATTACTTTCCATAGTAACAAGTGACAGTAAATTTCAGCACACTATACACTACAAAAAAATACACTTCCGTGATGATACGTGTTTGTCACAGTAGGTCACGTTTTTTGTCATGCATGTACATCCATGACGATTTTATGACAGATCAAGATAGTCATACATGTGCTGTCATAGAAGTGTTCCATGACATTACCAAAATTATCATCACGGAAGTGTCCACTTCCATGACGATAAATCGCGCGTCATAGAAGTGCTTTCGTCAAGCGTGACCGACACGTGGTATCCACCGTAATGGAACGCCGTTAAGCCCTGACCAATGGGAAATTTCCACGTGTAATATTCTGATTGGATGAAGGGAACACCTGTCAGCTCGTCAGTGGGCCAGATGTCGCCCGTCCATTGGAGGAGACATGCCTATGATACGTCGACACGTGGCTGGGCCCAACAGAGGCCCATATAGGTTAAAAAGGTTGGCCCAGTCAAAGGCCCATAGAACTTAATCAGGTACTAGTGGGCCAGCCCAATAACGACCTACTTAATAAAGGCCCATTTACGGCCCGAAGCCAGATCTGGCCCGTTAATTATTCGCCCAATATTTGGGCCCATTTACGGCCCGAAGCCAGATCTGGCCCGTTAATTGTTCGCCCAATATTTGGGCCCATTTGCGGCCCGAAGCCAGATCTGGCCCATTAATTGTTCGCCGAATATTTGGGCCAACTACAGCCCAGTGACTTTCGGCCTGTTAGAGGACTAATGTAGACATGGGCCCATTTCAGCCCGGTGTGACTTTCGGCCTGGGAATGGCCCGTGCTGCCCATGGTCCATATATGGTCCGACGGGACATCGGGCCCACTAACGGCCGTGCTAAAGTTGGCAACAGTTAAGCCCAACATGACTTTGGGCCTGTTAAAGGCCTGTCGCGTAATTCGGCCCATTGATGCCTGTGCCAAGCTTTCGGCCTCTTAAAGGCCCATGATATCAGTGGGCCAACTAAGGCCCGAGATATGTTTCGGCCTGGTAACGGCCCATGAGCTAACTGGGCCCAAAACGGCCCGGTCTACATTTCGGCCTGCTGAAGGCTCGTCGACGACTAGTGAAAATTGAGGCCCAACATGCATTTTGGCCTGCTAAAGGCCCGTGGTTTCATCTCGGCCGTAACAGGCCAGTACAATATTCAACCTGTTAATGGCCCAACGCTACCTGGGCCAAACTAAGTGCTGGGTCGACAAAAGGCCCAACTAAAATATAGGCCGGTGTAAGTTTGGGCCTGGCGCAATGTGTGAAGGCCCCAATCATTCGGGCCCAAGAAAGACGCAGGCCGACCCAATTGTGGCCCGCTAAAAACCTGGCCCGTTAGAGTCGAATGTTTTGGTCCGGTTGACTACATCTGATTTTTTTTCAGATAGCGAATGATGGCAGTAACTAGTAGGAATTAAGAACAAACCTACTCTATACAGTAAATAAATTACGGCATAGTAACTAAGAATAAACCTACACTATACAATAAAGGATTTAAGGTATATTACATCCACTGGGCATCGAAGTTCGCCACCAGTGATCATAAAGGGCAACGAAGAAGCAGATTACAAAAACTGGGCACCATTGCAGCGTAACAAAATAATACTGAACCGAGACCACTTCCAAGACAGTTCAAGAAAGGTTAGCCTTGCGGGGGAACTGTTGCGCAAGCTGCTGAGCAAGCCTGTGAGACCGGCCTAACATGTCGGTCATAGCTTCCAGGTGTAGCTGTTTAGTGATGAGGCTCTCATTGGTGTTCTCCGCAATCTTTTTAGAGATAGGACTTCAAGTCGAAGTTGAGTTGCAGAATGCCTTTCTGCTAGAACTTGGGACTCAAGAAGTCGAACTGATTCAGACAACGAATTCTATGAGCTTGTCTGACTGTTAGTCTCAAGTAACTTGAACACTGCATCAAGACAAGACTTTGGGGTTGTCTCGCTATCTTCAAGATGTTTTGCCTTCTTTGCTGCAATATATGTTGGGTTTGTCTCACAGCCTTCAGCAGACTTGTGCATGCCATCAGGCATATCACCCTGAAACAAAGCAGAGAAATGACAACTTTTGCACGTGTATAAACAAAGATGATAACTGTTCTGTCAATTCTATCCAATTTCAAATTAGAAAATAAAGAGTAAGTTCAAAATATCAATAGCATAATTTGGCATTGTTCATAATGCGGGGAGCTTCACCACACTACTGGATTACCATGTCAACATAACAAGCATAGATGAAGGGCAAAGAAAATCATTGTATCTATTTTGGATAATGTGCATGCCATGTTGTTCATATCATCAGCCACATCAGTAAGATAAAACAGGAGATGACAAGGTGCAAACGTGGGCTGCTTCACCACACACTGGATTATAGATCCACAAAAACAAGCATACATATAGGGAGTATTAAGTAATGTGCATGGTACAAATAAGTAATTTGGTTTTACAAGTAAAACTTAGAACTTACGGTTCTTACGAACATGCATTTTGGTAGAAACAGCAAACTAAACAGCAGTAAACGATAGGGAGTATGAGCAAATTAAATAGCAGTTGAGGATAAAGGCTTTAGAAGGACTGACTTACATTAACAGTTAACACCGGCTTTATAATGCCCTTCTCCATGTCAAGGGAAAGATAACTCAAGAATTTCATCATAGAATCTTCTTCATAAGCATTGCCTGTACTCTACATTTTGTAGAGAGTAATTATAGATATGATAATACTGGAAGGGATAGAGGATAATGAAGATAACATGCAGATTGATGCTACATAATCAACTACCAATCCCTGGAAGTACAAGCATTACAAGACAAAATGTACTGACAAGAGCAATGGGCTACACTTCTGCACTGGCATTGTCTGTGTATTCTACTTGTTGGTAAGATTAAATATAGATCTGATCTTTTTTAGGAAATGGTGGGCGAGGGAGATAAGATGCAGAATGCTACAAAATGAACCAATCCCTCTTCCCATAATACAAGAGTGTTTTGAACACTGGTGTACTGTACAAAACGTTCTTATATTATGGGACGGAGGGAGTAGCTGTTAATGTAAGTATAGTGATAGACCACATTCAGTCCTTACAAGAGGACTGCAGAGCTAAACCTCTTCAAAAGCATTGGTTGATTCTAAATTTATGTAAGAGTCCATACGGATCTTATAATGTCCACCAAATGGACGATTACGAGGCTAACATGTGCAGTGATGCTACATAATCAAACAACTATGAAAGTAAGTATGGTCATACAGGGTAAGAGGTACTCACAAGAGCAATGCAGTGTGCAGTATAGTTGCGAGATTCTGTGGTCCCTTGAGAACGAATGTTCTTCTGCTAACAGTTTTCATACAAGTGAGACATTAAGGCAAATGCAGAAATGTAGTTCAAATTGTGATGTGATATCATAGACAGTACCTTACGCTGCAGCCGAGACCAATGTGTAACAAGATTATTCCAGTCACCGTCGGATAAATGTAGCACCAGAGACTTTACAGAAATTTTGTTCAGAGGCTTGCCATCAAAGTGCGCTTGCCTCGGGTAGGAACGATACTTCATCAATGAGTGCTTGAAAAGCGAAACCAACCCTTGCTCGTCATCACAATCCAGCTTGCTCCTTGCCTATTTAAAAGAATGAAATCTTGTGTCTTTTGTCAGCAGAAACATATGCAGTAATGACCATGAATAACATTAGTACATTACTTACGCATAAGTTGCGGAGGAATACTGGAAATTGTTCTGTGTCTGCGGTATAATCTTTCCATGAAGGAAAGATGTGCACAAAGTTCCTGACAACAACATAAGCTTCATCTTCTAAACTGGGAAGAAGTGGAACAGGGGTCCTATTTGCTGCAATTGGGGCTCTCTCTGGTTCGAAAAGGCATTTGGCAACTGGATTTGGTGTACTCTTTGCTGGAATGGGGGTTTTGTGTCGTACAGCCGGTGCTATGTCAACTGGCATAATCATACTGTTTACTGCAGTTGGGGTCTGCTGAGTTGGGGCATCAGAAATGACCAGTGTAGTAGGGCTAGAGTCTGCTAGAGTTGGGGTATTTTGTGGGTCAGGTGATATTGCAACTACACCTAATGGGCTATTTGATTTATCAGGTGCCACTACCTTTTCCAAATACTTTGCTTGTGCTCCTCCATGATCAGCAATCGCCCTCTTCCTTTTGAACGTCTGATACACAAGAACAACGTTTGAATGGATAAATATGGTATGATGACAGATGGAATATGTACTGAAAATGGATAGGCAGGGCGTATTCACGTACATGATGTGTAAACTAAGCTAATGGCAGTTCAACAAAGTAGAAGCAATGCAAAGCATCAGTTGCAAGATATGTGCGAGCAATGTAACCTTGGAAAGTTAGAGCAAGTACCTTGATGGGTGAGTAAGATAGGGCATCTTCCTTTGACTCCTCCACTAGGGAGCTACATTGACTTAGGTCTCCCTCTAGCTCAGAATCACTGTTAGGATCATATTCTGAGCATGAATCTGTAGGTGGAGAGCGTTTGCATTGCATTGCATCCAGACTTGATTTCAGTCCCTTAATGCCAAGTTTGACAGCCATGGCATTGTTCTACTTTATTCTTTTCATGCGTGCAAGCTCATAATAATTATGATGTTGTTCAGAATCTGAGATTCATGAAAACATAAAAAGTAGTCAGATTATCTATGGAATGCATTGCGGATTCAACTCGGAGAGTGTCTCCCTATAAACCCCTGCATATGCAAAGTTCACCTCCCCAACCGTGCTGACCAGACCACACACAGAAATACAAAACCCTTATGTCTCTATAACAGGCAGGCACACATTTCAAAACTGAACTAGGAACATTAGAATCATATGAAATTCGTATTTGAACAAATAAACTAAGCAATTATGAGTGGCGTAATGTTTAGCTTCAAGGGTGGAGTGTTGGTAGTGCGACACAAAGCAAGTAGGCAGATTGTATTCCATGTTAAAGATCGAAACCTATGTAAAAGCTGGAAATGTCACTTTCTTTCTATACAATGCAGTGTTTGTTACCCACACATGATGGAAGAGATCACATAGAGAAATACTATTCACTCATGTCTACGGTTCGAGTATTTAGAAACAGGGTGGTCCACCCTAAAAGAATATTGACAACAAATATGACAAGGCAAGCATAGATGTAGTGAATCAATCATTTACTTGTGAGCTTACTAGGACAAGTATGCAGAATTGTAACTGCAGTAAGAGACCGTCCAAAATCTGAATGAAGAAGTTTGTCTAGCACTTATTGTTTGCAACTAATCGACGTGAATAATTGGATATTATATCGAATGAGTAAGGAAGACAAGTAAAATTGTCAACAAACCTGGCTTGCAGTAGTAATCTGGGTCAATGTCACTACGACCAATAATCCAAAATGACTAGTTTCTGTTCCGAGGGCCGGAATTTTGAAAATACATCTGGGTCAATTGTGAACTTTAGAGGTACTAAAGATTAGCGAAATACATCTGAACCATTAAGTGTAGGTAGCACTGAGCACACAGCAAACCCTAATGACAGTCCTGCCTAATGAGTAATGAATCAATTAGAAAATGGGTGATGAGGAGTGGCTGCTGAGTGTTGAGGATGTATCTCAGGATAAATCGGGTTGGCTTGATGGGTGCTCCACGCCTGAGCCCTGAACGGACTGGGAAGGTAGGCACGGCGGCGCGCCCGGGCAGCGGTGACGCTGTTGGGCGAGCGGCTCCTAGCCTCCTGTTAGTCCGGCGTCTCCTCCTAGAGTCATGTCATCCGGGGACGACAAGTCGCCGGCAAGGCAGGCGGCTGGGGGCGAGTAGAGATCGGAAGCGCGCAACAGAACAGAGGGGAATCGGGGCCTGGGACGACCCAAAATCCTAGGGTGGGCCGGCCCATCGTGGGCACCCTGTAGAGATACACACCCGAGCGGCGAACATGAATTTTTGAAACTAATTTAGGAACATTTAGCTGACCAATTAAACAACTCTGTTTTAATAATATCATATTCGTATTTGAACAACTAAGCTTGTTTAGCTTGATGGGTGGAGCAGTGTTATTATGACACGGAGCACGTATTCTGATCGTATAGTGATCATAAAATGGGGAAACTCTAAGCATATTTTTTTAGAAAAAGAGGGTTTCCCCTCCGATTTCTATTAAAGAAACCACCACGGAACCAACATGATCAATTAAACCCTAAGCATGATCAATTAAACCGTATTATGGTTGTGCCATGGCAGATTTGAAGCTGCAAACCGGAGAAATGATATTTAGCATCCATTATTTGCTTCGAACTAAGAACTAAATTCTAAGAGCTGAAAAGAAAGTAGAGTGACCAAGTTAAGATCTATTTTCTGGTTGAGATCAAAAAGTTGAGGAGATATGAAGTACCACCTCTCTTGCGGCGCCGTGTAGGCATCAGGGGTGGGATGGCTGTCGGTGGCGTTGAAACAGATCTGCGATGGTAGACGGGTGCATCGGAGGATAAGTCCCGTTGCGGTGGAAGAGAAGGTCGTGTGAGCGGCCCCGGCAAAGAGGACGATGGCGCCGATGAAGCGAGAGGACGGGATGCAAGGCTATTGGTCTGTCGTCGTGGATGAGAAACGTCCATCTCTAGAAGTGGACGACGTGGTCTTGGTAGGCGCTCCGACATGGTGGAGGACGGTGGCGATGGATGTGGTGGAGGACAGCGCGATGAATGGGGTGGCGGACGGAGGCTGGTGTGGGGATGGGGTGTTCTAGCGCAGACGATGTATGAATGTGAAAATGGAGGGAGAGGTACGAGGAACCATGTTTTTGGGACGCGCCTATCTAAAATATGGGAAAGTTACGAACTTAGCCCCCGTTTAAAATTTGGACGTCTCGTCGGTTGGGGATAGGTCGGTAATCTCGCATCTCGCCAATATTTTCCCAGAGCGATTTCGGGCGAGGAGAGGGTGGTTGGCGCCCATGGTGTATGAACGGGGCTGACAGGTAGGGCGGTTGTGTCACGTCTGAGTGAAGTTACAAACCTGCCCCTATTGAAAATATTTGCCTACATCGATTTCGGCTGAGTCGAGTTTGTTTTGCCGCCCACCGTGTATGAATGGGGAATGGAGGGAGAAACATAGGTCTTTTGGACGAGCTTGAATCAAATGAGTTTTGCCGCCCATGTTTGACGCCCACTGTGTTGGAATGGGCTCAGAGGTGGTCGTGTCATGTCTAATTGAAGTTACTAACCTACCCCTATTTAGAGCAATGGAAATCGGGCCGATGGATTATCCGTGTAATGGGTAGACAGTAATTTCCATCTCCCAAACATTTGCCTTCGGGCAGCCGATGTGGGAGTAGACATTTTGCTGCTTCTTTCGAGTTTTGGGACAATAAGCATCCACGTTTACCCTGGCAACTAAATTTGAATCCATTTATTCCTATATGAATCTTTATAAATCATTCTATGTGTTTTTATATATCTTCAAAAGGATGACAAAGATGTATTCCACTGTCATATATGAATATGGTTTACAAATGCCGATACTCAAATTCAGAAACTAGAATCCAGTTTAAGGTGAATTCGAATATTTGGAACACTTCATGTCCAACTCAAATGTCACACGCAGCATAATGTGTACTCCCATTTAGATATGTACACAAGCGATGTATCAAGATTCAAATACCGAGTCAATCAACCAAGAATGTACAGAACTAACAGACATATAAACACTTATAGAGTATATGGATCAATAATATCAACTAACATACATAAGCCAGGCCACTGTACTTTTTTTTGCTACAACAGCATCCTTTTTTAGCCAGCATCTTGGCCCTTTCCGATGCGTGCCACTTATGGTCCATCTATACTACTACTATTGCTGAATGCACATTCAGCCCGATTGGCATATTTGTAGGTCTGGCACAACAATCCAAATGAAATGTCTCCGAGTCTTATCAATTAATACAGACTTGTGCTCAAATAAAATTACAAACCAAAAAACAAAAAAACAATTATTACATGATCTCTAAAACAAATGGTTTGATTGATTACATGAACAGACAACACAAAGGTTATTCAACTATGGAAAGAACATTTCACCTATGATTTACCAAGTAGGAATTTAATTTCCTTTTTCCTTCAGGACCTTAACAATCTGGTCAGTCCCAGCTTGCTTCATTTTGAAATCCACCAAATATTTAATGGTTGTCTTGAGTACTGCTTGTGATTGTGCTGTTTGCTTCCTCAACATGTCAACTTCATCTCTAAGTGCAGAAGCAGAATCTCTTTCTACCACTAGTTTAGCCTCTAGAGCATCATTAGTTGGCAATTCATAATGCACGATTGGGCCGGTGCCACTGCTGTGGGATGATGCAACGTCCATGGGGACCTCGCCCTTTGATCTTGCGCTAACATGTTTTGCCATTAAAGTTCCGATTGGATTCAGAAAAGTTGAAGTTAGCAAAACATCTCAACTGGGAGTTATAACAGCAAACCAGTTAAACAAACAAGGAATTAAAGAGTTTCAATTGAATGCTGAAAAGTAGTTATTAACATCATTGTAACCCGTTGTTGCAGTAGCAAAACAGTTAAACAAACAAGTAGATATTTAAGTTAAGGCAAATAGGTAATTCTTAACAGTAAGTATCAAACACATAGATAGGCGCAGTCTACAATATGATTAACAGGCTGTGCCATTATGTAATCAGTAGCAAACTAAATTAAGCCAAGCAACGTAATTGAACAATTTTGCAATAAGTGGCTAACTAAAATTCCAAGAAGCAGGTAACTGAACTTACTCTAGTTCTTTGTACAAGCACACTGCAACTTCTTTTTCGCTTACAAGGTTGTACGAAGGATTCCATGGCATCAATTGCTTGGATACGCAGTCCCAATACTTCTTTCTTCCCACACTGCATGGGTAAGTCGAGTGGTTAATCTGGTAAGATGGAGCGTCCTTGATATGTTATATGAGGACGTGTAGTCAGACTAGTTGTAGCCAAACACATCACACTGGGTTTTACTATATATTTCATGCGATTACTTTTGGCATATCGAGATCTAAGCAATCTACAATAGGATGAAAAGACTAGCATCCTTCACATTATTGGCGAACTCAGTTCATAGAAACAAGAAATTCAACCATTCTATGGGTAAATCAAAAGCGCCACTGGAATATTTTTCACTATCCAATCATACACGCAAAAAGGGGCGACGCCACCATAGGGGCTGGTATGGGCAGCCACCTCAGGTGCTTGGAAAGTGTGCACCTAGTTTGAGTCGTCCAAGTTGGCCCATGCTAGTTTTGTTCGTCCCAACGCATGAGCAGGCAATGTAAAAAATGAAGAAAAATGTTTCAATTTGGATGGGCCAATAACATAAGTGCAAGGCAGGCCCTATAGCAGGCTCGCGGCCAAAACGAGCGCCTCCCATATCAATCGACAGCAGGAAAAATCCCAATTCATTCGCTCCAGCCTCCAGTCTGGTTCGCTCCTAACCTAGTCGCCGCTGGACAGACCGACACAGCACTTCCTCGCGCCCTCGTTGGAGGGCGGTCGCCGGGCTTCAAGTGAACGGAGGGACAGGAAGATGAATATCCAACCCTGGGTGTAGCCTGCATGGGAGGCAGCGGCGGAAGCACGAGCATGGCATCGAGCTTGCGCAAATGGACAGTCGTAGCTTGCAAGAGTAGCATGCGCAACGAGCAGGTACATCACATCCCTGATTATATCTAATTCAACTCTTCAATTTCTGGCCAATAGTTCAACCTGACGGATTTCTAAAACTGCGTGTATGTAGGGAATCTATGAGAAAATGAAACCAATTTCTACTTATTTTATAACTCTCCCAATCAATACTGAACTGACTGAATCTGATGTATCTAATCAAGTTTCCGGTGCAAACATACAAGCTCATGTTGTTCTTGAGCCTGAAGTGTCTAATGAACAGACTGCTAATGAAGGATTTCATGCAAACATTTTACATGCTCCTGGTGATGAACATATAGTGTCTAATGAGGGATCTAATGCAAGCATTTTGCAAGCTCATTGAAGGATTTAGTGTCTAATGATGATCTACTGTGTTGAGAGAGACAGAGATTTGCGGGCATTGATGACAAGCAAATTATAGTGCATTTTCATAGCTTGAGGAAACGTCGAGGGCATCTACCAGAAAGTCCCTGTATCATGACAACATAGCATAAATACTTTTCTAATATGTTGTTTGAAACTATTGGCATACTTGTTCAGGATAGATATATTGATATGCAGTTTGCGCACTGGTTATACATGCAATTACACTTCGATATTTTCAGCCAGAGAACGAATAATTCAAGCAGGTACATACCATGTTTGTAGTCCTTGTACACCATGTTGCATTTTGTGGTTTTTGGTGCTTGCATCATTTAGTGTTTATAATCTCAACTACTTTGGATCATTAGCTGGTTTTCAAAGTGCATGTAGCTTCACATTTCTCAAGTTATGTTGATTTCCGAAGTGCAAGTGCCTTCCGATGTTCGCCCTTGGTAACTTGAATTCGTGGATCAGCCACTTAACACAAATCATACACGAATGCCAGTACGAATTAAATGAAATGCAGGGACTTATGCTAGCTCGTTGTACAGGCTCACTGCAGCTCTGCTTGCGCTTGGGCTGTTCCATGTACAAGTCCATGTTACCACTTGCTTGGATGTGCAGGCCTTGTACTCCTTGCATCCCCCTCCGCATTTTTGACACGGCGAATATTTGATCAAATAAGAGGAATCGACCTTGATGTTGTACCGGAGGACAGATACTTACAAGGTTATACAGGTGTGCAGGATGTGTACCAGATCCCGTAGCACCGTCATGCTTCACTAAAAAATGGATTTGCTTGTTTCAGATGATATCTCTAGAAGAAATAAGAGTTAAAGTCAGAGTTGCATAGGCGTGTAAGCTAAGAGAGCAGTGAAAGGATATCCAAACATCGTCAGAATAGTGCACAAGGGAGTGATGTGTGGATACCTAGTTTGGGCCGGCGTTTGGGCATGCTCGCCTAGCTAGAGTGCGGGTCACTTCATAGCCGTTGAGGGTGATGCGCTGGCGTTGGCTGTCCGTGCACGGATGCAGATCTTGAGTGGCAGCGGAGCGCTACGATGCGGTGGACGAGACCGTTGGTGAAGCCCCAACGGCCTCAGGGGCGGAGGTGCGATGATGTGCTCGGTGAAGTAGCCCCAGTGAGCTGGGAGATGGCGTCGGTGAAGCGCACCTGATGCGGTGGAACTCGGTGTCTGTGAGGCACGTCGGTTGCGGCGGCCGACGTTGTCGGTGGACCACCCGGTGTAGTGGACGAGGGCATAGATGAGGTACCTCCGGTGCGGTGGTGAAGCGCGACCGTCGTATTCGTCGTCGTCATCCGGCACAGAGGTGGGGAACGGTGGGGAAAGAGATGAGACGAGGGACGATTCGAGGGTTGGCGGCGAATTAGGGATTTGAGCAATATGGGTGCGGAAGGGGACGGTGGAGAAGAGAGATTTTGCAGGGCTGGAATTGGGGCCGCCAGATATTTCAATCCGAAACGTGGAAGCACGAACTTATATTGTCGTCGTCCTTTTTGGGGGGGTGGGTGGCTGGGTGCTACGTGTCCGTCCGACACACGCGACCACCCCGACAGGACTATGCTTTTGTGCCTTAAGGCACCGAAGCAGCGTCCACCCCGACACGACCCTGGTCTGCCTGGTACGCCTACATTTGAGAATGCAAACAAATCTTCTTTCATTTGCAAACGAATCTGTATGTATTACCATGCCCATGTTTTCCTTGCAGTAATTAGTCATTCGAAACGAGATACTCCATCCGTTCACTTTTGTAAGTCATTTCAG
>NC_041382.1:693547784-693548735 GCF_002162155.2 Triticum dicoccoides | reverse complement strand
GAAGGGGACGGTGGAGAAGAGAGATTTTGCAGGGCTGGAATTGGGGCCGCCAGATATTTCAATCCGAAACGTGGAAGCACGAACTTATATTGTCGTCGTCCTTTTTGGGGGGGTGGGTGGCTGGGTGCTACGTGTCCGTCCGACACACGCGACCACCCCGACAGGACTATGCTTTTGTGCCTTAAGGCACCTGCCTTTGTGTCCATGACATGTGGGCCCAACAGGTGGCTGGCCCACATGTCAGTGACCCAAAGGCAGTTGCCTTTAAGGCACCGAAGCAGCGTCCACCCCGACACGACCCTGGTCTGCCTGGTACGCCTACATTTGAGAATGCAAACAAATCTTCTTTCATTTGCAAACGAATCTGTATGTATTACCATGCCCATGTTTTCCTTGCAGTAATTAGTCATTCGAAACGAGATACTCCATCCGTTCACTTTTGTAAGTCATTTCAGACAACTCAAAATGAACTGTTTTGCACATTGTCTAAAATGTCTTCAAGGTCTTATAAAAGTGAACAGAGGGAGTACTATAAATTAATTAATGAGGAGTTATTTGAAAAAAAATCGAAACGGTACCCACGCTAACGTGGATTAGAGTGTGTGCCACATAATTAGTTATTTGAATTAGAGTGTGTGTCACGTAGTTAGTTATTTCAATTAGAGTGTGTGTCACGTAGCGATCTCCAATTCTAACGTGGATTTCGCATTTCACTGTATCCACGCTACTTTTTTAATACAAATTCATATGTATATGATGAACACCATGGTAGTGAGAAAACTTTTCGATGGATTCAAACATATGACCTACGCACAATAAACTGAGTC
Source organism: Triticum dicoccoides (assembly GCF_002162155.2). Taxonomy (NCBI): domain Eukaryota; kingdom Viridiplantae; phylum Streptophyta; class Magnoliopsida; order Poales; family Poaceae; genus Triticum; species Triticum dicoccoides. The sequence goes on along the minus strand of NC_041382.1, from coordinate 693,547,908 downwards.
AATGTCAACTTTTCGAAACTTAGTATGGCACGAATTCGAAATAATTACCCGTATGCCTAGTCCTCAGTTCAAATCTTACAATGTACACCGAATTAAAACATCGATATTAAGTCTCATACTATGT
>NC_041382.1:693523567-693547577 GCF_002162155.2 Triticum dicoccoides | reverse complement strand
TCAATCTTCCTCTCCTAACCACCTTAGGAAGCTATCGGTTTCCAACACACGTTCATTCTTTCTCTCCATGTTTCGATCTCTATCAGGACCCCGATTCCAAGTCACATCGATCTAGCTGGTAACACCTCATATCACTTTGCAGCCTCACGCATGGTATTCCCACGGGTGTCGCCTTACCATGGCCCGGGACCGTTTGCGCCTTTTGGCTCACGTATATGATAGTTTTGCTAGCATCCATATGACAGAGAACCCAGGCCGACATGGCTAGTCGTGAACCCAAAGCGGCACTAACCCATGGAGACAAGCATACATGAATCAACTTCGAGCATGTCGGTCAGCAGCGTGTGAATCCGGGCTGTAGCACTAGGCTAATAGGACTCCGGTATTCCGGGCTGTAGCAGGCTAGGCAGGACTCCGGATGTCACCGTGTGACATTTCCCCGAAGGGACAGACATAGGAACGAAGTGAGACACATGCCGGCCAGTCAAGTGTCCTGAGCAGTAGTGCTGGGCTAGCAGGACTCCGGTGAACCGGGCTGTAGCGGACTACTAAGGCTCATGGAAGCACAATACTACATTTCCCCATAAGAGAGGCTGCCAAGGATAAACAACTAGATTGTCGGATCCCACACATACCAAGCATTTCAATCATACACACAATATGCTCGATATGTTTAAATACAACATGGCATCACAACAAGACTCTACGACTCAAGTATTTATTCATTAGGCTCCGAGGAGCGAGATATTACAAACATGGTTCTCATGACCCAACATTCAGAGCATACAAGCAACAAGCACATGCGGAAGCTTAACACATCTGAGTACAGACATCTACAAATGAAAAAGGCTGAGAAGCCTGACTATCTACCAGATCCTGTCGAGAGCACAAGATCGTAGCTGAGGTATCAAGCTAAACGTCGAAGTCCACACGGAACTACTAGCGAGACTGACGTCTCTCTACAAAACATAAAATAGGCAAACGTGAGTACAAATGTACCCAGCAAGACTTACATCAGAACTAGCTACATATGCATCGGTATCAACAAAGGGGGTAGTGGAGTTTAACTGCAGCAAGCCAGCTTTGACTCAGTGGCTAACCTGAACTACGACTGCAAGTAACTCTTTTGAGGTGGCGCACACGAGTCCACGTATTCACCATATCAATACACCACTATGGATCCGCTCCCGTCCTCCTATGAGAATGCCATCCATAGCACTCACGCTTATCTTGCGCATTTTAGAGTATCCACTTTCACTTGTCTATGAACTGTACAGGCAACCCAGAAGTCCTTTACCGCGGACACGGCTATTCGAATAGATCATATTAACCCTGCAGGGGTGTACTTCTTCACACACGCTCTCGCCACTTACCACCATGTACACGTCGTGTATCTCGGCAACCTTCAAGCGGAAGCCTGGCGAGGGAGTCGGCCACGACCTGACTAACCACACAAGTCTCTAGTCCAGGTTTATCGCCTATTCGGGTTCCATCCGCGAGGAGATCCGGCCGGAGTTTCGCTCACAGCCCCAAACGATGTGTGCAGGGTTCCCGAGACACCAAACGGGCGCTCGGTACACCGGGCCACGTGCCTACCGCAACACAGCCCACCCCTCAGGTCAGCGCTGCGCACGGTCCCCAGCATACTACAAACACCAGAAACTACTTGCAACTCCTGGACAGAGGACAAGGGCGATTAATAAGTCAAGAGAGTCAGTTAAGGATCCCAATGTGTGGTAGTAGTTGTTCATGGATCACAAACACAGAACTCAGTTCCTGAGGACGGCTTCAATGAGACAACCCACCATGTACTCCTACATGGCCTCTCACCACTACCTTTACCAAATCGTATTCACACACTTAGCTCTCAACAGTAGGACATGTTCACCACTTTCCAATTCATCCCCGATGAATCAGACCTGACTCAACTCTAAGCAGTAGCAGGCATGACAAACAAGCATGAATGAGTAGGCACATCAAGGCTCAAACAACTCCTACTCATGCTAGTGGGTTTCATCTATTTACTGTGGCAATGACAGGTCATGCAGAGGATAAGGGGTTCAACTACCACAGCATGTAATAGTTGAATTGTTGTTGTCCTAATGTAGTAAAAGAGAGCAGAAGCGAGAGAGTGGGATTGTATCGGAATGAACAAGGGGGTTTTGCTTGCCTGGCACTTCTGAAGATAATATAGTTCTTCATCGGTGCCATCGGATAACCGTCGGAACGTCGTCTACTGAGAGGGAACAGTCACCGGCAACAGAGAAAGAACACAATCAATGCAATACGACAATATGATGCATGATCATGACATGGCAATATGATGTGAGTTGAGCTAATGCAGCTAGCAACAATTTAAATGGAGTTGGTTTGAACACTAGATTCAAATTTGAACTCCACATGAGGCATTTCAAATACCATTAATTCAAATTGTCATATACAGTGCCTGTAAGTTGTTCAAACATGCATGAGAATGCCATAAACAGATTCCTTGGATTTTTTTGATAATTTTCATATATAACTTGTTTCATTTGGAGCTATAGATTAATTTCTATGATTTTTCGAAGTTTTGGATATTTTCTGAAATAAATAGATCATTTAAGACTTACTTAATTCCAGAAAAGAGTTATTGCGTCAGCACGACGTCACTGTGACGTCAGCGGGTCAGCGGGGTCGTCCAGGTCAAAACTGACCAGTGGAGCCCACTCGTCAGTAACTCAGCTAACTAACTGCGTTAGTTAGTGCTAATCTAACCCTAACTAGGCTGTTAGCAGGGCTGGGCCCACATGCCAGTGGCTTGTTTAGTTAACTAAACTAGTTAGCTCTAATTAATCTAGCATTTAACTAAACAGGGCTTGGGCCCACACGTTAGCGGGCCAGGGGAAGTCAAACCCCGGTCAAGCGGGGTCAAACCCGCCAGACCTGGTCCACGGCTCGTCGCCGGCGACGCCAGAGACGGCGGAGGTGCTCGGGATCGCTCCTCCGGTGACCAAATGCAAGGCAGAGGGTATCTACGCGGAGCTGGCGAACGCGCGCATCCAATGGAGCAAGTGGGAGAAGCCGGGGTGGCCGGAGCTCGCCGGAAGAGAGCTCGCGGCGGCGGCCGACGTGCGGGTGTGCTCGGGGTCGGCGTGATACAGCACGGCAGGGGCCACGGAGGGGTGCTACGGGCACGTGAGGACGCGCTGAGCATGGTGGTGTGCTCGGCTTCAAGCTACGTTCGCTCTAGCCATGGTGGCGACGAAGCGCAACGGCGGCGAGCTTCGGTGACGGTGGGGAATGGCGCTACGGTATGCAAACGAGACGGAGAAGAGGGGGGTTCGGGGGAGGAGCTCACGGCGGTTGCTGTACGCGTCTCAGCGGGCTCGGGGAAGGGATGATGAGGTCGTGCGGCCGCCAGCGATCTCGGGGCAGAGACGATGAAGATGGCGGGGTAGAGGGCGAGGCAGGGCGTCCGGCGTCGTGCGAGCTGACGGAGAGACGCGGGAGATGGAGGCGGAGCCCGTGGACTGCTCGGAGAGGCGAGGGGAGCTCGGTGGCCACAGGGACAGCGGGCGGCGGCGACGGTGGTGCTCGGCGCGAGAGGGAAAGAGGACCAGAGTAGGGGAGAGGCACGGAGAGAGCTTGAGGGGGTCGGGGAGGTTGCGTGGCGTCGCGGGGAGGGTCCAGAGCGACGAGGGGGCAGCCAGGCAGGGTGGAGGTGGCCGCACTGCGGTGCGCGCGCGTCGGGCACGCGCCCGTCCTTCTGGCAGAGGAGGAAGACGACAGGGAAGGAGGCGGTGGTGGGCTGGGCCAGCCACTTGGGCCGCCAGGTGGGCTGCAGAGGTAAGTCAGGTGAGTCTCTGCTCTTTGCTTTCTGTTTTTGTTTTTCTATTTATTTGCCTCTGTTTTGAGCTTAGGAAAAATACCAAGGCATTTCCTAAAATCCTGAAAATATTCATGGACACTTCCTGAATTATTTCAGTGGCCCAAAAATAGTTCCAACATTATTTGAGCATTTAAATTATTAATAGTGTTTAAATGCCCAAAGTCAAATAGCTTAAGATTTGATTCAAAAATCCAGGAATAGCCTATAAATATGTTCATCATTTTTGGAAGAGGTTTTCACCTTTAACAGGAATCATGAACATTTCCAAAGGGCATTCTGGTTATTGAAAATATTTTTATTGAACCTAGTTAAATTTCATTTGGTGCTAGGGTTTCAACAATCCCCATTTCAAATTTCTTTGGAATTTAAACATGATGGCATGGTGAACAAGCAAAGTCAAGCAAGGCTGAACTGGGGCTGTGACAGCTCACCCCCACTAAACAAGAATCTCGTCCCGAGATTCAAGTCGTGAGGTAAGAAGAAAGGAGGTCACAAACTATCATGATCTTCTCGATCCAACTTGCACTTCATAAGAACGTTGATTCGATCATCATCTTTGTCTCGATGTCTTTCTCTGAGAACTCCAACCAACATGACAACAAGAGGAAAAGGAAAACTCTAGAAGGATTGATCTTCTTGAAGATCGAATAACTCAGGATCAACTCATGGACTGAGACATTGAAAACATCTCTCGAGCTGAGACACGGAGCATACATCCAGAGGGATGTAGTGAAACAGATGACGAAGATTCACTAGGTAGGCAATAGTTCCACACTAAAGAAGGTGGTGAACGGTTGTCAACGTAGGGAGGAGTTGAGTTATCATGATACCATAATGAGACATCTTAGAGGAGGTGACTCGTAGAATTATTCCCTTAAGTGGCAAAAATAATTACTTTTGATACGGAAATCATTGGAACTCTTCTTGCCAACCTAAGGAAATTTACAAACGTTCATTTGAAGGAGTTCGAAGGAATGACATACTCGGACTAGGATGGACGATGTGGACTACCTTGTTGAAGACAACGTAATGGATGATTTTCTTATCGTCGGAGAAGGATAGGACCCATGGTAAGTCCACTTTTGAAGATGATCCTGGACAACAACTATTGAGGTGCAAGCTGGGAACAAAATGCAAATGCTGGAAATGATTCTGGTAACTGGGGAAAAACTCAACAGTCGTGAGTGTTTCCAATGTTTCAATGGTTATGGAATCATCGAAGACACTGAGAGCACAAGGATCCCTAAGGAATAACTTCTATAATAAGTTGCACGAAATCCTCATGGAAAGATGGTCAAAGATACTACAATGACAGATCTTCCGGCTAGGTGTGTCGGCCAGAACATCAACCTTGTCGGGACCTACATCATAGGTCTTGGAAAAGTTCCAACCATCATATCTACCTGAGATTCATATCTGGTTGGTGTCAGGATATTCTAGACTCATCGAGTCTAGAAAGAAAATGATAGTTTGCAACACCAATCTACGAAACGACATTGCGAGATTCTCGGGAAATGCACTACAGTAGTAAGCTCCAAAATATGAGCTGGTTTTGCTACAAACACGTGAACATGTTGTCCGAGACAAGCGTGACCACGTGGTAGTCTTATAATAAAATACTACCAAGTTCAGGTTGGGGAACCATCATCGAGGATAACAAAGTCCTAACATAAGTCATGATTCTTAAGAAGGAACTTCCTCTCCTTGAACAAATCAATCAGTGGCTTGGTGTGCTAGGAACACATACAGAATGGAGGCGGCCAACCTATCAAACCATAGAGTACTTCGCACATATGCGTGACTAACTTGGGATGATTCCAGAGGAAACAAAACAAACCTTTCTCAAATTCATGGCGGCAACTTACACCAACTGCACATGAATTCGAGGAAGTCACTTCTTCCATCCAAGCATATGCTTCATGAACGGAACATGAAGGCATTGTTTACAAAGTTTCCAACACTAGCTTAATGTTTAACACGAATCATGGGGGAGACAAAATGTTGCTGATGGGCTCAACAGCAACTCATCGGAATTTCCATATCACTGGACTTCCACCATCATGTGAACATGGTGATAGCATTGGTCAGACCAAAAGATGTAATGGTGTATGCTCGAGGAATCATCCACGAGTAAGACAACATTACGAACATCGTTGGTTCTGATTTGACTTGACGATAGCCCATACTCAAGTCAAAGTTTTGACAAGGCAATAGATCCAACAACTGATCACGAGGACCAATCGATGGAGATATCACCTTCCTTTAGCACACACACAAAAGATATCCCTTTGAAATTGAACTAGGCGGGTCAAGCTTTTATCTTCCAACTCTCCAAGTTGTTGTTTGGCTTAACCAACTAGCTCAGGGGTATCCAACACGGATTCTTGGAGAAGGGGTGGTTTACAGGAAACCAACTTGATCACGAGCTCAACATAATGGTCAGGGATCAACCTGGTGATACTTCCGAGAAGATATTCAGAAAATCACGAACCACCGGTATGTTATTAAGCTCGAGAACAAACTTGCTTTTCAGGGCAAGACGATATGATCAATTAGGCAAGGATTGACACAATCCTAACTCTTGACCAAAGGGTGCACCAGGAAAAATGGACTAGGTAGCACGATCCATCTTAGAATGATGGTTCAGTAACCAACACGCTAAGAATGAAAGTATTGATTTCGCACATCACGGTACACTTGTCGGCATTCCGGTTACAATAACACGGAACCGAGGAATGAACAATGATGGCAAGAATTATTACTGCGTCAAGAATTCATAGGAGCTGGTGCAATTCTCATGACACTCCTGACATAAAGATGGTAACACTCCAAGGTAGAACAGACTAGAAGCTGGATTAGCATTCTTAATCTGCGGAATACAATTGCTTTGACCCAATCCTAGATATGGATGAGGTGCTGGAGTTTGTTTCTCCTAGTCATTCTGGAATAGAATGGCCTGACGGCCACAAGAGTAAAAGGCGATGATGATAAGGAATGCACATCTACTCCTGACTATCAATTGATAGACGAGGGTCGGATGACGACTGAAGAGGGACAACTCAAAGGAACATGTGTTTTTCTGAGTTGTGGATGCATGGATTAGTATGCCGAATAAATTCAACATATTTCTTCCAGATAACCCATGTAGAACAGGAGGAACTGGCAGATTCACGATTTTTGAATGGAGAACTCATCAAGAGCACTCTTGTTGTGATATTTTGGTTCAAAGGAACTCCTGCCAAGGATGGTTCATGGTATTTGGAAGAATGATATACCACGGACCTCAAAGACTATCACAAGATTTACTAATATCCTAAAGGTACGAGCAACACTATCAACACGAGGTAAGTAGAGTGAATCTTGGGTCAAGAACCCAGGAGTAGAATGTCTACTAACTAAGTGGCATCACGGGATGCTTTCAAGAATGATGGCCAGAATCATCACACTGGGACAAAAAAAATGGCTAGGTTACTAGATGATCCCCTAAGACACATAGGGTCATAATAATAACTCCAACATATATGTCAAGGCAACGGAGTACCTCAGCAGACCGATTAGTGTGCTTAATCTGGCCCAAAGGAACATCGAAAACGGGAAGAAGGAATTTACAAATGCATCAGATTGTTTAGAAACCTGGGATGACTCGGACAGCATAACGGCTGTAAATGCTCAGAAAAGGATTTGAAACTTTCACGAGGATTTGCATAGTCACTTAACAACATCATATCAAGGTTCTGAGACCAACTATGAACACACGGAAGTAGTAGAAACTGAACTGGGGCTTGAATCCATCATTCCTATAAGTCTATGGATTAGTAACACGTCATCCTGATAGATAGATGAGAAGGCCTAGTTCTTAATCCCCGTAGAAGAGAAGAGGTTGACTCAGATCAGAAGGGCATAAGGTAAAGGAGTACAAGAGCCTTACGTTCCCTTCCACAATCAATTCCCTTATATAACTAAAGCATTTCTAGACACAACTTCGGCCAGTTTGGCTTAGTAATCCTACAGGCAGTCAGGCTCTGATACCAACGATGTCAGGACCCCGATTCCAAGTCACATCGATCTAGCTGGTAACACCTCATATCACTTTGCGGCCTCACGCACGGTATTCCCACGGGTGTCGCCTTACCATGGCCCGGGACCGTTTGCGCCTTTTGGCTCACGTATATGATAGTGTCGCTAGCATCCATATGACAGAGAACCCGGGCCGACATGGCTAGTCGTGAACCCAAAGCGACACTAACCCATGGAGACAGGCATACATGAATCAACTTCGAGCATGTCTATCAGCAGCGTGTGAATCCGGGCTGTAGCACTGGGCTAACAGGACTCCGGTATTCCGGGCTGTAGCAGGCTAGGAAGGACTCCGGATGTCACCGCGTGACATTTCCCCGAAGGGACAGACATAGGAACGAAGTGAGACACATGCCGGCCAGTCAAGTGTCCTGAGAAGTAGTGCTGGGCTAGCAGGACTCCGATGAACCGGGCTGTAGCGGACTACTAAGGCTCATGGAAGCACAAGACTACATTTCCCCATAAGAGAGGCTACCAAGGATAAACAACTAGATTGTCGGATCGCACACATACCAAGCATTTCAATCATACACACAATATGCTCGATATGTGTAAATACAACATGGCATCACAACAAGACTCTACGACTCAAGTATTTATTCATTAGGCTCCGAGGAGCGAGATATTACAAACATGGGTCTCATGACCCAACATTCAAAGCATACAAGCAACAAGCACATGCGGAAGCTTAACATGTCTGAGTACAGACATCTACAAATGAAAAAGGCTGAGAAGCCTGACTATCTACCAGATCCTGTCGAGGGCACAAGATCGTAGCTGAGGTATCAAGCTAAACGTCGAAGTCCACACGGAACTACTAGCGAGACTGGCGTCTTTCTACAAAACATGAAATAGGCAAACGTGAGTACAAATGTACCCAGCAAGACTTACATCAGAACTAGCTACATATGCATCGGTATCAACAAAGGGGGTAGTGGAGTTTAACTGCAGCAAGCCAGCTTTGACTCAGTGGCTAACCTGAACTACGACTTCAAGTAACTCTTTTGAGGTGGCGCACACGAGTACACATATTCACCATATCAATACACCACTATGGATCTGCTCCCGTCCTCCTACAAGAACGCCATCCATAGCACTCACGCTTATCTTGCGCATTTTAGAGTATCCACTTTCACTTGTCTAAGAAATGTACAGGCAACCCAGAAGTCCTTTACCGCGGACACGGCTATTTGAATAGATCATATTAACCCTGCAGGGGTGTACTTCTTCACACACGCTCTCGCCACTTACCACCATGTACACGTCGTGTATCTCGGCAACCTTCAAGCGGAAGCCTGGTGAGGGAGTCGGCCAAGACCTGACGAACCACACAAGTCTCTAGTCCAGGTTTATCGCCTATTCGGGTTCCATCCGCGAGGAGATCCAGCCGGAGTTTCGCTCACAGCCCCAAACGATGTGTGCAGGGTTCCCGAGACACCAAACAGGCGCTCGGTACACCGGGCCACGTGCCTACCGCAACACAGCCCACCCCTCAGGTCAGCACTGTGCACGGCCCCAAGCATACTACAAACACCAGAAACTACTTGCAACTCCTGGACAGAGGACAAGGGCTATTAATAAGTCGAGAGAGTCAGTTAAGGTTCCCAATGTGTGGTAGTAGCTGTTCATGGATCACAAACACAGAACTCAGTTCCTGAGGACGGCTTCAATGAGACAACCCACCATGTACTCCTACATGGCCTCTCACCGCTACCTTTACCAAATCGTATTCACACACTTAGCTCTCAACAGTAGGACATGTTCACCACTTTCCAATTCATCCCCGATGATCAGACCCGACTCAACTCTAAGCAGTAGCAGGCATGACAAACAAGCATGAATGAGTAGGCGCATCAAGGCTCAAACAACTCCTACTCATGCTAGTGGGTTTCATCTATTTACTGTGGCAATGACAGGTCATGCAGAGGATAAGGGGTTCAACTACCGCAGCATGTAACAGTTGAATCGTTGTTGTCCTAATGCAGTAAAAGAGAACAGGAGCGAGAGAGTGGGATTGTATCGGAATGAACAAGGGGGTTTTGCTTGCCTGGCACTTCTGAAGATAATATAGTTCTTGATCGGTGTCATCGGATAATCATCGGAACATCGTCTACTGAGAGGGAACAGTCACCGGCAACAGAGAAAGAACACAATCAATGCAATACGACAATATGATGCATGATCATGACATGGCAATATGATGTGAGTTGAGCTAATGCAGCTAGCAACAATTTAAATGGAGTTGGTTTGAACACTAGATTCAAATTTGAACTCCACATGAGGCATTTCAAATACCATTAATTCAAATTGTCATATACAGTGCCTGTAAGTTGTTCAAACATGCATGAGAATGCCATAAACAGATTCCTTGGATTTTTTGATAATTTTCATATATAACTTGTTTCATTTGGAGCTATAGATTAATTTCTATGATTTTTCAAAGTTTTGGATATTTTCTGAAATAAATAGATCATTTAAGACTTACTTAATTCCAGAAAAGAGTTATTGCGTCAGCACGATGTCACTGTGACGTCAGCGGGTCAGCGGGGTCGTCCAGGTCAAAAATGACCAGTGGAGCCCACTCGTCAGTAACTCAGCTAACTAACTGCGTTAGTTAGTGCAAATCTAACCCTAACTAGGCTGTTAGCAGGGCTGGGCCCACATGCCAGTGGCTTGTTTAGTTAACTAAACTAGTTAGCTCTAATTAATCTAGCGTTTAACTAAAGAGGGCTTGGGCCCACACGTTAGCGGGCCAGGGGAAGTCAAACCCCGGTCAAGCGGGGTCAAACCCGCCGGACCCGGTCCACGGCTCGTCGCCGGCGACGCCAGAGATGGCGGAGGTGCTCGGGATCGCTCCTCCAGCGACCAAATGCAAGGCGGAGGGTATCTACGCGGAGCTGGCGAATGCGCGCATCCAATGGAGCAAGTGGGAGAAGCCGGGGTGGCCGGAGCTCACCGGAAGAGAGCTCGCGGCGGCGGCCGACGTGCGGGTGTGCTCCGGGTCGGCGTGATACAGCATGGCAGGGGCCACGGAAGGGTGCTACGGGCACGTGAGGACGCGCTGAGCACGGTGGTGTGCTCGGCTTCAAGCTACGTTCGCTCTAGCCACGGTGGCGACGAAGCACAACAGCGGCGAGCTTCTGTGACGGTGGGGAATGGCGCTACGGCATGCAAACGAGACGGAGAAGAGGGGGTTCGGGGGAGGAGCTCACGGCTGTTGCAGTACGCGTCTCAGCGGGCTCGGGGAAGGGATGATGAGGTCGCGCGGCCGCCGGCGATCTCGGGGCAGAGACGACGAAGATGGCAGGGTAGAGGGCGAGGCTGGGCGTCCGGCATCGTGCGAGCTGATGGAGAGACGCGGGAGATAGAGGCGGAGCCCGTGGACTGCTTGGAGAGGCGACGGAGCTCGGTGGCCACAGGGACAGCGGGCGGCGGCGACGGTGGTGCTCGGCACGAGAGGGAGAGAGGACCAGAGGAGGGGAGAGGCACGGGAGAGAGCCCGAGGGGGTCAGGGAGGTTGCGTGGCGTCGCGGGGAGGGTCCAGAGCGGCGAGGGGGCAGCCAAGCAGGGTGGAGGTGGCCGCACTGTAGTGCGCACGCGTCGGGCACGCGCCCGTCCTTCTGACAGAGGAGGAAGACGACAGGGAAGGAGGCGGTGGTGGGCTGGGGCGGCCACTTGGGCCGCCAGGTGGGCTGCAGAGGTAAGTCAGGTGAGTCTCTACTCCTTGCTTCCTGTTTTTGTTTTTCTATTTATTTGCCTCTGTTTTGAGCTTAGGAAAAATACCAAGGCATTTCCTAAAATCCTGAAAATATTCATGGACACTTGCTGAATTATTTCAATGGCCCAAAAATAGTTCCAACATTATTTGAGCATTTAAATTATTAATAGTGTTTAAATGCCCAAAGTCAAATAGCTTAAGATTTGATTCAAAAATCCATGTATAGCCTATAAATATGTTCATCATTTTTGGAAGAGGTTTTCACCTTTAACAGGAGTCATGAACATTTCCAAAGGGCATTCTGGTTATTGAAAATATTTTTATTGAACCTAGTTAAATTTCATTTGGTGCTAGGGTTTCAACAATCCCCATTTCAAATATCTTTGGAATTTAAACATGATGGCATGGTGAACAAGCAAAGTCAAGCAAGGTTGAACTGGGGCTGTGACAATCTCTAAGTCTCTCAACTACACAACCCCTTTTTCCACTCTGTTACCAAATTTATTTACCTCACACACCCGCCATTGCACCCCATGCCGAGCTCTCTCTCTCCCCTCTCCATCTCACCCTCTTGCGCTAAATACATGCATTGCCTATCTAGCCCCCCAACCTCTCGTGCGCACGCACGCACGTTGTATATCTAGGTCACTCCCTCGAGACTGTCTCACTCTTTCTTCCGCACGGCGGGCCACACTCGCTCAATCTCGCTCTCTTTATCTGAGTCTCGTTTAACCTCGTTTTCTTTCACACACAAATGATATATCTCCCTGTTCGGACCTCAATCAACACACTCTATACTCTCTCACGCAGATTGTCTATCTAGGCCAGTCCATCCAAGCCGCCGCCACTCTTTCGGCCTCATGGTGGGCCACGCTCACTACTAGAAAAAGGCCTACTAATGGCGCACCAGTTTTGCCTACTAATGGCACACTACTGGTGCGCCATTAGTACTACGCCACTAGTATTTTTTACTAATGGCGCACCACTGGTCACTATGGCTTAATCTCGGGTCAATGGCGCATTACTGGTGCGCCATTAGTACTATGCCACTAGTATTTTTTACTAATGGCGCACCACTGGTCACTATGGCTTAATCTCGGGTCAATATGCTTAATCTCAGGTCAAATCGCACTCCGGGGTCAAACTTCCCGAAAGGTCACCCATCCTCACACTACTCCAGCCCAAGCACGCTTAACTTCAGAGTTCTATCCAACCCCAGCACTAGCTCACTTCGCACGCACTTGTTGATATATCTAGCATATCAATCCTATTAAACCTTGTTGATGTTTAGGACTTTGTTCATGTTCATGAGTGTGATGAAATTTTGAAAAAATATTTCAAACTTCCGTTCATATTACGTATCATATTTTGAAAAAAAAATCCCGAAAGAAAATCCAAACTAATTTTTCTGTAGCATACGGTGCGCCACTAGTAAGTTTGATTTTTTTTGAATTTTTTTGCCTCCAGATCTTAAAAGCCTCGTAACTTTTTTTTGTTAGGTTTTTGAGGATTTTGAAAATGTTTAAGGGGGTTCCGTAGATGATTTTTCATATAGAAAACTTTTTAATCCGAGTTCGTATGCAAAAGTTATGCCCATTTTACAAATTCCAGAGAGATTTTGCAAATAAAGTCGAAATTCATATTTGTAAATTTTCCCAACAACTAGACCACATATCACATGGGAACTTATTTTCTTTTATTTTTTTCACATTTTCATCATTTTCTTTTTTTTAACTGAAAAGGCGGTCCAAGGGGGGGTGGTGCATGCGAGGGAATTTTTAGGCCAAGTTAGTAATGGCGCACTGTGGGAGTGGTGCGCCATTATTAGTTGAACTAGTAATGGCGCACCGTGGGAGTGGTGCGCCATTATTAGTTGAACTAGTAATGGCGCACCACTCCCACGATGCGCCATTACTAGTTTTCAAAAAATATAAAAAAATTGAAAAAGAAAATAAAAAAATCTTGTTACTAATGGCGCACCAACACATGGTGCGCCATTAGTATATAGTAGTGGCGCACCACATGTCTGGTGCGCTATTAGTGTCAATTTCATCTATAGCCCTCTTCCTAGTAGTGGCTCACTCAATCTCTCTCTCTCTCTCTATCTCTCCGTATGTCTCAATTGACCTCACTCTTTCTTGGACAAAAACGATATATCACCATGTTTGAGCCAGTTCTGCTTCGCTCTTGCTTCGTGGTCTTGAGCAAGGAACTTGTGCCTATGGGCCGCTATAACTATCCAAGAATACACTCGAAAAAGGAAGGATAAACAAACCTCTTGGTAGGCGCAGCTTACTCACCCTACTCCCTGCTAGTTGGTGGATGAAGAATAGGAGAGAGCTTGTGGTTTGACTAACGTTTTGGCACATTAGACTTATGCTTCACCAACCTGCTAGTGCTTATTATCGGGCAAGGGACCTATTCACATTGTATACTCTCTCACGCACATCGTCTATCTAGGTCACTCTTTCCAACCCGTCTCACTCTTTCGATCGCACGGCGACCCTATGTGATCGGTTGACCTTGCTTCCTCCCATGCACAACATATATCTACACGTCTGTGACTGGATCATCTCTCAAGCTCTATCTTATAGCCCTCACCCTTGCCAAAAAGCTCAATCGGACAATATCTCTCCAGAGCATATATATTTGTTCAATGAATGTCAGACCACACTCACTTTGTCTCTCTGTCTATATGTCTCTCGATTGACCTTGCTTTCTCACACCGTATCTTCCACGCGTTGAATCTACTACCTCTCCATCCCTCGCAAAGCCGGAGCTATTTACATTGCGAGGGGCACTCTAACCTTGGATTAATTTGTGTAGGCATTTATTCCGGTCGGTTTAGATTATATTTTTGTAGCGTTCGGCCCACAACTACTCCAAACACCATTGCAACCCAAGCAACTCCCCTAGTTGATTTCCCTCTGGCTCAGTCATCGCTCTTTCGCATGTCCTTTCTCGCCTTCAACGTCGCACCATGGTATTATTGAAAAAACTATGTTGTTCTCTTTAATTATTATAAATAAGCTACAAAACTACACACCGATAGTCCACTTGGAATGGAACAAATTTCGACCCACAAATTAAAGTGCTACAAACTACACACCAGGGGCCCACATGTCATGAAATAAATTTGGACCCATATACAAATTAAAAAATAAAGGACGAGGATCGAACATGCGACCGGGCCTTCAAGCCGCACGTCAATAGGCAACATATGTAGAATAGCAATGTTTGTTGTACCCCCTTTGTTCACATAATGTTTTTATATTACCACAGCCTAATTAATGGATAACATGTAATATTATTTTTAGTACTATTCGCCTTCACTTACTGGTGGGTTCCATGTGTGCTCTCTCTCTCCTCCCCTTCTGCGTTTAGGGGGTCCTGTTCATCCAACCCCCCACTGGAAACTGTTCATCCACCCCCCCCCCCAACAACGCTCACAGTTCATCAAGGGAAGGAGGCAGCAGGGTTCGATCGGCTTCAGTTAGCAGCAGTAGCAAAGGAATCGCTTGATCGGGTTCAGTTAACAGCCATCCATCGATTGCTCGGGTTCAGTAATGCGTATCCTGCAGTGCAATCGCTCGGATTCAGTAGGCGAACGCCTCGCTCGGGTTCAGTTACAGCCCAACGCCTCGCACCCACGCGCGTACGTGTACGAGAGAAACGCGCATCTCTCGGCCCCCGACCACCAACTGTAACTGGGAACTCCCTGATATTTTCCTCGCCCTCGCTTCTACCATGGTTTTTTCCATCATGGACGGTCCAAAGAATGTCATGCAGCTGCGTCTCTGGCCGTCCAAGATGAAAAGCCCATTTTCTATCATGATTTTTTGTCATAGAAGTAGGAGCCCACCACATCTATGATGATACCGGGTTTTGTCACAATTATCGTCAAAGAAGCATAAGCATGACAGACAAAAATTCGTTCGGCCCAAAATGTCACGGATGTGTCTTTTTTTGTAGTGTTAACCCGAGTATTCCGCATGTACGAAATTGTCTTGCACCCGTTGTATGTGAACGTAGAGTTTATCACACCTGATCATCACGTGGTGTCTCAACACGACGAACTGTCGCAACGGTGCATACTCAGGGTGAAAACTTATACCTTGAAATTTAGTGAAGGGATCATCTTATAATGCTACCGCCATACTAAGCAAAATAAGATGCATAAAAGATAAACATCACATGCAATCAAAATATGTGACATGATATGGCCATCATCATCTTGTGCATTTGATCTCCATCTCCAAAGCATCGTCATGATCTCCATCGTCACCGGCTTGACACCTTGATCTCCATCGTTCTGTCGTGGTCGTCTCGCCAACTATTGCTTCTACAACTATCACTAACGCATAGTGATAAAGTAAAGCAATTACATGGTGTTTACATTTCATACAATAAAGAGACAACCATAAGGCTCCTGTCGGTTGCCGATAACGTTTACATTACATGATCATCTCATACAACAACGTATATCACATCATGTCTTGACCATATCACATCACAGCATGCCCTGCAAAAACAAGTTAGACGTCCTCTACTTTGTTGTTGCAAGTTTTACATGGCTGCTACGGGTTTCTAGCAAGAACCGTTCTTACCTACACATCAAAACCACAACGGTGATTTATCAAGTTTGTTGTTTTAACCTTCAACAAGGACCGACCTCGGTCAAATTCCATTCAACTAAAGTAGGAGAAACAGACACCCGTCAGCCACCTTCATGCAAAACTAGTTGCATGTCTGTCGGTGGAACCAGTCTCATGAACGTGGTCATGTAAGGTTGGTCCGGGCCGCTTCATCCAACAATACCGCTGAATCAAAATAAGACATTGGTGGTAAGCAGTAGGACGATCACCACCCACAACTTTTGTGTTCTACTCGTGCATATCATCTACACATAGACCTGGCTCGGATGCCACTGTTGGGAAATGAATCATGCAATTTCAAAAAAATTCCTACGCTCACGCAAGATCTATCTAGGAGATGCATAGCAACGAGGGGGAGAGTGTGTATAGGTACCGTCGTAGACCAAAAGTGTAAGCGTTTGACAACGCGGTTGATGTAGTCGAACTTCTTCTAGCTCCGACCGATCAAGTACCGAACGTACGGCACCTCCGAGTTCTGCACACGTTTAGCTCGATGACGTCCCTCGTCCTCTTGATCCAGCAAGATGTCAAGGAAGTGGATGAGTTCCATCAGCACCACGGCGTGGTGACGGTGATGGTGAAGTGATCCGCGCATGGCTTCGCGTAAGCACCGCGAGAATATGATCGGGAGTGTAAATTGTGGAGGGGGGCGCCACACATGGATAACAATTGATGTTTTGTGTTCTAGGCGCCCCCTCCCCACATATATATAGGTGGGAGGGGGAGCGGAGAGGCCAGGAGGCACCCAAGGGCTGGCCGCCGGCCCCCTTGGAGCTTCCTTGCCATGCGCCTCCCGCTGCCATATTTGACGGAAGGGGAAGGAAAGAAGGGGGGGAAGGAAGTGGGAATCCTAATCCACACTTGACTTTCTCCCTTCCCCTTTCCATCTCCATCCCTGGCCGGCCCATATGTGGGGTGCACCAGCCCCTTGTGGCTGGTGTGTTCCCCTCTTGGCCCATAAGGCCCGTATCTTTTGCCGGGGGTGCCCGAAACCCCTTCCGGTGACTCAATAAGTACCCGGTACCCTCGAAACACTTCCGGTGTCCGAATACTATTTTCATATATATCAATCTTTACCTCTCGACCATTTCAAGACTCCTCGTCATGCCCGTGATCTCATCCGGGACTCCGAACAACATTCGGTCACCAAATCACATAACTCATATAACACAATATTGTCATTGAACGTTAAGCGTGCGGACCCTACGGATTTGAGAACTATGTAGACATGACCGAGACACCTCTCCGGTCAATAACCAATAGCGGAACCTGGATGCTCATATTGGCTCCTACATATTCTACTGAGATCTTTATCGGTCCAACTGTTATGGCAACATACTTTATTTTCTTTGTCCATCGGTATGTTACTTGCCCGAGATTCGATCATCGGCATCTTAATACCTAGTTCAATATCGTTACTGACAAGTCTCTTTACTCGTTCCGTAATACATCACTGTGTGACTAACTCCTTAGTCTTTTGCTTGCAAGCTTATGATGTGTATTACCGAGAGGGCCCGGAGATACCTCTCTGATACTCGGAGTGACAAATCCTAGTCTAGATCTATGCCAACTCAACAAACACCTTTGGAGATACCTGTAGAGCATATTTATATCACCCAATTATGTTGTGAAGTTTGATAGCACACAAGGCATTCATCTAGTATACGGGAGTTGCATAATCTCATAGTTGAAGGAATATGTATTTGACATGAAGAAAGCAATAGCAATAAAACTGAACGATCAATATGCTAAGCTAATGGATGGGTCTTGTCCATCACATCATTCTCCTACTGACAACTCATGTCCATGGTTAGGAAACCTTAACCATCTTTGATCCACGAGCTAGTCTAGTAGAGGCTCACTAGGGACATGTTGTTTGTTTATGTATTCACACATGTATTTAGGTTTCCGATCAATACAATTCTAGTAAACCTTTATCATGAATAAGGAAATATAAAATAACAACTTTATTATTGCATCTAGGGCATATTTCCTTCACATCCTACCCAAAAAATTTAGCTCAATCCCTTCAACCATTTGAGCACAGGTTCAACTTTCATATTTCTGTCCAGTGTGGTACTTTGTAAAGCAAGTGCTATCTATATAGGCTCTTCCATTTGAGCCGCAAATTTACCACAGTGATCCCCTTAGTGGATGATAATCCTCGGCCATAGATCAGGCCCATTAGACTTGTGGATTGCCCACACCTCTAATCAAATGCTTTGCTGCTAATTCATGTTTTGTGCCTTGTTCAGTCTTATCTTGAGCCACTGTTGTTGTCTCCTTCCTAGCAGCTACTAGGGGAATGCCCAACCAGCCGGACATGCTTGGGCCACCCAAAATGTGTGGCGACGCCATGGTTAGGCTGTGACCACGCGGCTGACATGCCACGCGACGCGCTCTGAAGTTGGGGGCCTCGACCTCCATCCCCTCGTCGAGCTCGTGCCATCGGAGCATGTCTAGCAGCTTCGTAGTGGCCACGCGCTCGCTCCCTCCCCCTCATCTTTCTTTCTCCTCACTCCACAGCGGCCCTGCCCGCGCTCTATCGCTGCCCCCACCACCATGGGTGATCAGCCACGCCGTCCTCGAGCCTTTGAAAAAGAGTTTTTTATCATTTATGCCCCTGGTTATGTCTCACTACTCAAATTTGCCACTAAGAATTTCAACTGCTCAAAAATGCCATCACTTTGTTAGGCGCGTGCTAAAAAATGCCACTAGACACCATTACTGCTCAAAAATGCCATCACTTTGTTAGGCGCGTGCTAAAAAATGCCACTAGGCATCATTACTGTCAGTTCAAATTCGTTTGCCATGTTATAATGACCAAAATACCAATAGACAAACATGTCAGCTCTCCCTCTACCTCACTATAATAAAGTGTGGGTCCCATTTGATTCCAATATCGTTCTTATTTTCCTCTAAAATTATTCGCTTACTTACTCCTGACAAGTGGGGTCCACACTTATCTGACATGTGGGTATAGGGGAATTTTTGTCATATAACATGGTCAACGAGTTTGACCTGACAATAACGATGTCTAATGGCATTCTTTAGCAAACATCTAATGATAAGATGGCATTTTTAGATATCTAATGACATTTTTGAGCAAGCATCTCACAGAACGATGGCATTTTTAGCAGCAGTGATTTCTAAAGGCAAAACTGAGTAGTGAGACACAACTAGTGACATAAGTGATAAAAAAAGATAGTAAAATTAAAATGTACATCGATTTTGAAAAAAAAGCACAATCGTCAAAAAAGTTCTGGGATTTGAAAAAAATCAAAGAATTCAAAAAATTCACAAATTTGTAAAAAGTTCATCAATTTGGAAAAAGTTCATCAAATTGGAAAGAAAGTTCATCAAATTTGAAAAAGTTCAACAATTTTGGAAAAAATAACAAAATTGAACAATGTTCATCATATTTGAGAAAAAGTTCATTGAACTGGAATAAGTTCATCGAAGTTGATTTTTTTACCAAATTTTTAAAAAGTTCACTGATTTTGAAAACAATTCATCAATTTTGAAAAAAATAATCATCAAGTTTAAAAAAATCATGCAATTTGAGAAAATAAGAAAAAGAAAGAAAGAAGAAAAGGTTTAAAACCTAGGTGGAAACAAGAAAAAAATGAATAGGAAAATAAATGGGTCGGCCTTTACGGATAACCCTTTAAGTGGCGCTTAAGGCGTCGTTCAGGGAATGCCATCATCGGGTCGGCTATATGTCGCAGCTGAAAGCGAAATCACTAATTAAGGAGTAATCGTTGCAAAAAACACTCCACCTTCCCAGGTCGCAATAAGTGGCGCACATGCAGCGCGCCACTTATCGCAACGTGGGAGTTTTCCCTTTTTTTCATAGATCCGTTTATTCAAAACGTTTTATCTCTTAAACCGTGCGTTCAAATCTCGAACCATTTTCTCCATTGGATTTCTCGCGTCGAGATCTTCAAAACTAGATCCCATGTTGATAGGTTTTGACGAACTTTTTTTTCACGAAAAAACGGACAAAAAAACGAACCGGGAGCACAGTTTTTTCCCTTTCCGAAAGAGGCACGCCCGTGCCTCTTGCGAAATCACAACCGTGCCTCTCGTGGAAGCAAAACCGTGACTCTCGTGGAAGAAAAAAAACAGAAAACACGTTTTTTCCGTTTCCGCGAGGCGCGGTCGTGACTCTCGCGAGAGCACAACCGTGCCTCTCGCGAAAGCAAAACCGTGACTCTCGCGAAACAAAAAAGAAGAAACGCATATTTTTTTTCCCTTTCCGAGAGGCACGGTCGTGACTCTCGCGAAAGCACAACCGTGCCTCTCGCAGAAGCAAAAGCGTGACTCTCGCGAAAGAAAAAAAAACAAAAAACGCGTTTTGTTTTTCCCTTTCCGAGAGGCACGGTTGTGACTTTCGCGAAAGCACAACCGTGTCTCTCGCGGAAGCAAAACCGTGACTCTCACGAAAGAAAAAAAAAATAGAAAACGCGTTTTTTTCGTTTCCGAAAGGCATGGCCGCGACTCTCGCTAAAACACAACCGTGCCTCTCATGGAAGAAAAACCGTGATTTTTGCGAAAGAAAAAAAAGAAAATCTATTTTTTCGCGCAAAATTTTTTTTAATCGAAAAGCTAAGGAAGACCAGGAGAAAACCAAAACGTCGAAAAAAACCAAAAAATCATTTAAAAAACCGAAAACGCATGCGGAAAAATAAAAAAATTCGAAGGAAGCGTTCAGAGCATGACACATGGCGAATGACTGAGAGTGCGCCACTTGGCACGCTGATGAGGCTCCCGAAGGAGTGCTCGTTAACTAGTTGCTCCGAGCTGAAAGCACATTCATCCCCCCAACGCTTAAAAAGTCACACGGACGCACGATAGGTGGGCTTTGAGCTACGCGGGCCGGCCCAGGGTCAACACATCATCACGGCGGGAGAGGATGACGGCGGTGCGAGCGCACGGCAGATTCACAGGGCCTCCTCCCACCCCCGTTCGGTTCCCCCCACGAGATCCGACTGCCCACTACTCCGAGCCCCGCCGGCCGGAACCTCGCCGGCGTCCAGAGAAGCGAAGGGGGAGAGATGGGGTGGGGCACGGTGGTCTACGAGGGCACGGTGGTGGGGGCGTCGCTGGTGGGGCTGGGGTGGGCGGGGCTGTGGTTCCTCAACCGGCGGCTGTACAAGGAGTACGAGGAGCGGCGGGCGCTGGTGCAGATCCTCTTCGGCCTCGTCTTCGCCTTCTCCTGCAACCTCTTCCAGCTCGTCCTCTTCGAGATCCTCCCCGTCCTCTCCAAGCACGCGCGCTTCCTCAACTGGCACCTCGACCTCTTCTGCCTCATCCTCCTCCTCGTCTTCCTCCTCCCCTACTACCACTGCTACCTGCTGCTCCGCAACTCAGGTCAGCGCCCTCCCAATTTGTTCGAGCCTTGTGTTTCCCTCCCTGCGGCTGTTCTGATCGGCTGATCGGTTGGTTGGTGGTTGCAGGGGTGAGAAGGCAGCGGGCCTGCCTCGCCGCGGCCCTCTTCCTCACCATCTTCCTCTACGGGTTCTGGCGCATGGGGATTCACTTCCCCATGCCTTCCCCAGAGAAAGGTTTGAGTTTACAATCATTCCATTACATGGTTGTCAGTCTAGTAGTCACTAATAGCTGTTACTAGGACTTACCCTGTCGACTCTGCTGCACTATAATTTTCAGAATAATTACACGCCTGTTCGATGCATTCACTTCATGTCTACTGTGTCACTGGGTTTCACCTGTTGCTCACTCTGTAGGTTTCTTTACGATGCCGCAGTTGGTTAGTAGGATTGGCGTGATTGGAGTGACTGTCATGGCTGTTCTTTCTGGTTTTGGTGCGGTCAATCTGCCATACAGCTACCTGTCTCTCTTTATCAGGTTATTACTTCAACATGATTCCATTCGGTTGGTTCACGCCACATTACAAACATCATGTTGACCTATCATGCCCTGACCTTCAGGGAAATTGACGAAATGGACATCAAAGCTTTGGAACGGCAGCTGATGCAATCCATGGAGTCATCTATTGCTAAGAAAAAGAAAATTATTCTGTCCAAAATGGAGATGGAGAGGATCCAAGGATCAGAGGAGGTGTGCTAACTAGTCTCTTGTTTTAAAAATGAATAATCTCTTGATCATGGTTATTGGATTGCAATACTCATGAGAAGTTTGTGGGCACAGAGAGAATCATAAGATATAAAAATGGTTGGTTATATTTGCCGTGTATAGTTGCCATTTTTTGTTCCTTTTGCTCTAGTATCATTATAGTCCATTAATAAGGAATGATAAATATCAGAGCGTAGTCCACAGTAAGGTTGCAGCTTACTATTAGCACACACTTTTTATTTTGATGTTGACCTATATGACATGACCTAATAGACAGACATTAACACTTGCAGAAGCTTAAAGCCAGATCATTTCTGAAGCGTATAGTTGGAACAGTTGTTCGATCTGTGCAAGAAGATCAAACTGAGCAGGGTATGCTGTATATTGTTTGTTTCTATACTTGTGGACTCTGCAGTTTGCTCCATTAGTGATAGTTACTAATACCTTTTTACGTCTTGCAGATATCAAAAACCTGGAAGCAGAGGTCCAGGGGTTGGAAGAGCTTTCCAAACAGCTATTCCTTGAGATATATGAACTACGTCAAGCCAAGGTATTTTTGTTGCTCATTTGACCAGTTTGTTATGATGAATAAGATCAACAACCAATTTAGTGGGGCGTATCCTGTTGATTTACGAAATCTTGTGGTGTTCAATCCTACAATTACCCGGGAGTTATGATTATTACTTGTTTGTTGTGTTGGCTATTCATCAATGATATAGTGACACATGTGTGAGAACTGGTACTCTTCTCACATTACTAAGATACCAGAACAGCATCATAAATGTTATAAAATGTGTTGTAGTATATAACTAACTCAAGTCCATTGATTTTTTTTGGCTTGTAGATGAGTTTTCTTTGTGTTTTCTCTTCTAAATTTGTGTCTTCCTTATGCTGTGTATATTGGCCTCTGATAAATTGCTTGCACCTTACTTTTGTTTTGAAAGTATCAGCACACATTTATTCGAATTGATTATTTTAGTTCATCTAGACATTTGTTGATCTTTGGCAGCAGTGGATATTATTATTAGAATAAAGATCTTAATTTTTGCACACAATTCTTCAATTACTTTCCAGATAGCTGCTGCTTATTCCCGAACCTGGAGAGGACATTTTCAGAATCTGCTAGGATATGCCTTGTCAGTATATTGTGTTTATAAGATGCTCAAGGTACTACTACAAAATGCATTATGTTGTTGAGAAAATTCCTTATTTGACACTGTCTTAAAATCTGGTTCCTTATTTGACACTGGAAAAGTTATTCTTCCCTATTTGACACTAGTCCTAAATTTTATTCCCTATACGACACTTCTGTCCATTTTGAGCCTAAATGACACCTTTAAAGACGATTTTTCCCCTCATGCGGTATGTGTGTGCGCGCGCGTGTGTGCTGTTGCGTGTGTGGGTGCACGCGCACATGTGTGCTGCCGCTGCATGTGTGTGTGCATGTGTGCTGCAGTGTGTGTTTGCTACTGCGTGTGTACGTGCGCGCGCGTGTGTGTGCTGTTGCGTGCCTATGTGCTGCCTGTGTGTGTGCTGCTGCTGCGTGTGTGTGTGTATGTGTGTGTGTGCTGCGTGCGTGTGTGTTGCTGCGTGTGT
>NC_041382.1:693516964-693523319 GCF_002162155.2 Triticum dicoccoides | reverse complement strand
TGCTGCGTGTGTGTGCGCGTGCATGTGTGTTGCTGCGTGTGTGTGTGTGCACGTGCGCGTGCATGTTGTTGCGTGTGTGTGTGTGTGCACGTGCGCGTGCGTGTTGTTGCGTGTGTGTGCGCGTGCGTGTGTGTTGGTACAGTGTATGTGTTGCTGCGTGTGTTCTCTTGCCCTCGCACTGATGCTGCGTGCGTGCGCTATTGCCCCTCACACACATACCACATGAGGGGCAAAAGAGTCTTTTCATGTGTCATTTAGGCTCAAAATGGACGGAAATGTCATATAGGGAATAAAATTTAGAACTTGTGTCAAATAGGGAAGAAAAACTTTTCCAGTGTCAAATAAGGAAACAGATTTTAAGATAGTGTCAAATAAGGAATTTTCTCTATGTTGTTTTGCTTTATGTGTCTCCCTGGTTCATGTATAAAAATGAAATTTTGCAGTGCTAGAGTAACAAAAGTATCATGTAAGAAAATCCGTTTCACAAAATGAATAAAGATTTCTCCATTTCACAGAATGAATAAAGATTTCTCCATTTCACAAAATGAATAAAGATTTCTCCCTGGTTCAAACTGATGTAGCATTATTTTGTGAGGATGTTTTTTTTTCTCACATGCACTTGTAAACGTTCTTACTTTTTTTTGTGATTCTTTTGCAGGCCTTGCAGAGCGTAGTCTTTAAAGCGGTATAGACCTCTCCATGATTTCATGGACCTAGAATTAGTTACTCGCCGTTTCTGATTCTCATTGCTTATCTACATTCTGTATTTCCTATCAGGCTGGCTCTGTTGATCCGGTAACCATGACGATTACCATTTTCTTGAGGCATTTTGATATCGGTATTGATGTCACGCTATTATCACAGGTAGGTATTCTGTGTCTAATATAATCTTAGAAGGAATTCTGCATTTCATAAGAATAACAATTTTCTGTGGATTGGACCTAAATGAATCGTGTGGCATGTCATCTGACCCTTGCTGAAAACTCTTACCTATTGTACTATATCTTGATACTCCCTCTGAGTCACAATGTCAAATATAGGTTCTGTGTCGCTATATGTTCTCCCTGCCTATTTCTTCGTTTCTTACTTACATATGTCCTGCTTTTGCATTTTGTTTGCAGTACATATCTTTGTTGTTCATCGGGATGTTGGTTGGCATATCTATTCGAGGTTTCTTGGCAAATGTTATGAAGGTGAACATTCTGTTTGGTTGCTACTTTTTATTTTGTACATATGGGTTTCAGACTTGTTGTCTCTGATCCAATAATGTCATGACTGGTTGAAAAATGCTAGTAAACTGAATTAAATATATTTCAACAGCTTGTAACGTACTAACCTTCTTTGCCCATCAGCATTTTTCCATTTTATAAGTAGACTTCCAGCTGCTGTTATAGTTTTCCTTGTTGTTGAGCATTCAAACGTGACCTTCATCTCATTTTCTATGCAGTTCTTCTTTGCTTTTTCTAGAGTTGGGACCGGCTCAACAACCAATGTCGTCCTTTTCTTATCTGAGATCATGGGCATGTATTTCATATCTTCTATTCTTCTGATAAGGAAAAGCCTGGCAAATGAGTACAGGTATTCTTCTATTGCTTGAGAGTACCCTTCCTGTATACTGTCCTGGAGGATCCAGGCCCCAGGCAGCCCGGGCCATGGCCTGGGGTGTGAGGCCCAACTCCTTCGTGGACTGCAGCAATCACTGTAGGTACAGTGCTATAATGCACGGAGGGGGCCCAATCGCCTGGGGCTCGGCTTATTCCTGGCACTGCAACTGTCCTGGCCTTATTTGTTTTATTATTGTTTAACTTAACTTGCTACTTTGAATTTAAGTATGTAACTCGTTTTATTCTCTATTTGTATTAATAACTTAAGTTACTGAACCATAGCCAATGTTATGGGCTCAACTGACCCTTCCACTCTTTTTGAACAAATGTTATCAACTTACATATCATTTAAAAAACAAAACATGGTATAGTATATACGAAGATGCTGAAGATATGTTCAACTGAATATATTAATGGGATGACTATGGATTAAGTTACAACACTTTTAGTTGAAGACAAGTTACCTTTTTCATTCAGTCTTTCCACTCCCACCGTTACTACGTGTAACATGACGAGTGTATAGTGAGTAAAGTGTATCAATACAATAAACACATGTAACTTGGCCATTTCAATATGGAGGTCACAGTTGACCACACAGCTGATCTGACTATTTAATGAATAGTACACATTCAGCATGGAATATGATCCTTTGAGGTTAGCTTTATGCTATGCAAGATTTAAAATTTGTTAAACTGTCTAGGGCACATCTAGATGTGCCCTAGTTATTGCACATGTACGGACTCAATCAAACATAAAAAGGGAAAGAAAATACCTGCATGAATTTCCGTGTAAAATCAATGACACATGACTTTAGACATGCAATACTTAGGGCGCATCTGGATGTGCTTTAGCAAAACCGTTAAAATTTACATTGTGATCCCATTCCATTCAAGAAAATTGATGTTTGTTAATGCGTGTTTGCTCAGGGTGATCATCACAGATGTTTTGGGCGGTGACATTCAGTTTGACTTCTACCACCGTTGGTTTGATGCTATATTTGTGGCGAGCGCGTTCTTGTCCTTGCTTTTGATTTCAGCTCAGTACACCTCCCGGCAAGCAGACAAGCATCCAATTGATTGATGCGTCTTGTCCCACATGTGTATAGTGTTCTTTTTAACTACTATCTGTCCAAGGTATGTGGTTACACTTCTTTCTGTATCAATTGAATGTGCCGGCTTTTGTTGATGTTTTTCTGCCTTTTTGGTCAGGTTGACACATTCTTTAAAGTCAGTTCACAAAGGGGGTTGTTTCTTAGTAGACCTCCACACACAGTTACGGAATATATAGGACATCAGTTAATTCGAAGGCGGCTGTTTGCTTTGAAGTTTGTTCGCAAGTTGGTGTTGAATCATGATTAACAGCTCCTCCATATCCAAGCCATCAGTGCTCCCTGCAGCAGTCAGAAAGGTGTTTCTGGGTGATGTTGCGATAGGGCAGGTTGCAATGCTTTTGTCAAGACAGGCGAGGAAGCCGCCCTCTTAGGAATGGTGAAGGATGGTGTGATGTAGCTTTGGAATAGCGTGTTAGCATCGTCTGCAGTTGATGTACCGTCCACGATTCTTTGAGCTATTGTGCGATATTTGCCACATCTTGAGAAAAGAAAAAATATTACTGCTCCATCTGCGTTTCCATGTTTTGATTAATATCTTGGGAGGTATAAAGCCATTGGCCATCTGCGTGCTGTATGTACTTGTAAGATTTGTTAAAGAAGAAAAATATTCTTTGATGCCTTGTGCATCTCAGCCCCACGAATGCCTGTATGGTCGGATTTAAAGGTTGAAATGCTGAAGAAATAGTCCTCTCTTTCTTCGTGGTGCCGTATTGAAAACATCTGGACGCAACAGTAAATCTTGTACCATCGCTGCACCCAGTTCGGACTTGCAGTCCTTCAAACTGAGTAGAGGCGACCGTGTACCGTATGCACGTACTAGTGATTTAGGCATCCAGAACTGGGAAAGAGCATGAGAGCACCGCTCGCCCCGAGCCAGAGAGCGAGCAGCCGAGCACTATAGCGTAGCAGGGCACAAGATGGCTGGACCCTGTCACGCACTAGTGCGCCCGTGGATGGATGCATACACATCTCCACGCTGCATTGCTGCCCGTGCCGCGGAAGTGGCGACCGATGGATGTGTCCGGCGCGTTTTGTCACACCCACAAGGGCGCACAAGGCCAAGCACGCACGCACTGCGGCGGAGAAAAGACAAATCTGTCACGCGCTGCACTGATCACCGTGTGTTAATTTGTGTAGATCACCAGCTCGTGGCGTCTGTCTGTCTGACCGCCCCGTCTGCATGCAGCAGCGGGCTTCACTTTCGTTTCCCGTTTCATGCATGCATGAACTCACGATCGATCGACCCTGTAGCCCCTGCCTGCACAAGTGCCTTTCATCGCAGCGATAGCAGAGGCACGCGTAGTAAGTATCGCATGCATACGTGCCCAGCCATGGTATCTTTGCTTTGGCAGGCAGGCAGGCAGGCAGGCAGCGGCACTGGAGCTAGCAGCGGCTGCGCCAAAGCCCAAAGCGAGCGAGCGAGCGAGCCAGTGGGCGACACAGGTGCTGAGGCGTCTGCGCTCGCATGCAACGACGACTTTGGTCGTGGCCTTGTAGGGTAGGGGCCGTGCGTTCCAGCTGGCGCGAGTGGCGGTCAATGCATGCATTTGCATGCCGCCGCGTCGTACGTGGTCGCGCTGTAAATGGCGAGACCGGCCTGACGCGCGTCCGGCCGGCCGGGTACGCCCGTGGCCAGGGCATGCCATGCCATGCCATGCACGCAGCGTGCGAAAACCCATCCAGGAAGAAACCGAGCCTGAGTCGAGCGAGCCAGCCGTCGATCAGGTGCCTCGTTTCAGAGGCTGGCCTGTTCACTAACAGCGCCCTAAAGGCTGCATGCGCCTGTAGACACGCACGTACACACGTACGTGCGCGCCGTGCATGTGCATGCGCGGCCAACAGGACGGCGCCGGCGCCCGCGCGCGCACTGAGCCGTCGCGATCGACCGCTCGATCTCCGGTGGCGCAGCTAGCTTGCGTGCATCAGTGTGTTGCCACCAGCCGAGCCGAGCATTGCATTGCATGTACGTCGCTCCGTCGATGCAGTGTACGCACGCACGCACGCACACGAGCGAGGCATGCATGCATGCATGCATGGAAGCCCGTACCTGGCCGGATCGAGCGTGAGGAGACGTCGGCGTCGCTCGCTGTCTCCCGTGCGCGCGCGCGTGTCACCCGGCGTGCTCGGGGACTACGGCCGGGAGCGCCGCGTGCACGCTTGGGAACTCGACCGGCGCCCGACTGGACAAGGCGCGGCGCTGCTTTTGTTTGCGCTTGCACGCCCTTTCAATTCGTGGACGTCCGTCTCGAATCAGTCACTGGTTAGGCGGCGAGCCTGATGGCTGATCGAGCTGGCCATGGAGAGAAAGAGACGGGCATGGACATGGACTCGACTGCGCTCGACTGGACTCGACCGGACTCGAGTGGCCTTTTCCCAAAGGCTGCTCACATACTAGTCACATGGCCCATCCCTTCCTCACCGGGCTCGGTGCATCGTGCCGTGCTAGCTGCCGCGCGCCTTTCCTCAAAGATTTGCTCGCTTTGGCGTCGGAGAAAACCTCGATTTGTCCGCTCCACAACACGCCTCGCCTCTCTCTGGCCTCACACTACCCCCGTCTGGTCGTTTTCCCCGTCCTCTCCCTTTGGCCGCGCTCGGAAAACCATCGAGAGAAGAGAAGGGCGGCTCCAACGAGCCGATCCAAACGGATGTAAAATGTGTTCATTTTCGTTGTTTGGATGATCAGGCGGGTAGGCGTCCGTCCCTTGTTCGTTCTTTTCTGGCCATGCATGGCACCCAACGAGACGATCCATTTGGTTCATCATGTCAGCCTTTTTTTAATCAACTTGTTATTCTGGCCATTCTATACATTTACAACCAAATAAATAAAACATTGCACATGATTAAATAAATAAGTCAAGTTTACATGAGCGTCGTGGCCATTGTTTGCCGCTGTTTGTAGCTACTCTGTATTATTTCTTTTCTCCCCTACCTTAATACACCGACGCGCAAGCCTTTTGCGTGTTCGCAAAAAAAGTAATAGAATCAATAGTTTACAATCAAAAATAAAAATCACATACTTTAAATAAATTGGAAGAAAACGAGAAGATACAACTATTGGTTTCTCATGTGAGTGCACGTGTACTCAACCAAATCATTTTGAAGTCACCACATGACATATGTGAGGAGCAACCTTAAAAGAAACAATGTCTAAATCATTTTGAAGTCGAATGTGAGTTGTCCGATGACATATTTCATGATGAAGTTGGATGAACTGTGCAAACGTTGCCGCTCCATTCTCGGGCTCAACCAAATCACCCTAGCAATCCCACCCTTGGTAATAGATGTTGTCATCACGCTCATCCTCTACAATCATATTATGCATGAACACAAACGGTCATAACCTCCCATGTAGTTTAAACCCTAGCAATCCCACCCTTGGTAATAGATGTTGTCATCACGCTCATCCTCTACAATCATATTATGCATGAACACAAACGGTCATAACCTCCCATGTAGTTTAAACGTTTCATGTTTTCACAGGGTACTAAACAATAGCTCAGAAAGATTGGAGCTACACCATCGGTGACATGAGGTGGAAACGACGTCGCAGTGGGGACTCGGTGCCGACGTCGGCGTGTGTGTGTATGTGTGTGTGGTGGGGGGGAGGACTAGTGGTGGTGAAGCGGATAGAGTCTGGGTG
>NC_041382.1:693515925-693516637 GCF_002162155.2 Triticum dicoccoides | reverse complement strand
GGCGGGCCACGTGAGGACAAGGAGAGGGCGTTCACGGTGTGTCCGCATTGGAGGGAAACCTAATCCAAATTTGAGCTGAAAATGGAGAGAACAACAACCTATCCGTTTGGGTCGCTGGGTCGGCCGTTGGATTCACCCTAGGTGCATGCACATCGCCGTGGATCGATCAGCTGGCGATTGGCGATAGACAGGTAGGAGTATATGCCATATGAGTAGCAGCTTGCAGCTGCATTGAACGTGTCCTACAGTAGTGTCTTGCTCGAGAGCCAAGGAGAGATAGACCGGATGGGCACAGAGCTCGGCACAGTGGGCTGCTACATGGCCTAGCACCTAGGGCGCGCTCCCGGCCCGGTAGCCCCTGCTGGCTGTGGCTGCTGCTCCATCAAAAGTTGCGACGGCACGCATGCAGCGCCGTGCAGGTGGATCAATGCAACGTACCACTCGTAGTAGTAGTAGCCTTCCGCTTTGCATCAGCTCCCGTCCCTCAAAAATAAAAAAAATCTCCCGTCGTCCGTCCTGGCTTATTCGTAGCGATCGTAAACCCGCTGTCGAGGCCGGCCCGACACGATCCGAAAACTCGATCGGGGGGAGGAAAAGGAGAGCCCGGCTGCCCGAGGCCGGGCTTAATAAGGCTGCGCGGGCCGTACGTGCGACGCGCCAGCTGATTTGATCTGCCACTTTGACCGCGACCGCGACGCACCCACCACCCGAG
>NC_041382.1:693503718-693515632 GCF_002162155.2 Triticum dicoccoides | reverse complement strand
TGCATGCGGTGCAATTGGGGCATCAAAATGCGGGACGATCCAATGCTGCTCCGTTCCACCATCCGGGAAAGAGAGGCCGTCACTTGTGCGGAACGAACTCATCGGTCTCGGGCTCTCGGCCTTGGCAGGGGCAGGGCCAGGGAATCTGCTTTCGCATGCGCGATGTGACGCCCGGCCATTGGGATCCCAAAACATTTCCCGTTCATTCGTTCGGGACTTGTGTGAAAATCGTGATCGATGGTCTCCAGCCGACTGCGCGTACTGTCTACAATCATGCTGTACAAACAACGGAACTGAAACGCACGCACTCGCCTGTCTCCAACAAATACGGCGAAACGTATCCGTCTGCGCCACGAGGTGCCTTCAGCCGGCGTGGAAGGAACCGCGGCAAACGTGCCGGAAGACAGGTGATCATCGAGTCCCTTGTAGACCGTAAGGGCTTCGGTTCGCTAAAGCCGGGCAAACGCCTCCCCTCTAAAAAACAAATTGTACGTGAACTTCTTTTCTCCGCCACCCCAAGCCCAAGGAACTACTCCTATTCAATCACTTTTGCTCTTTAGCTTTTGCACTGTCCCAGCGTCACCAAGTACCCAGTCCTACACTTTCTCAAGAAACTATGCAGATCGACCATCACCTAAAGCCCCCAAGTGAGTATACCGCGGGAGCCACTGCATGCGCTCCCCCTCCCTCCTACCGTTTATTTTGAACTTTCAGCTTTGAATCCAAGAAATAAGAAACGCCATTTTTAGCATATTTAATGTTGTATTATCCTTTTTCCCGTTGGTCCTTGGTCAAGCACCGGCCACTGTGCTGCTATCTCCACTGCACAGTAGTAGGAGTACTACGCTATCCTTGAGCTACAGTATGCGTACGACTGGAGCGGGCCGCATGCGCCGAACGGACAAGGATCCAAACATTTTGCCACGTCAAAATAGCTACTGGCTTGTAGTTGTAGGCATGTGAAAACGCGTACGGCCAAACCGTCGTCAGGAGAAGATTTAAAACGGCCGAACAAAAGACGAGAACTGCCAAATGTGGTTAGGGAATTGTCGGGAAACAAAATTGCATGCGTGGACGTGCAAATGCCGTAAATAAAAGGCAAAAAAGCGGTGAGACAAGATGGAATCGGCCAAATGTGGTTAGGCAAAAGTTTGGAAAACAGAAAAGATAGGGAAACGGTAAAAAGAGATATGGAATGAGAAAAACATGAAATATTGGGGAATAAAGACAGGAAACCATCATAATAACAAAAAAAAAAGGTAAAAATGGATGGAAACAAAAAAATTGTGGTTTCTTTTGCGATGAGACCCGTTGTTGTTAAGAGTTCTTACAAAAATTATCACATATATACCCAAGGTACAAGCATAAAGCAAATGCAGGGAAAATGTGAAATACGAATGATGAAACGAGTATTTATGTGCATACGAAATGATGGATGGACTATCGAAAAAAATTGCGAGTAACATATTTGTTGAGGGCACGACTGTGTAGGATTATTTTAATAAAAAAATAAATAAACAGGTGTACACACATGGTTAGTTGGACTATGAAGGAGACGATGCTTATAAATGAGGAATTTAGATCTCTCTAGTTCCCCACATCCATCCGTGCATAGTACTACCTAAACTACAATCGTACAAATTAGAGTGGACATATATGTTGAACTGTACGAACATGGTCCTGTAGATGGATGGGTGTCGTTATGTGGACCATGCGACAACATTTCAATAAAATCAAACACAAAATATGGGTATTGAGACGTTCGCTTATAACTGATTAATCCCGATATACCCAATAACCGTGTATGCACGTGCTTCTGACCATACGTAGTAGTTTCTCAGCGACAAATTGGAATAATTCCAAAGCAGATTTATTAGTTGAGGTGGACTAGCGGTGTGGGTTAGAGCATACCGGGTCATTTTAATAAAATAAAAATTGTTGACGGACATTGTCGGGTGGATAATTGATTTTTTTTAAATCAAACGCAAAAGATTTGCCTCATTCATTAAATAAGAGAAAAATAGAGTTTGACAGTTTGCAAATGACCCTACAAATAAGTATCATGAACTTGGATCAATCCAGTGCCCGTTCATGTGCTGCCATATGTATATAATAGCACAAATTAACAGCATCTGACAACTTCTAATAGAAGAGGCAAAAGATTTGAGATCGGTTAACGAATTTCAATTTTCTCAGTACTAGCATATACATTGGCTTCTATAAACAAAACTTGGGGGACAACTCATTTTGCCAAAAAAACATATACATGTCCATTTGTACCTAGTTGCATCGATCGAGACCTAAAGTGTACCAAAAGGGAGGTCAGTTGGATTTGGATGGACACTATTTACCCGCCAGAAACCTCGTTAAAAATTTAAAACACAACCGT
This sequence comes from Triticum dicoccoides, assembly GCF_002162155.2. NCBI lineage: Eukaryota > Viridiplantae > Streptophyta > Magnoliopsida > Poales > Poaceae > Triticum > Triticum dicoccoides. The sequence continues at coordinate 693,513,243 of NC_041382.1, read as the reverse complement.
TTGCTAGATCATGGTGAATCATTTTTATAACAAAAGAAAACATTTGACAATGCGGTGTTGTGTGGACCGTGTAGATAGTCAACAAAAAAATGCTGCATTTGGATATATCCAATATTGCCTGAAAAAAGGGAGGAAAGAAATATATCCAATACGACATTTGCAAGGAACAAAAAATCGACCTCACGGAACATGCGTCGACTTTTTCTTTTTTGAATGTTGAACATGTGTTGACTTGACCTTGGCGACCAGAAGATATAGCTGCTGCGGCCGCACGGCCAGGATCGGACGGCCGAAGTTGTCACGGGGCCCGCCGCCCACGCCCCTGGCCTAGATTTCGGCGGAGAGTGCCGGATCGACCGGGGCGCGCAACGATCGGACCGTCCAGACGAGAGCTCCGGACACCAGCCGCATTCCCCTGTGGCTCCGGTCTCTCCTCTTCCCCATCGCTTCTTCTGTGAAAGGAATCTCCCTCGCTCCCTCCACGGCGTCCAGTCTCGTTTCCTCGGCTGCGCCTTCCAGAAGGGAAGCCTACGCTGCATGCCTGCATCTCGCAAATAAAAACTCTCAAGGCTAGCCAAGCTCTACTCCTCTGCCCCGTACTACTCCCACCTTTTATTTCCCTTCCTTCCCCGTCGAATCCTCGCTCCGCCCTGACCTTCCAGCACGGCTTCTGATCTTCCGGCGCCGCTCTAGGCCACTGCAAGGGCTGCCGCCGGCCGTACCGTCACCGCCGACGCCTCCACCCCTACCTGCCGCCTTTGATACGCGATCCATACGGGTCGGAGGAGATCTCAGTAGCAGCTGGTGGTGCACCGTTTACCTTACACGACGGGTAAACTCGCCACGGGGGCCGGCCGGGAGCAGCGGCGGTGTCAGCCGGGCGGGAGTCCGTCAGTTGGCAGTAAGTACTCCACCCCACCGGTCAATGCGGTTGGCCACCGTGCTTCTCCACTCCCTCGTCCTCTAACTACTCCACTCCATTAATTTGTAGGAGTAGTGCCCTCCTCGCCACGCCGGCCGGCAAGAGGCGGAGAAGGTGCGCGCTCGAATCGAAACGGCCGGCACTGACGCACCGCGTTCGTGTCGCCTGCCGTTCTTCCTCCATTTATGCCTTCCTTCCTCTCTGCTTGCCCTCGTGTCGATCGTTACGCCTTTTTCTCCCCGCGCCCAGCTTGCACTGCGTGCTGCTCGCCGTTCCGTTCTCCAAAAGTGAAACCCCAACAGCTGTTTCCAATCAAGTTTAACACCAAAACCGTATTACGTATACGCTCTTGATTACGCTCTCCTCCCTTGTCAGCTCATGTCGTGTCATCCCTATATATTTTCCCCTGAAGAATATAGACATTTTCACCGATTTTTCAGATTGCTTTGTTTACATTGATTTTCAGATCATCTCGGCGTCAAGATACACCGCGCGCACTCTGTTCACGCGACGGGTAGACCAGCCAAGGTGCCGGCCAGGAACAGCGGCGATATCTACCGGGCGGGAAGCCGTCGGTTGCCTTCTGTAAGTACCATCATCTCATCCTCACCGGCCGGTCAGTGTGGTTAGCTTACGCTCTAGCATCGCCATTAATCAGTGTCCTCATCAGTAAACATCGGCCCATTAATGGCTTGTTTAAGGTTGGTTGGGAAGGCCGAGCGGCCACCTGGCCTAGATTTGTGAAGAGGTGCTGCCAAAGCGAAAGATTTTGAAAAATTAAAGAGGATCAGCGGCGGGGGCCCCGCGGCGCAGACACTCGATGGCTGGTCGCTTTTGGGGCCGGGCCCGGCGCCTGAAGGGGTAAAAAAGATAAAGAATGTCGAGGCAATACGTTGATCTCGGGGGCCATACTACTGCATGCAGCAGTGATGCTACCACGACTGTAGCTCAATGTGCCTCGCGCGGCGAGCTAGCTGATGCTGATGCTGCTGTCTTGTGTCGACTCTTTCTTCCCCATACGCTTCTGTCCCGCGTCGGACGTCGCGCTCATCTGGATTTAAACATCGTCGACGAGTAGACCACCAGCGTAGTAGTAGTACTGTATACGTAGAGTGACAGCGGCGTCGACGTGAAGAGAAGCTTCGCTGCGCGTCATTTACGCCAGCTTGCATGCGTATTTGCATTTGTTTTCTCATGCATGCGACGCACGTACGTCATGGGCGCGGCGCTCTCCGGGCAGTAGCTAGGTCTGACCAGCCAGGCAGACGCGTCGATCGCAGGTCGAACGTTGAAGATTTTGTTGCGTCTCTCTGTGCATCTACCTGCGTGACTCTGCGCTCTGCATGCCCGCGCTCTCGGCGCTCCGGCCATGTCTCCTCACTTTGTCTTCACAGTGTTTTTCTCTACGCTGCTGCGTGAGAACAGCCTGGTCTGCTGCCTGCCGGTGCATGCATGCACGCATGCTGCTAATGGACATGGGTTAATTGCATCGCACTCCTTACAGTATTATGAGTAGCACTGTAGCAGTCTTCCTCCTAGCACTGTTCTTCTCGCTGGCCTGCCCCGGTTAGGCGCCGGTGAGAGCTCTATCTCGGCCATAGTCAGGGCATCTCTAGCCGCGCGCCCAGGAAGGCCTTCCTAGGCATTTTTTTTACGCCGGCGTCGAAAAATCGGCCCAGTCGCGTCCCCAGTAGCCCGATTTTCGCTGGCCTGGGCCGAAAACAGCGCCGGCGGATCCAGGCCGGACCCGGCGCGTTGGGGAGCGCCCGGGGGCAACAGGCGAACTTTTTTGGCGCAAAAAAGCCGCGGGCCCGCCGCGTCAGCGACACGGCTCTCTTCTCGCCTCTTCATCGTCCTCATCGCCTCGTTTCCCGCGGCGAATCAATGCCAAAGCTGCCGCGCTGCCTCGCCGGGTCAGCCTGCGCCATTGATGCCTCACGGGCGGCGCAGTGAAGGCCGGACGACGCGCGTCCCTCGCCCGCCACGCGTACACACGGCGGCCACGCGTACGGGCGGCGTCTCGGCCTATATAAGACGCGCACCAGCGTGCTCGGCGATCACACTCTCTCGCCGTCGTCGTTCCTCCCTCTCCTCTCTCTCGCCGTCGTCGTTCCTCCCTCTCCTCTCTCTCGCCGTCTCCACCCATGGCCGAGCGCTTCCCTGGTGACGGCGCGGCGGCGAACGGCTTCGGTCGCCGCCATCTCCACGAAGACGAGGCTCGCCTCCTTTACGAGGCCGGGTACCCGGTCCCGCCGGACATGCGGGTGCCCGGCGCGTGGAGCATCAGCGCCGGCGGCGTGCCGGTGCCACCACCACCCACCGGGGCGGCGCGGCGTGCGGAGATCACACGCATCCGCACGTCCCTGCCACGGGCGGCGAGGGAGGGGCCACGGTACGTCCCCGACAACCCGCTCTGGGAGCCCTACTTCCGCCGCCGTCACGCCGAGCAGCTCGAGGCCACCAACGGCGTCGTGCCCTCCGGCAGGCTCAACTCCAATGGCCGGCGCCGGTGGTGGGGCGTGCCCGGGCGCACGTTGGAGGCCGCCCTCGAGTACATCGAGGGCGGCAACACGCCGCGCCTCGAGTACCCCGATCCCCCGTCCTTCTCACGCCGCCGGGGAAGCTCCTGGACCCCGAGGCGCATGGAGACCGGGGGGGTCCTCCTCGTCATCCGGCGGCTCGCCCTGCCTCCCTCCCCGTCAAGCCGGAGCCCCAAGGCACGCCGGTCAGTGCCCGCACGCGCAACTCCGGCGTCCGCATCGGCGCCAACGCCTCCCCACCCACCGGCCGCTTCGTCCTCGTCAAGCCCAAGCCGGAGCGCGACCTCCCCGCGGAGTACGAGGAGATAACCCGGCGCGGCATCTCCGACGAGGACGCCCTGCGGTGGGCACGGGACGACTACCTCCGCGACGAGATGGTCCGGCAGCGCCGAGCCCTGGAGGAGATCGCCGCCCGCAAGCGTGGGCGCGAGGACGAGCACGGCGTCGTGGTCCTCGACAGCGACGACGACGCCCCCGGACCGTCCAACCCGCCGCGCCAACCGGAGGAGGGATGCGGCAGGGACAGGGACGGCGGAGGCGCAGGCGGCGGCGGCGACGACGACGACGACGACGGCGGCGGCGGCGGCGACTACACGCGGTTCTACCGCCTCCTCGGCATGTAAACCGCGTGGGCGGGCGGCGAGGGAGACGGCGGGGGTAGCCCGCGGAAGTTTTTTTCTTTTTTTGTAAAATATGTTTAAGTTTGAACGAACTCGCCGATGCTTGCGTTAAATTTCAGTCGTGTTTGCGCTGTATTTGAATTTTTTAAAAAAACGTGTGCGTCGCGACTGGGGGCATCACGCCCCCAGTGCGCGGTTTAGCGCCGGCGCGCCTCCGGGGAGCGATTTTTTGCCCCCTCCTGAAAGGCCAACGGCTGAAGATGCCCTTAATCCTCACAGTTGATCTGCATGTCTCACCGCTTGCCGGGCGGCGCAAATTCAGCTCGGTCGATCGCTCTGCTGAGGGGCTGACACGGGTGGTACTATGTAGCTAGCCGCGCTCGTCGGCGTCCCGCGCGCACGTGCGGGCCGGGACGGTCCCGTGGTCGAACAGTCCATGTCCGCGCAGTGAGTAGTGACTGAGCAGCAGTGCCGTGACATTGAAATGGCGTGGTGCCAGAATCCGTACGTATTTGTTACGGCCCGTCGTTCTAGCTAGTAGTACACTCGTAGAGTACGACCGATATTGTGGCATTAAAGAAGTAGCACCACCATGCAATATCCACAGTAGTGTACAGTACAATTAATGTTTGACCTGCACCCGCCTCACCAATGTTTGACTTGACCCTCTCTCTCACACTCGCAGATCTCACATATGGATACTGCGTTCGGTCGTATGCGCGCACACTATCTGTAGTTTTAATTTGCACCGCCTGCATGCATGTGCGTGTCAAAGTGTCAATTACTACAGGGCGTCTCTTAGATATGATATCGTACGTCACGGTACCACCACCAATGAATGCACGTTGCCATGTGTGCTCGCTATATATTCTGTTCTGTTGTGTGCAGGTAGAGCGCGCGCGGTGCAGCAGCGAGAGGCGATTGACCGACCCGTGCTGCTGAGCGTTGGAGGCCGGCCCGAAGATGCTGGCCTGCATCGCGTGCTCCGCCAAGGAAGGCGGGGAGGACGGCTCCCGTGCCGCGGCCACGCCGGCCGCCAGGTCTCTCACCTCACAGGTACCATCTGTCTCTCTCCAACCACTAGTGTACCAGCGTGCGTGCCACTCTCCTGGACCGAGTGTACCACTGTTTTTTCTAAGGACGCACCTGCCAGTACCTGCTCTTCTTTATCTCTCTCTCCCTGTTCATACTGTACAGTGTATATGCAATGCTTGTGTTGTCTCGTCTGTCAGCCTGGGTAGGAGACCAGAGGATAGAGGGGTCGATCGAAGGTTGCAGTTAATAGGGAAAGGAAACGGGAATGGCTGCCGGAACGAACGGCCTCTGCCACTGGCCTACGTACTTACCTATATTAGTTACAGCACAGTGGTGCACAGCACTTGGCCAGTGAGCCTAGGAATTGCCCAAGCAGGGCATGCCGGTGCGGCAGCCGATCGAATTAAAGCCTCCTCTGCCCAGTTAGTTATAGGCTAGCTGCATGCAGATGCAGGGACGATAGCCGCTGCGTTTTGGCAAAAGATGCCAAGCCCCGGGGTTGTTGATCGATGTATCATCTACATGCAGACAAAGAAGATCAGCTACCTATCTGTCTATACGTATGCGGTTATAGGAGTCCTGGCCCTGCTGGCTGCTCCCGCTGGCAATTTTTTGGCGCTTGCTCGTTTATAGGAGTAGAGTAGTAGTTCCGCCACCCCACGCAAACGCAATCAAATGGCGTGAGCCCAGCTCGACCGATCGTCCTCTTCCAAGCCTCACGCTGTTGTTTCTGTCCCTCGTTCATTGCATCTCCTTGTTGCCTTCTGCAGCACATATGCCATATCTGTGTCACACACACACATAGAGCGCGTCCCAGTTAACAAGGATGAAGGAAATGAGTAAGTACACTAGCTTCCTAGTTAGACCCTTAATAAGGATGGGTCGGCCAGCCAGCCAGAGGCTTCTTTTATCTGAAAATGCACAACACCGTAGTTTTCTTCAGACTTTGGCGCGTCTAATTATGATGCAACCATGGATGCGATGCAAAAGCAGTGCAGCTAGCGTGAATGACAGTGGTTCAATCGACCACTTTCTTTAGCACCACGTACGTACCGAGAGTATGTACGTTGCTCCATTCCGTTCCATTCCTCGGGAAAAAGCTAGGCCGGTCAAGGGAGGACACGATGCGCACTGATGAGTAGACGTGGTGGGAGAGAAGGCCGCCAGCCACCTTTCCTTTGCTTTGCTTGGATCCCCATCCCCATCCCCCTACCACCTTTGGAGCGCTTTGCTTGCCGGTTCCCCATGGGTCCGTCGTCGACGACATTCTTTCACTTTCTCTCAAACTCACCACCGCCCATTCGTCTCTCGTCCCCTTTGCCGTGGAAATAAAGATCGAGCAGCAGAGAAGCCCATGGGTAGCGTGGACGCACCACGACGACAGCGCCTGCGTTCATGTGCTGCCGTGTGTGCCCTGGACTGGGGATGGACCCGGCAACCTGCATCACGTTTTGCCGGTACGTGGAAAGCCATGCCTCGGCGGCTTTGTTTCCCCTCGTCTCCGAATAAAGCCGGCCCGCTGGTCCCCCGCCCAGGGGCTACGGGCCTACGGCGGCGCCTCGGCCCACCCTTTAGGCCCAGGCTGGGCCTCCCCGCCCGTTGGGGCTGGGCTGGCCCGGGCCACGCGAACACGGGGCCTGCTTTTGAAGTAGGCACGCAACGCATAATGCATGCATGCGGCGGGATCATACGCCGCCTTTGGAGAACGCATGCATGCATCACGGCGTGGTTCCTTGCTTCAGACAAAAGGATAATAAAGATTTCACTGGTATCAATCCGGCGTGATCGCTAGCTCGCTGTATGTATGTACGTAGCGTGGTCCTTTGTACTAGCAGTAGTAATCTGTGCTCTACATGTAGCCTTGCCATACATATATACCCACTTTTCTTTGATGTGAACTTGTTCGTTAGTCAGCTCGTCACTCAAAGTCACTTGAGCACTCAACGAGCATATCCTTTCTCTGGCCAGCCATGATCCATCGCCCCCTTCCTTAAAGAATTCGTATATATGCACTTCTGTTGGTACTGACTAACCATGCATTGCGTGGTAGCTACTTATGCTAATTCCAGTCATGGCTGATGTTACATTGCACTCATGACTCATGACTCATGAGCGGTTAGTGACTAAGTGAGTGGTGTGTGGCTAACTGGTTTCGTTCCTGCGTACGTACGTACGGTGCAATGTGTTGTCTTCAGCTCAAGGACATGGTGCTCAAGTTCTCCAGCTCCAGCAAGCACTACAAGGGGGCGGCCGCCGGGAGCCCCTCTTTCAGGAGCTACCGACGCCCCTACCCGGGATTCGTCGACGACACTACCTTCACGCCGACGGGCAGACCCGCGAGCGACGCCGGCGCGTACACAAGGACTACTGCGGCAGCAGCGAACGGGAGCGCGCGGGCTGCCTCGTCGGCAACGTGGGACATGACCGGGCGCGGATGGCCGGGCGTGGACGAGGAGGACGGCGGTGAGATCGTCGCCGCTGGGGTGGACGCCGCCGTGCCCAGGGAGTGGACGGCGCAGGTGGAGCCCGGCGTGCAGATCACCTTCGTCACGCTCCCCGGCGGCGGCAACGACCTCAAGCGCATCCGCTTCAGGTATTTACCGCATATCAATTTACTTTGTTCAGCTAGCTTTTGCTCAACTGACGTGTCCAGCACATGCATGTTGAGGTGTTGAACTGATTAACTCTTGTAATGTGTGCCGCGTACGTAGCCGTGAGATGTTTAACAAGTGGAAGGCGCAGCGGTGGTGGGGAGAGAACTACGACCGCATCGTGGAGCTGTACAACGTGCAGACCTTCAGCGGCACGCAGCAGGGGGGCTCCACTCCGACGTCCTCCGTCGACGACTCGCTTCTGGTCGGTTTACGCATTGTTGCACGCGAAATGTTTCCTTCACTTGAACTGATTCATCCATGACAATGACATACTGATCGAACTATTTCGGGTGCAATGCTTCGCTTGCAGAGAGATTCGTCCTATTCCCGGGGCGGCTCCACGAGGGACAGCCCGGTCGTCATGATGCCGCCGCCGCCGCCGTCATCCTCGTCGAGCAAAGACCCGATGTCACGGAGCGTTTCGTGCAAGGCGATGATGCCGCCGCCGTCGGGGCCTTACGGGGCGGGGCCATCCACCAGGGCGGCGTACTACCCGTCCGCGGCGGCCGTGCCCGACCCGTCCGACCACGTCTGGGCGCACCACTTCAACATGCTCAACTCCGCGGCGGCCGGCGGGCATTCCTCCTACGACCCATCGCGCGCCACCACCTCCTCCCGCGACGAGGCCTCCGTGTCCATCAGCAACGTCAGCGACATGGAGGCGACGGAGTGGATCGAGCAGGACGAGCCCGGCGTCTGCCTCACCATCCGCGAGCTCGGCGACGGCACCCGCGAGCTCCGCCGCGTCCGGTTCAGGTATATATGCCTGCCGCCATCCATGAACTTGCAAAACCTTTCTCGGTTGATCGGTATATGAATTCATACACGTTTGATCAGCCCGATCTCATGCATGTTCGTGTAACTATTTTTTCAGCCGGGAGAGGTTTGGCGAGGACAGGGCGAAGGTGTGGTGGGAGCAGAACAGAGACAGAATACAGGCGCAGTATCTGTAGTTGATCTGGTTAAGCTAGTGGCGTTGGAGATAGATTAAGGGAGATAATGGTGAAAAGAGTGTGAAGAAGGGATAACCGGATAGGTGGAAGCAAACTAGTGGTGACCGTGGTGCTCGGCTTGGTGAAATATGGAGGTTGCGTTTGAATTTCAATGTGCTCCTCTGCTTTCTGTAGACTTTAGACATGTATAAACCTGATATGCTCGCCTGTCTTTGGCTTATTTTACCTTTTCTAAGGCACCAATGTGGTTCATTCGTTGGTTTGATTTAGTGTTATGTTTTTTTGCGTTTCTTGGTGGGATTTGGTCAGGAAGTACTGAATTTGTGAATTTATGCGTGTCGATGTTGGCATGTTTGGGGAAAGTCCATAGAAATGCATGGCCAAGGAGAGGCTGACCGATGTGGGATGCTTATTGGCAGGGAAGTTCGTGAGAGATAGTATCGCTCACATATGATGAATATAAATAAATCTGAACGCACTCATGGAATTCAAAGTTTCATATACGCTCAAACAATACGATAAATATAAAACTAGAAATTTCACCGAAGAGGATTTTTGGAATATGGATACACCGGAACCCACTTCATAAAACTTAGCAAACAATGTATTTCTATGTTTTGTAAGTTCCACAAAAAATATCATCCATATAGTTTTTGTAAATAATACTACGGTCAATTTTAGTTGGAGAGTGTAAATTTTGCTTGATTGATTCCGGTTACATGAGTTATATTATATATCCTTGAGAGTGAGGGAACTGAACGCCCCTACAAAGAAAGCACGCATGCCATGGGCGTCGGCTGA
>NC_041382.1:693489799-693503430 GCF_002162155.2 Triticum dicoccoides | reverse complement strand
GCCAAATTCCTTTTCTGTTGTTTGATTTGTTGCCAAATATTTGGCCGCCAATAAGTTGTTTGGGGTTGAACAGGTTCGTGGATCGGCTCACGTACCTAGAGCCAGTGCTTTGCCTCCTCCTCCTTCAAGAAAAAAAGTTAGGGTTCGTGCCCCTCGTCGGCGCCGGCGCAGGTCCGCCTCGTCTCCGGTGGCCCTAGGACCATGGAGGCGCGGTGAATTCTGACAAGGGCCGGCGGGAGGGCTTCGTTTTTAGTCGTTTTTTCAATCTTGTTAGAGTTTGTGTCCTACTTAGGAAGGCGAGACGGCGGCGGCTCTCTGAAGATGAAATAAATGTCTTCCCGCCTAGTCCCTGTTCCGGCGGTGCATCTAGCATCGTTGGTGGGCGTGTGGAGGTGTGTCTCCGGCAGATCTATCTTTGGTGGATTTGCTCGGATCTCGTCGTTGTTCGTCCACGTTCGTGTGTCTTCGGTTTGGATCCTTCCGATCTACGTTATTTTTCATCAGCGACAGTTGCTGTTCTGGGGTGCTGGTCCTATGGGACCTTAGCACGATGACTTCCCGACTGTCTACTACAATAAGTTGTGCCCTGCTCCGGCGATGGAGGGGCGATGACGGCGGCGCGCCTTCAGCTCGCTTCGATGCTTATAGTCATCGCTAGGTGGTCTACGGACCTGGATGTAATTTTTATTTCTGGTGTTCGTTGTACTGCCATGATTGAAGATAAATAGATTGAAAGTTTTTCCGAAAAAAAAGTTATCTGGGGTTGTTTGGTTCGGACCAATTCTGGCCCGGCCAACCGTGGGCTCACCAAATAAATGATAAACGTTTTCACCACTCGTCGATTGCCAAAAACTGGCAGGGAATTGAACTAGCATGTTGTGGAGGGCTTGGGTGCACCAAAATTTTGGCATCCATTCTAATGAGAACTTAGGGGCTAGGTGGATGCCAATTTTTTTGTGGGGGCGTACGAGGGCATCAATCCAAACAGTTCTTTTGTTGTTGCCTTTATAAATTGTTTCCAAATCTTTGGCAAACCTTGGGCTTTCAATCCTGCACCAAATAATTAGCAAGGGAATACCGACAGAGCAGCTTTAGGATAGCAAGAACCAGACGACCCTAGGACTTTACACAATGTGCACATTTAGCTACAACACGGTTGAAACGGTACAATTATAAGGTAACCCCCCTCCTAGTCCGAACACCCGTTTGGTAGGACGTTTAGGCTGGAACTAGACTCATGAAAAACTTGTGATGGCAGCCCTTTCGTGAACAAGTCAATGGACTATGAGCTGGACGAACATGTAGCACACGTGCTTCATCGAGAACCACACGATCACGAACGAAATGAAGATCATTCTCGATGTGCTTTGTGCGTTGATGTTGCACTGTGTTGTAGGCTAGGCTAGGCAGGAGGCACTGATGTTGTCACACTAGACGATTGTAGCCCAAACTAGAGGACACTAGAATTCATGTAGTATCAATTGTAACCAACAAGACTCAGCAACATAATTAGCAACTCCATGATATTTAGCTTCAACACTTGAATGTGTCTGTGGGCTGCTTTTTGGAGGATCAAGAGATCAAATTCAGACTGAGGAAGACACAAAAGCCATATATTGAAGTCCTGGTGTGTGGACAACTCGCCCAATCTGAAGGAAATATGCCCTAAAGACAATAATAAAGTTATTATTTACTTCCTTATATCATGATAAATGTTTATTATTCATGCTAGAATTGTATTAACCGGAAACTTAGTACATGTGTGAATACATAGACAAAAACAAAGTGTCCCTAGTATGCCTCTACTTGACTAGCTCGTTTATCAAAGATGGTTATGTTTCCTAACCATAGGCATGTGTTGTCATTTGATGAACGGGATCACATCATTAGAAGAATGATGTGATGGACAAGACCCATTCGCTAGCTTAGCATTATGGTCGTTACAGTTTCATTGCTACTGCTTTCTTCATGACTTATACATGTTTCCCAGACTATGAAATTATGCAACTCCCGAATACCGGAGGAACACTTTGTGTGCTATCAAATGTCAAAACGTAACTGGGTGATTATAAAGACGCTCTACAGGTGTCTCCGTTGGTACTTGTTGAGTTGGCATAGATCGAGATTAGGATTTGTCACTCCGATTGCCGGAGATGTATATCTGGGCCCTCTCGGTAATACACATCACTATAAGCCTTGCAAGCAATGTGACTAATGAGTTAGTTGCGGGATGATGCATTACGGAACGAGTAAAGAGACTTGCCGGTAATGAGATTGAACTGGGCTTGTTGCGAGAAGCTCTGGTTTGTGAGAAACTTATATCCCAACCTGCCCCAAATGGGACAATATTTTTACCACTGCATGTTGATGCCGTTCCATGATAGCATGTCAAGTTTCATGAATTTCAGACGAGTTTTTGATTTGCTAGAATTTTATGTATCTTAATGTTAGCGGGCGAGCGGCGGTGGCAAAGGTGTTTGACATTCATTCCCATTTCTTGCATGGGACCTAAGGTTGCAACCAAGGACACACATTTGATTTTTCAACCTGTTTATACGGACTGGAGCATGTGCATGTAGTTCAAATTTGAATTACGCACATGAACACATAGAAAACTCAGTTAATGTATAAAAATGTCCAAGCGAACCCTTAAAAATCCCAAAAGTTGACGCAACGCTCCTGTTGTTCTATGTTGACACGAGAAAAAAATTGAAAGTAAGAAGAGGCAACAGATATCGTTTCGTCCCCCAAGGTAGCACATTCCCTACCGAAACCATCAGGCTTATTGTGAGAGAAGCTCTCGTTTGCGAGAAGCTTATACCCAAACTTGCCACAAATGGGACAATATTTTTACCACAACATGTCGATGCCGTTCCATGATATCATGTTAAGTTTCATGAATTTCAGACGGGTTTTCAATTTATTAGAATTTTAAAACCATGTATCACAATGTTAGCGGCCGAGCGACAGTGTCAAGGTGTGATGACCCACAAGTATAGTGGATCTATCGTAGTCCTTTCGATAAGTAAGAGTGTCAAACCCAACGAGGAGCAGAAGGAAATGATAAGCGGTTTTCAGCAAGGTATTCTCTGCAAAGACTGAAATAAGTGGTAGCCGATAGTTTTGTGATAAGGTAAATGGTAACGAGCAACAAGTAACAAAAGTAAATAAGGTGCAGAAAGGTGGCCCAATCCTTTTTGTAGCAAAGGACAAGCCGGAACAAACTCTTATAATAGGAAAAGTGCTCTCGAGGACACATGGGAATATCGTCAAGCTAGTTTTTATCATGTTCATATGATTCGCGTTCGGTACTTTGATAATTTGATATGTGGGTGGACCAGTGCTTGGGTGATGTTCTTACTTGAACAAGCATCCCACTTATGATTAACCTCTATTGCAAACATCCGCAACTACAACAAAAGTATTAAGGTAAACCTAACCATAGCATGAAACATATGGATCCAAATCAGCCCCTTACGAAGCAACACATAAACTAGGGTTTAAGCTTCTGTCACTCTAGCAACCCATCATCTACTTATTACTTCCCAATGCCTTCCTCTAGGCCCAAATAATGGTGAAGTGTTATGTAGTCGACGTTCACATAACACCACTAGAGGCTAGACAACATACATCTTATCAAAATATCAAACGAATACCAAATTCACATGACTACTAATAGCAAGACTTCTCCCTTGTCCTCAGAAACAAACTTAACTACTCAGAAAGCATATTCATGTTCATAATCAGAGGGGTAATAATATGCATATAGGATCTGAACATATGATCTTCCACCAAATAAACCAACTAGCATCAACTACAAGGAGTAATCAACACTAGTAGCAACCTACTAGCACCAATCCCGGATTTTGGGACAAGAATTGGATACAAGAGATGAACTAGGGTTTGGAGATGAGATGGTGCTGGTGAAGATGTTGATGAATATTGCCCTCTCTCGATGAGAGGAGCGTTGGTGATGACGATGGTGATGATTTCCCCCTCCCGGAGGGAAGTATCCCCGGCAGAACAGCTCTGCCGGAGCTCTAGATTGGTTCCGCCTCGTGGCGGCGGAGTCTCGTCCCGAAAGGTCGCTTATGATTTTTTTCTCATCGAAAGACTTTATAAAGGAGAAGATGGACGTCGGAGACCCACCAGGGGGCCCACGAGGTAGGGGGCGCGCCCTAGGAGGGGGGGCGTGCCCCCCACCCTCGTGAGTAGGGTGTGGCCCCCCTGGACTTCTTCTTTGGTGAGGATTTTTCTTTATTTATTTTAAGATATTCCGTGGAGTTTCAGGACTTTTGGAGTTGCGCAGAATAGGTCTCTAATATTTGCTCCATTTCCAGCCCGGAATTCCAGCTGCCGGCATTCTCCCTCCTTATGTAAACCTTGTAAAATAAGAGAGAATAGCCATAAGTATTGTGACATAACATGAAATAATAGCCCATAATGCAATAAATATCGATATAAAAGCATGATGCAAAATGGACGTATCAACTCCCCCAAGCTTAGACCTCGCTTGTACTCAAGCGAAAAGCCGATAAAAATAAATATGTCCTCATGTTTAGAGGTAGAGGCGTCGATAAAAATAAAATACGGACATGAAGGCATCATGATTATTCTCATAACAGCAACATATATAGATTTTGTCATATGATTACTTATGTTCAAGCGATGATCTTTTCACAAAGCGAAAGTATGAATCATAAACCTTATTGAGCACCAACAAACTATAACCTCAGTCATTGAAACAATTTCAATTTATCATAACATCGGAAAGAGTCTATGTCAGAGCTAAAAAGCAAGTCCACATATTCAACTATCATCTAGTCCTTCATAATTGCTAACACTCACGTGATACTTGTGGTTATGGAGTTTTAATCGGACATAGAGAAAGATAAGGGCTTATAGTTTTGCCCCACAACCTTTTACCTCAGGGGTAATGTCAACAATAATGGTTCATGCTCCCCTACATCCAATTATATATATATATATATCATGTTCTTTCCAACATGCTGAGCTTGCCAAAGGATAAAATGAAAAAGGAAAGGTGAAGATCACCGTGACTCTTGCATAAGGTAGAAGATAATAATAAGGATAGGCCCTTCGCAGAGGGAAGCAGAGGTCGCCATGCGCTTTTATGGTTGGATGCATAAAATCTCAATGCGAAAGAACGTCACTTTATATTGCCCCTTGTGATATGAACCTTTATTATGCAGTCCGTCGCTTTTATTGCTTTCACATCACAAGATCGTATAAAACTTATTTCTCCCACAGCAATCAATCATACATATTTAGAGCAATTTTTATTGCTTTGCACCAATGACAACTTACTTAAAGGATCTTACTCAATCCATAGGTAGATATGGTGGACTCTCATGGCAAAACTGGTTTAAGGGTGTTTGGAAGCACAAGTAGTATCTCTACTTGGTGCTGAGAATTTTGGCTAGTATGAGGGGAAAGGCAAGCTCAACAAGTTAGAGGATCCATGACAACATATTTTATCTCAGATATAAGAAAGACATAACTCATTACGTTGTCTTCTTTGTCCAACATCAACTCTTTTAGCATGTCATATTTTAATGAGTGCTCTCAATCATAAAAGATGTCAATGATAATATATCTATATGTGAAACCTCTCTTTCCTTATTACTTCCTATTAATTGCAACGATGACCAAAGCTATGTCTGTCAACTCCCAACAACTTTTAATCATCATACTCTTTCTATGTGAAGCCATTACTTTCAATAAGATCAATATGAACTCTTTATTTCTTTTAATTCTTTTTCTTCTTTTCTTTTATTCACCCAAGATCATGGCAAAATAATCAAGCCCTTGACTCAACACTAATCTTTATTATATATAGCTCACGGACTCAATTACAAATAGAGATCATAAAGCAAAACTCAAAACTAGATCATGCCATAAACTTTATTCTACCAGATCAAGATACTACTAATAGGATCGAACTAAGAAAAACGGTAAAGATAGGAGTTGTGATTGTGATACGATACCGGGGCACCTCCCCCAAGCTTGGCAGTTGCCAAGGGGAGTGCCCATACTCATGTGATTATATCTCCTTTGTCGGCGAAGAAGGTGGAGGTGTTGTCGATGATGTGGGCTTGGACTTCTCCCTTAATTTGCGCTTGAGGACAGCATTTTGATCCCTAAGATCATCAATCTCCCACTCTAGGGTTAATTTCTTTTTGCATAGGTCCTGCTTATTTTCCTGCAAGAGACGAAAAGGAATAAACTCGAACTTAGGTTTCTTTACCCTATCAGGGAGACTTGACTTTTTGAACTTCCATGTGCATGTCCCCAGGTTGAGGTAATGGGGCTTCATCTTCATCTGAGCTCGTCTCCTCCTTCCCATTGGGTTCATAGTCCTCTTCTTCCTCCGTGGTCCAACCATCGCGTTCCACATCTCCATAGACCTTGGGATTTGCTAAGTAATCATCCACATAGCTTTCTCCTTCCGAATCCTGGGAAGACATGTTGATCTAATCTGCAACGGGACAGCTCGAAACAAAAATAGAGGAGATTTGCGTGATAAGGGAGTCAAAACCTTCGGGAGAATATATAATGAATTTTTACCGACCAAAATACGTATCGTGCAAGAAAACAGAGTCCGGGGGGCACACGAGGTGCTCACGAGGTAGGGGGCGCGCCCAGAGGGGTAGGGCGCGCCCACCACCCTCGTGTCCTTCCTGGACTGCTACTTATTTTTCTATTTTTCTAAATAATCCAAAACGGAGAAATATTGCCTTAAAAACTGTTTTGGAGTCGGTTTACTTACTGTACCACATACCTATTCCTTTTCGGCGTCTGAAACGTTCTGGAAGGTGTCCCTTATGTATTCCTCCGGGGTTACGGTTTCAATAATATTGGTTTCAATATTTATGGGATTACCTGAGATATAATGTTTGATTCTTTGACCGTTTACCACCTTCGGGTTGGTGCCTTCGAAGTTGTTGATTTTCATGGCACCGGAACGATAAACCTCTTCGATAACATAGGGGCCTTCCCATTTAGAGAGAAGTTTTCCTGCAAAAAATCTTAAACGAGAGTTGTATAGCAATACATAATCACCTACATTAAACTCACGCTTTTGTATCCTTTTATCATGCCATCTTTTAACTTTTTCTTTAAATAACTTGGCATTTTCATAAGCTTGGGTTCTCCATTCATCAAGTGAGCTAATATCAAATAACCTCTTCTCACTGGCAAGTTTGAAATCATACTTGAGCTCTTTAATAGCCCAATATGCCTTATGTTCTAGTTCGAGAGGTAAGTGACATGCTTTTCCATAAACCATTTTATATGGAGACATACCCATAGGATTTTTATATGCAGTTCTATAAGCCCATAATGCATCATCAAGTTTCTTGGACCTATTCTTTCTAGACCTATTAACAGTCTTTTGCAAAATTAATTTGAGCTCTCTATTGCTCAATTTTACTTGACCACTAGACTGAGGGTGATAAGGAGACGCAATTCTATGATGAACATCATATTTAGCAAGCATTTTACGGAAAGCACCATGAATAAAGTGTGAACCACCATCAGTCATTAAATATCTAGGGACTCCAAACCTCGGAAAAATAACTTCTTTAAGCATTTTAATAGAAGTGTTGTGATCAGCACTACTAGTTGGAATAGCTTCTACCCACTTAGTAACGTAATCAACAGTAACTAAAATATGAGTGTATCCATTAGAGGCAGGAAAAGGTCCCATATAATCAAAGCCCCAAGCATCAAATGGTTCAATAACAAGTGAATAATTCATAGGCATTTCTTGACATCTACTGATATTACCAATTCGTTGACATTCATCATAAGACAAGACAAACTTACGGGCATCCTTGAAGAGAGTAGGCCAATAAAAACCGGATTGCAATACCTTATGTGCAGTTCTATCTCCAGCGTGGTGTCCTCCATAAGCTTCGGAGTGGCACTTGCGTAGGATATGTTCCTGTTCATGCTCAGGTACACAATGTCTAATAACACCATCTACTCCTTGTTTATAAAGATGTGGGTCATCCCAAAAGTAATGTCACAAATCATAGAAAAACTTTTTCTTTTGTTGGTATGTGAAGCTAGGTGGTATAAACTTAGCAACAATATAATTAGCATAATCAGCATACCACAGAGTACTATGAGAAGTACTTATAACATTTAATTGTTCATCAAGAAAGCTATCATTAATAGGTAGTGGGTCATCAAGAACATTCTCTAACCTAGACAAGTTGTCTACTACGGGGTTCTCAGCTCCTTTTCTATCAACAATATGCAAATCAAATTCTTGCAGCAAGAGAACCCATCTAATAAGTCTAGGTTTAGCATCTTTATTTTCCATAAGATATTTGATAGCAGCATGATCCATGTGAATACTTACTTTAGAATCAACAATATAAGGTCTGAACTTATCACAAGCAAATACAACTGCTAAAAGCTCTTTTTCAGTAGTAGCATAATTTCTTTGAGCATTGTCTAGAGTCTTACTAGCATAATGGATAACATTTAATTTCTTATCAACTCTTTGCCCTAGAACAGCACCTACAGCATAATCACTAGCATCACACATAATTTCAAAGGGTAAATTCCAATCAGGTGGCTGAACAAGAGGTGCAGAGACTAATGCTTTCTTAAGTGTTTCAAATGCTTCTACACAATCATCATCAAAGACAAATGGTATATCTTTTTGCAATAAATTAGTCAGAGGCCGAGAAATTTTTGAGAAGTCCTTAATGAACCTCCTATAGAATCCAGCATGACCAAGGAAACTTCTTATACCTTTGATGTCCTTAGGACATGGCATCTTTTCAATAGCATCAACCTTGGCTTTATCAACTTCAATACCTCTTTCGGAAACTTTGTGCCCCAAAACAATACCTTCATTAACCATAAAGTGGCACTTTTCCCAATTCAAGACAAGATTAGTTTCTTCACATCTCTGCAAAACTCGATCAAGATTGCTCAAGCAATCATCAAAAGAGGAACCATAGACGGAAAAGTCGTCCATGAAAACCTCACAAATCTTTTCACAAAAGTCAGAGAATATAGCCATCATGCATCTTTGAAAGGTAGTAGGTGCATTACATAAACCAAAAGGCATACGTCTATAAGCGAAAGTACCAAAAGGGCATGTAAAAGTAGTCTTTGATTGATCTTTAGCCGACACAGGTATTTGAGAGAAACCAGAATAAACATCTAAAAAGCAGTAATGTGTATGTTTGCATAATCTTTCTAGCATTTGATCGATAAAAGGTAAGGGGTAATGATCTTTCTTAGTAGCTTTATTTAATTTGCGGAAATCAATTACCATCCTATAACCTGTAATAATTCTTTGTGGAATCAATTCATCTTTATCATTAGGAACAACAGTAATACCTCCCTTCTTAGGGACACAATGGACAGGGCTTACCCACTGTCAGCAACGGGATAAATTATACCTGCCTCCAGAAGCTTGAGTATTTCTTTTCTTACCACTTCTTTCATTTTAGGATTCAGACGTCGTTGAGGATCACGAACTGGTTTGGCATCTTCTTCCAAATTTATTTTATGTTGACATAGAGTGGGACTAATGCCCTTAAGATCATCAAGAGTATATCCAATAGCAGCACGATGCTTCTTCAGAGTTTTCAATAATCTTTCTTCTTCATGCTCTGAAAGGTTAGCACTAATAATAACATGATATATCTTCTTTTCATCAAGATAAGCATATTTAAGATTATCAGGCAAAGGTTTAAGCTCAAACACGGGATCACCCTTGGGTGGAGGGGGATCCCCTAAAATCTCAACAGGTAAATTGTGTTGCAGAATAGGTTCCTGTTTAAAGAATACTTCATCTATTTCCTTTCTTTCATTCATGAACATATCATTTTCATGGTCTAGCAAATAGTGTTCTAAAGGATCACTAGGAGGTATGGCAATAGAAGCAAGACCAATAATTTCATCTTTACTAGGCAATTCTTCCTCACGGTGTTGTTTACTAAATTTAGAGAAATTAAACTCATGAACCATATCATCCAAGCCAATAGTAACAACATTCTTTTCACAGTCTATCTTAGCATTAACAGTGTTCAAGAAGGGTCTACCAAATATAATGGGACAAAAGCTATCTTGTGGGGAACCAAGAACAAGAAAATCAGCGGGATATTTAGTTTTCCCACACAAGACTTCGACATCTCTAACAATCCCAATTGGTGAAATAGTATCTCTATTGGCAAGCTTAATTGTGACATCAATATCTTCTATCTCAGAAGGTGCAATTTCATGCTTAATTTCTTCATATAAGGTAATGGGTATAACACCAGCACTAGCACCCATATCACATAAGCCATGATAACAATGATCTCCTATTTTAATAGAAATAACAGGCACGCCTACCACAGGTCTATGTTTATCTCTATCACAAGGTTTAGCAATTCTAGAAGTTTCAGCGTTGAACTGAATAACATGCCCATCAATATTATCAGACAAGAGATCTTTAACAATAGCAATATTAGGTTCTACTTTAACTTGCTCAGGGGGTACATAAGTTCTAATATTGCTTTTATGAACAACAGTTGAAGCTTTAGCATGATCCTTTACTCTAACAGGGAAAGGTGGTTTCTCAACATAAGAAGTAGGAACAATAGGATCATTATAAGTGACAGTCTTTTCTTCAACTTTAATAGGTGCATCTACTTTTACTTCTATGGGAGGATGATATTTAAACCACTTCTCCTTAAGGAGATCAACATAAGTAGCAAAAGATTCACAGAAAGAAGCTACTATCTCAGAGTCAAGTCCATATTTAGTGCTAAACTTACGGAAAATATCGGTATCCATAAAAGATTTAACACAATCAAACGTAGGTGTCATACCTGACTCCTTACCTTCGTCGAGGTCCCAATCTTCAGAGTTGCGTTTAATTCTATCTAATGAATTCCATCTGAATT
Organism: Triticum dicoccoides; assembly: GCF_002162155.2. Taxonomy (NCBI): domain Eukaryota; kingdom Viridiplantae; phylum Streptophyta; class Magnoliopsida; order Poales; family Poaceae; genus Triticum; species Triticum dicoccoides. The sequence continues at coordinate 693,492,493 of NC_041382.1, read as the reverse complement.
CAATAGTCTTCATCATAAAGAGCCAGCACAAGAAGTATCGAGCATGGTGCGATTGTTTTCAGAAAGCCGATCATAAAAACTTTGCATAATTATTTCTCTCGAGAGCTCATGATTGGGGCATGAATATAACATTGATTAAAGCCTCCCCCAAGCTTGAGCGATGCTTTCTCCTTCGCGAGGCCAAAAATTATATATATAATTGCGATCACGATGAACAAGATGCATAGGGTAATACTTTTGATGAAATTCCAATTTCAATCTTTTATAGTCCCACGATCTCGTATCACATAGCCTATACCATATCAATGCGTCTTCCCTCAAAGATAAAGGGAAGACCTTCTTCTTAGCAACATCATCGGGTACACCTGCAAGCTTAAATAATCCACAAACTTCATCCACATATAATAAGTGCTCATCAGGATGCTTTGTTCCATCTCCTGTAAAAGGGTTAGCTAGCAGTCTTTCCATCATACCCGAAGGAAATTCAAAAGGAGTTTCATTTTCAATAGGTTCAGTAGGTTGAGGAGCAACTCTTTGCTCTACTTGACGGGGCGAAGATACCCCGAACAAGCCCCTCAGAGAATTACTTTCCATAGTAACAAATGACAGTAAATTTCAGCACACTATATAAAATTTTCCTTACCAAATTCCACCTACCAAAGGCGCTACACTCCCCGGCAACGGAGCCAGAAAAGAGTCCCGATGACCCACAAGTATAGGGGATCTATCGTAGTCCTTTCGATAAGTAAGAGTGTCGAACCCAACGAGGAGCAGAAGGAAATGATAAGCGGTTTTCAGCAAGGTATTCTCTGCAAGTACTGAAATAAGTGGTAACCGATAGTTTTGTGATAAGGTAAATGGTAACGAGCAACAAGTAACAAAAGTAAATAAGGTGCAGCAAGGTGGCCCAATCCTTTTTGTAGCAAAGGACAAGCTGGAGCAAACTCTTATAATAGGAAAAGCGCTCCCGAGGACACATGGGAATATCGTCAAGCTAGTTTTCATCACGTTCATATGATTCGCGTTCGGTACTTTGATAATTTGATATGTGGGTGGACCGGTGCTTGGGTGCTGTTCTTACTTGAACAAGCATCCCACTTATGATTAACCTCTATTGCAAGCATCCTCAACTACAACAAAAGTATTAAGGTAAACCTAACCATAGCATGAAACATATGGATCCAAATCAGCCTCTTACGAAGCAATGCATAAACTAGGGTTTAAGCTTCTGTCACTCTAGCAACCCATCATCTACTTATTACTTCCCAATGCCTTCCTCTAGGCCCAAATAATGGTGAAGTGTTATGTAGTCGACGTTCACATAACACCACTAGAGGCTAGACAACATACATCTTATCAAAATATCAAACGAATACCAAATTCACATGACTACTAGTAGCAAGACTTCTCGCTTGTCGTCAGGAACAAACGTAACTACTCACAAAGCATATTCATGTTCATAATCAGAGGGGTAATAATATGCATATAGGATCTGAACATATGATCTTCCACCAAATAAACTAACTAGCATCAACTACAAGGAGTAATCAACACTACTAGCAACCTACTAGCACCAATCCTGGACTTTGGGACAAGAATTGGATACAAGAGATGAACTAGGGTTTGGAGATGAGATGGTGCTGGTGAAGATGTTGATGAAGATTGCCCTCTCCTGATGAGAGGAGCATTGGTGATGACGATGGTGATGATTTCCCCTTCCCGGAGGGAAGTATCCCCGGCAGAATAGCTCTGCCGGAGCTCTAGATTGGTTCCGCCTCGTGGCGGCGGAGTCTCGTCCCGAAAGGTTGCTTCTGATTTTTTTCTCATCGAAAGACTTCATAAAGGAGAAGATGGACGTCGGAGACCCACCAGGGGGCCCACGAGGTAGGGGGCGCGCCCTAGGAGGGGGGCGCCCCCCCACCCTCGTGAGCAGGGTGTGGGCCCCCTGGACTTCATCTTTGGCGAGGATTTTTATTTATTTATTTTAAGATATTCCGTGGAGTTTCAGGAATTTTCGAGTTGCACGGAATAGGTCTCTAATATTTGCTCCTTTTCCAGCCCAGAATTCCAGCTGCCGGCATTCTCCCTCCTTATGTAAACCTTGTAAAATAAGAGAGAATAGCCATAAGTATTGTGACATAACGTGCAATAACAGCCCATAATGCAATAAATATCGATATAAAAGCATGATGCAAAATGGACGTATCAACTCCCCAAGATTAGACCTCGCTTGTCCTCAAGCGAAAAGCCAATAACAATAAATATGTCCTCATGTTTAGAGGTAGAGGCGTCAATAAAAATAAAATACGGACATGTAGGTATCATGATTATTCTCATAACAGCAACATATATAGATTTTGTCATATGATTACTTATGTTCAAGCGATGATCTTTTCACAAAGCAAAAGTATGAATCAGAAACCTTATTGAGCACCAACAAACTATAACCTCAGTCATTGAAACAATTTCAATTTATCATAACATCAGAAAGAGTCTATGTCAGAGCTAAAAAGCAAGTCCACATACTCAACTATCATCTAGTCCTTCATAATTGCTAACACTCACGCGATACTTGTGGTTATGGAGTTTTAATCGGACACAGAGAAAGATAAGGGCTTATAGTTTTGCCCCACAACCTTTTACCTCAGGGGTAATGTCAACAATAATGGTTCATGCTCCCCTACATCCAATTAT
>NC_041382.1:693383273-693489413 GCF_002162155.2 Triticum dicoccoides | reverse complement strand
GAGTCTTGCATAAGGTAGAAGATAATAATAAGGATAGGCCCTTCGCAGAGGGAAGCAGAGGTTGCCATGCGCTTTTATGGTTGGATGCATAAAATCTCAATGCGAAAGAACGTCACTTTATATTGCCCCTTGTGATATGAACCTTTATTATGCAGTCTGTCGCTTTTATTGCTTTCACATCACAAGATCGTATAAAGCTTATTTCTCCCACACCAATCAATCATACATATTTAGAGCAATTTTTATTGCTTTGCACCGATGAAAACTTACTTAAAGGATCTTACTCAATCCATAGGTAGATATGGTGGACTCTCATGGCAAAACTGGTTTAAGGGTGTTTGGAAGCACAAGTAGTATCTCTACTTGGTGCTGAGAATTTTGGCTAGCATGAGGGGGAAAGGCAAGCTCAACAAGTTAGAGGATCCATGACAACATATTTTATCTCAGATATAAGAAAGACATAACTCATTACGTTGTCTTCCTTGTCCAACATCAACTCTTTTAGCATGTCATATTTTAATGAGTGCTCTCAATCATAAAAGATGTCAATGATAATATATCTATATGTGAAACCTCTCTTTCCTCATTACGTCCTATTAATTGCAACGATGACCAAAGCTACGTCTGTCAACTCCCAACAACTTTTAATCATCATACTCTTTCTATGTGAAGCCATTACTTTCAATAAGATCAATATGAACTCTTTATTTCTTTTTATTCTTTTTCTTCTTTTCTTTTATTCACCCAAGATCAAGGCAAAATAATCAAGCCCTTGACTCAACACTAATCTTTATTATATATAGCTCACGGACTCGATTACAAATAGAGATCATAAAGCAAAACTCAAAACTAGATCATGCCATAAACTTTATTCTACTAGATCAAGATACTACTAATAGGATCGAACTAAGAAAAAGGGTAAAGATAGGAGTTGTGATTGTGATACGATACCGGGGCACCTCCCCCAAGCTTGGCAGTTGCCAAGGGGAGTGCCCATACTCATGTGATTATATCTCCTTTGTCGGCGAAGAAGGTGGAGGTGTTGTCGATGATGCGGGCTTGGACTTCTCCCTTAATTTGCGCTTGAGGACAACATTTTGATCCCTCAGATCATCAATCTCCCACTCTAGTGCCCATACTCATGATTTCCCCCTCCCGGAGGGAAGTATCCCCGGCAGAACAGCTCTGTCGGAGCTCTAGATTGGTTCCGCCAAGGTTCCGCCTCGTGGCGGCGGAGTCTCGTCCCGAAAGGTTGCTTCTGATTTTTTTCTCATCGAAAGACTTCATAAAGGAGAAGATGGACGTCGAAGACCCACCAGGGGGCCCACGAGGTAGGAGGGCGCGCCCTAGGAGGGGGGGGGGCGCCCCCCACCCTCGTGAGTAGGGTGTGGCCCCCCTGGCCTTCATCTTTGCCGAGGATTTTTCTTTATTTATTTTAAGATATTCCGTGGAGTTTCAGGACTTTTGGAGTTGCGCAGAATAGGTCTCTAATATTTGCTCCTTTTCCAGCCCAGAATTCCAGCTGCCGGCATTCTCCCTCCTTATGTAAAACTTGTAAAATAAGAGAGAATAGCCATAAGTATTGTGACATAACGTGAAATAACAGCCCATAATGCAATAAATATCGATATAAAAGCATGATGCAAAATGGACGTATCAAGGTGTTTGACATTCATTCTCATTTCTTGCATGTGTCCTAAGCTTGCAACCAAGGACAAACATTTGATTTGTCAACCCGTTTTTTATGGACTGGAGCATGTGCATGTAGTTCAATTTTGAATTATGCACATAAATGCCTAGAAAACTCAGTTAACGTATAAAAATGTCCAAAAGATCCCCGAAAAAAATCCAAAATTTAACACCACACCCCTGTTGTTCTATATTGACTCCAGGAAAAAAATTGAAAGGAAGAAGAGGCGACGAATATCGTTTTGTCCACAAAGGTGACACATTTCCCTAACGGAACCATGAGGCTTCTTGTGAGAAGCTCTGCTTTGTGAGAAGCTTATACCACAACCTGCCCCAAATGGGACAATATTTACCCCAACATGTTGATGCCGTTCCATGATAGCATGCCAAGGTTCACGAATTTCAGACGAGTTTTGTATTTACTAGAATTACAAAAGCAAGCACCTCAACGTTTACCGGAGAGTCACAGTGCCATGGTGTTTGAAATTCATCCTAATTTCTTGAATGGGACATAAGCATCAACCCATGGACACATATATCATTTTACAACCCATTTTGGTGCACCGGAGCATGTGCATGTAGTTTAATTTTGAATTGTGCACCTGAAATGCCTAGAAAACCAAGCTAATGTACAAAAATGTCCAAACAAACCCTGAATAATTCCAATTTTTTTGAGGACACACCTATAGTTGCATGTTCACTGCAGATAAAAGTTCTAGCAATTCAAACACCATCCTTTGCAGCTGTGACCCCATTATGTAATTCAAATCAAGACGAAAAATCAAGTAGATTGCACACAATTTATTATCACCAACCGTGTGAGATGTAGTACAAAATATACTAGAGCACCATCGGTGTATAGTACGCATACGGCTTACGCGAGAAGGTATGTCGGCTATAGTCCACACCCAGCATGTCAAGCACAGTAGCTCTCTCCCCAAATATCATTTCACTATTCAATCATCGCCAGTGAAAGATAGGGACGTGGACCCGCTTCGTGATGGCAACTTCGACGGCCCACTCCGGCGAGAGCACGGCCGCAACCGCAAGGCGCGTGCTAACAAGCTTCATGAGCGCGGGTGCAATCTGCGAGGGCGGCCAAGGCAGCCCAAATGGCCGTTGTTGCTTCTCAGGTGGCGGCAGCAACATCTGCCTTGGGGATAGCAACTGGCGAGAGCGGCACAGTAGCTGTCTGTTGGGTAACGTAGTAATAGTTCAAAAAATTTCCTACGTGTCACCAAGATCAATCTAGGAGATGCTAGCAACGAGAGATAGCGAGTGCATCTTCATACTCTTGAAGATCGCTAAGCGGAAGCGTTGCAAGGAACGCGGTTGATGGAGTCGTACTCGCGGCGATTCAAATCGCGGAAGATCTGATCTAGGGCCAAACGGACGGTGCCTCCGCGTTCAACACACGTACAACCCGGGGATGTCTCCTCCTTCTTGATCCAGCAAGGGGGGAGGAGAAGTTGAGGGAGAACACCGGCAACACGACGATGTGGTGGAGGTTGAGCTCGTGGTTCTCCGGCAGAGCTTCGCCAAGCTCAACAGAGGAGGAGGAGGTGTAGGAGGGGGGAGGGCTGCGCCAGGGGCTGAGGTGCGGCTGCCTCCCAACCCCCTCTATTTATAGGATGAAGGGGAGAGGAGGCCGGCCCCCCTAGATGCATCTCGAATGGGGGGGCAAGGGGGGTGTTTTCCGCCCAAGTTGGTGGGGGGGGGGCGCCCCCACCCCTAGGGTTTTAACCCTAGGCGCCTTGGGACCCTTGGGGGGCGCACCATCCCACTAAGGGGGCTGGTTCCCACCCATATTCAGCCCACTTGGTCCCCCGGGGCAGGTGGCCCCTCCCAGTGGACCCTCGGAACCCTTTCGGTGGTCCGATAACCCCCGAAATTGTTCTGGCCACTGAAACTGGACTTCTCATATATAAATCTTCACCTCCAGACCATTCCGGAACTCCTCGTGACGTTCAGGATCTCATCCAGGACTCCGAACAACTTTCGGTAACCATATACAATTCCCATTACAACTCTAGCGTCACTGAACCTTAAGTGTGTAGACCCTACAGGTTCGGGAACCATGCAAACATGACCGAGACACCTCTCCGGCCAATAACCAATAGCGGGATTTGAATACCCACATTGGCTCCCACATGTTCCATGATGATCTCATCGGATGAACCACGATGTCGGGGATTCAATCAATCTCGTATACAATTCCCTTTGTCCATCGATATGTTACTTTCCCTAGATTCGATTGTCGGTATCCCCATACCTTGTTCAATCTCGTTACCGGCAAGTATCTTTACTCGTTCCGTAAGACATGATCCCGTTGCTAAATCATTCGTCACATCGAGCTCATTATGATGATGCATTACCGAGTGGGCCCAGGATCCTCTCCATCATACGGAGTGACAAATCCCAGTCTCAATTCGTGCCAACCCAACAGACACTTTCGGAGATACCTGTAGTGCACCTTTAATGTCACCCAGTTACGTTGTGACATTTGATACACCCAAAGCATTCCTACGACATCCGGGAGTTGCACAATCTCATGGTCTAAGGAAATGATACTTGACATTAGAAAAGCTCTAGCACACGAACTACATGGTCTTGTGCTATGCTTAGGATTGGGTCTTGTCCATCACATCATTCTTCTAATGACGTGATCCCGTTATCAACGACATCCAATGTCCATGGTGAGGAAACCACAACCATCTATTGATCAACGAGCTAGTCAACTAGAGGCTCACTAGGGACATGTTGTGGTCTATGTATTCACACATGTATTACGGTTTCCGGTTAATACAATTATAGCATGAACAATAGACAATTATCATGAACAAGTAAATATAATAGCAACCATTTTATTATTGCCTCTAGAGCATATTTCCAACAGTCTCCCACTCGCACTAGAGTCAATAATCTAGTTACATTGTGATGAATAGAACACCCATAGAGTTCTGGTGCTGATCATGTTTTGCTCGTGGAAGAGGTTTAGTCAACGGATCTGGGACATTCAGATCCGCATGTACTTTACAAATATCTATGTCTCCATCTTGAATATAACCACGAATGGAGTTGAAGCGGCGCTTGATGTGCTTGGTCTTCTTGTGAAACCTGGGCTCCTTGGTAATGGCAATAGCTCCAGTGTAGTCATAGAAGAGAGTCATCGGGCCCGACGCACTGGGAATCACTCCTAGGTCGGTGATAAACTCCTTCATCCAGACTCCTTCCTGCGCTGCTTTCGAAGCAGCTATGTACTCCGCTTCACATATAGGTCCCGCCACGCCGCTTTTCTTGCAACTGCACCATCTGACTGCCCCACCATTCAAAATATACACGCATCCGGTTTGTGACTTGGAGTCATACGGATCTGTGTCAAAGCTAGCATCGACGTAACCCTTTACGACAAGCTCTTCGGCACCTCCATAAACGAGAAACATATCCTTAGTCCTTTTCAGGTACTTTAGGATATTCTTGACCGCTGTCCGGTGTTCCATTCCGGAATCACTTTGGTACCTCCCTACCAAACTTATGGCAAGGTTCACATCAGGTCTGGTACACAATATGGCATACATAATAGAGCCTATGGCTGAGGTATAGGAGATGACACTCATCTTTTCTCTATCTTCTGCCGAGGTCGGGCATTGAGCTGCGCTCAATCTCACACCTTGCAATATAGGCAAGAACCCCTTCTTGGACTGATCCATATTGAACTTCTTCAATATCTTGTCAAGGTATGTGCTTTGTGAAAGACCAATGAGGCGTCTCGATCTATCTCTATAGATCTTGATGCCTAATATGTAAGCAACTTCTCCAAGGTCCTTCATTGAAAAACACTTATTCAAGTAGGCCTTTATGCTTTCCAAAAGTTCTATATCATTTCCCATCAACAGTATGTCATCCACATATAATATGAGAAATGCTATAGAGCTCCCACTCACTTTCTTGTAAATACAGGCTTCCCCATAAGTCTGTATAAACCCAAACCCTTTGATCACTTCATCAAAGCGAATGTTCCAACTCCGAGATGCTTTGCACCAGCCCATAGATGGTGTGCTGGAGCTTGCATACCTTGTCAGCATTCTTAGGACCGACAAAACCTTCCGGCTGTATCATATACAATTCTTCCTTACGGAAACCATTAAGGAATACCGTTTTGACGTCCATTTGCCAGATCTCATAATCATAGAATGCGTCAATTCCTAACATGATTCGGACGGGCTTCAGCATCGCTACGGTGAGAAGGTCTCATCGTAGTCAACTCCTTCAACTTGTCGACAACCCTTGGAGACAAGCCGAGCCTTATGGACGGTCACATTACCATCTGTGTCAGTCTTCTTCTTAAAGATCCACTTATTCTCTATGGCTTGCCGATCATCGGGCAAGTCCAGCAAAGTCCATACTTTGTTCTCATACATGGATCCTATCTCGGATTTCATGGCTTCGAGCCATTTGTTGGAATCCGGGCCCACCATCGCTTCTTCATAGTTCGAAGGTTCACGGTTGTCTAACAACATGATTTCCAGGAAAGGGTTGCCATACCACTCTGGTGCGGAATGTGTCCTCGTGGACCTACGAAGTTCAGTAGCAACTTGATCCGAAGTTTCATGATCATCATCATTAACTTCCTCTCTAGTCGGTGCAGGCACCACAGAAACATCTTCCTGTGCTGCGCTACTCTTCGGTTCAAGAGGGGGTACCTCATCAAGTTCTACTTTCCTCCCACTTACTTCTTTCGAGAGAAACTCTTTCTCCAGAAAGGATCCATTCTTGGCAACAAAGATCTTGCCTTCGGATCTATGGTAGAAGGTATACCCAATAGTTTCCTTAGGGTATCCTACGAAGATGCACTTTTCTGATTTGGGTTCGAGCTTTTCAGGTTGAAGTTTCTTGACATAAGCTTCGCATCCCCAAACTTTCAGAAACGACAGCTTAGGTTTCTTCCCAAACCATAATTCATACGGTGTTCGTCTCAATGGATTTAGACGGGGCCCTATTTAAAGTGAGTGCAGCAGTCTCTAAAGCATAACCCCAAAATGATTGCGGTAGATCGGTAAGAGACATCATAGATCGCACCACATCCAATAGAGTGCGATTACGACGTTCGGACACACCATTACGCTGAGGTGTTCCAGGCGGCGTGAGTTGTGAAACAATTCCACATTTCCTTAAGTGCGTGCCAAACTCGTGACTCAAATATTCTCCTCCATGATCAGATCGTAAGTACTTTATTTTCCTGTCACGTTGATTCTCTACCTCGCTATGAAATTCCTTGAACTTTTCAAAGGTCTCAGACTTGTGTTTCATTAAGTAGACATACCCATATCTACTTAAGTCATCAGTGAGGGTGAGAACATAACGATAGCCACCGCGAGCCTCAACGCTCATTGGACCGCATACATCAGTATGCATTATTTCCAACAAGTTGGTTGCTCGCTCCATTGTTCCGGAAAACGGAGTCTTGGTCATCTTGCCCAGGAGGCATTGAAAGCACAAGTGCTCCTTGGGTGGTTTTGGTAATTAATGTCAACATATCTCCTGTTGGACTAACACTTTTACCTAGTATGTTTCAGACAAGTTCAACAATGGAATGGCATGGACTAGAGGATGTGGAACCCCTTCAAGATGCTAAGGAGAAAGGATTGGCTCAAGCTTCAAGATCAAGACTCTACATTTTCTATTTTAGTGATCCAAGATCACATTGAGTCCATAGGAAAAGCCAATACTATCAAGGAGGGATGAGGTGTTGCTTAATGAGCCTTTTGCTTCATGTGCTTAGTGATATGCTCCAAAACCCTCAACTATCTTCCCACATCCACATATGACATAAACCAAAAGTCAAACTCGGCCCCACCGATTCTTTCTATCCGGCGCCACCGAGTTTCACATGTCATAGCCACTTCCAAACCTTAGCAAATCAGTTTCACCGATAGGGATCTCGGTCTCACCAAGATGGGATTGTAATCTCACTGTGTATGTTCATTGCCAAAATCGGTCTCATCGATTTTGAGCAATCGGTACTACTGAGATTACAATGCAAATCCTCTGGTTAGCCTATTACCAAAACCGGTCCCACCGAGTTTGAGTAATCGGTCTCACCGAGTTTGCCTGACCAACTCTCTGGTTAGCTTATTACCAAAATCGGTCCCACCGAGTTTGTGTAATCGGTCACACCGAGATTACGTTATGCCCTAACCCTAACCATATCGGTCCTACCGAGTTGCATCTCAGTCCCACCGAAAATCCTAACGGTCACTAGGTTTGCTAAATCGGTCCGACCGAGTTTAACGATTCGGTCCCACCGAGTTTGGCAGATTGTGTGTAACGGTTAGATTTTGTGTGGAGGCTATATATACCCCTCCACCCACTCTTCATTCGTGGAGAGAGCCATCAGAACATGCCTACACTTCCAATACACATTTTCTGAGAGAGAACCACCTACCCTTGTGTTGAGCTCAAGATATTCCATTCCAACCATATGAATCTTGATCTCTAGCCTTCCCCAAGTTGCTTTCCACTCAAATCTTCTTTCCACCAAATCCAAATCCTGTGAGAGAGAGTTGAGTGTTGGGGAGACTATCATTTGAAGCACAAGAGCAAGGAGTTCATCATCAACACACCATTTGTTACTTCTTGGAGAGTGGTGTCTCCTAGATTGGCTAGGTGTCACTTGGGAGCCTCCGACAAGATTGTGGAGTTAAACCAAGGAGTTTGTAAGGGCAAGGAGATCGCCTACTTCGTGAAGATCTACCGCTAGTGAGGCAAGTCCTTCGTGGGCGACGGCCGTGATGGAATAGACAAGGTTGCTTCTTCGTGGACCCTTCATGGGTGGAGCCCTCCGTGGACTCGCGCAACCGTTACCCTCCATGGGTTGAAGTCTCCATCAACGTGGATGTACGATAGCACCACCTATCGGAACCACGCCAAAAACATCCGTGTCTCCAATTGCGTTTGAATCCTCCAAACCCTTCCCTTTACATTCTTGCAAATTGCATGCTTTACTTTCCGCTGCTCTTATACTCTTTGCATGCTTGCTTGATATGTATTGTGCTCATTAAAGTTGTGCTTAAACTCCACCTAAACTTAAGAATATTCAAAATTGCAACTTTTGGCACTTAGTGTCTCCATTGCCTTGGTTTAAACACCTTTGGAGGAAGATGGATGTGTCTACTTTAGGGAGCCTTAGACATAGAGTGCCCATTCTTGATGGAGAGTATTTTCATGAGTGGAAAAATGAAATGCTTGAGATTTTCAATGAATATCATTTGAACAAGTACATTTCTAATCCTTGTGCACCTCATATTGATCCTTTGCACCCTACCCTAGATGAAGATATTGGCATGATTCGCAATCTTAGAACTGTTGAGCTCATCATTAGAGGATTGCCCAAAAATTTGATTGCTAGTTTGCCTACTCTTAGTTGTGCCTATACTATATGGAAATTTCTTGAGGAACGATTTCCAGATTATTCCTTGAAAAAATTTAGACGAAATTCTCCATAAGTCTATTGCTTTGAGTAAGATGAACTCTAGTGATACTAGCTTTGGTGATTGTCTATTTGAGCTTACAAATCTCATGCATGCTAAAGGAAATGTTGGAATCATTAGTGATATCATATCCGAAGCTATAAGAATTCATAAAGGTAACCACTTTGATGATCATTTACCTAATGAATTACCCTCTCTAGGAATTGATCAATCACAAGATGATGTTGAACATGGATATTAAGATGAAGATGATGATAGTGACTATGATCTTGATGATGCAATGAGACATTTTGGTCTTATGGCAAATCTTCGCGGCTACATGGCTAGAGGAAAGGAATGGGTCCTTGATAGTGGATGTACTGATCATATGACCGGAGATGAAGAGATGTTCCGTGAGCTTGCTGAAAATGACGGCCCTCGAAAACATGTCACCTTTGGTGATAATTCAAAGGGTAAGGTGGTTGGCCTTGGTAAGGTGGCCATCTCACACGATAGCTCCATACAAAATGTCATGCTTGTTGAATCACTTGGATACAATTTACTTTCAGTTTCTAGACTTGCGGATTTCGGTTTCAATGTCTTATTCACTGAAGTAGATTGCCAAGTGTTTCGTAGAGACAATCATAAAATGGTCTTTACCGGTATACGTAGAGGAGATCTTTACATTGTTGATTTCACTAAAAAGGCTCAACCTAAAACCTGCTTAATTGCTAAATCTTCTAAAGGCTGGTTGTGGCATAGAAGACTAGGTCATGTTGGAATGCGAAATCTTGATAAGCTTATTAAAGGTGATCATATCCTTGGAATAAAAGATGTCATATTTGACAAGGATAGACTTTGTAGTGCTTGTCAAGCAGGGAAACAAGTTGGAGGAAGTCACCGCGCGAAGAACATCATGACCACAAGAAGACCACTCGAGCTACTTCACATGGATCTCTTTCGTCCAAATGCCTACAAGAGTCTCGGTGGTAACTCATTTGGTCTAGTCATAGTTGATGATTTTTCAAGATTCACGTGGGTGTTCTTTCTTGATGACAAGTCGCAGGTCCAAAAGATCTTCAAAAACTTTGCTGGGAAGGCCCAAAATCAGTTTGACGTGAAGATCAAGAAGGTTCGGAGTGACAACGGAACGGAGTTCAAGAACGCAAATGTGGACACCTTTCTTGACAAAGAAGGGATTTCACACGAGTTCTCGGCTACGTACACACCTCAAAAAAATGGAGTCGTTGAGAGGAAGAACCGGACTCTTATCGAGATGGCAAGAACGATGCTTGACGAGTACAAGACGCCAAAGCACTTTTGGGCGGAAGCGGTTGAGATAGATTGTCATGCAACAAATCGCTTGTATCTTCACAAGCTACTCGGCAAGACGGCATACAAGCTCCTCACCGGTAACAAACCCCAAGTTGGATACTTTCGAGTATTCGGCTCAAAGTGCTACATTCTTGATAAGCATCATCGTTCCAAATTTTCTCCTAAGTCTCATGAAGGTTTTCTACTTGGTTATGGCTCAAACTCTCACACTTACCGTGTCTACAACAATTTCACCCGAAAGGTTGAAGAGACGGTAGATGTGAAGTTTGATGAATCTAACGGCTCGCAAGTGGAGCAATTGCCAATTGATGTAGGAGACAAAGACCATTCGGAAGCAATACAAGAGTTGTCCATTGGAAAGATTCGTCCAACGGAGATAAAGGAGAGTACCTCGTCCGTCCAAGTGGAAGCTTCTACCTCACGACAAGGTGAACCAAGAGTTGATACGGAAGCATCCACAAGTGGGACACACCAAGATGAAGAAAACGAGGAAGTACACCAAGATGAACATCAACAACCTCCTTCTCCACCACCACAAGAGAACAACAACGTCAACAATGAAGAAGGCCAAGAAGAAGAAGAACAAGATGAAGAGGATGTTTCACCCCGACCCAAGCAAAAGCTTACACGAGTTCGAGCAAGAGTTGCCAAAGATCATCCCGTCGAGCAAATCTACAATGATATCCAAACCGGGAGAATCACTCGCTCGAAAACTCGCTTAGCTAACTTTTGTGAACATTAATCATTTATTTCCAAAATTGAACCTATGAAGGTTGAAGAAGCATTGAAGGATCCGGATTGGATAAACGCTATGCATGAAGAGCTACACAACTTTGAGAGAAATCAAGTGTGGACATTGGTCGAGAAGCACGACAACAACCACAACATCATTGGTACCAAATGGGTGTTTCGCAACAAGCAAGATGAAGATGGACAAGTGGTTCGTAACAAAGCATGTCTCGTCGCCCAAGGCTATACACAAGTTGAAGGTATGGACTATGGTGAGACATATGCTCCCATTGCTAGACTTGAATCCATTCGCATCTTACTTGCCTATGCTAATCACCATGATATCACCTTATACCAAATGGACATTAAAAGTGCTTTTCTAAATGGCAAAATTGAAGAGGAAGTTTATGTTAAGCAACCCCCCGGCTTTGTCAATCCTAAGAAACCTAATCATATTTACAAACTTCACAAAGCCCTTTATGGTCTTAAACAAGCTCCTAGAGCATGGTATAAATGCTTGACCAACTTCCTTACCGAAAAAGGCTTTGAAATTGGTAAAATTGATTCTACTCTTTTTACCAAAAGGGTTAATGGAGAACTATTTGTGTGCCATTTATGTTGATGATATCATATTCGCTTCAACTAACCCTCATTTTAGTGAGAAGTTTGGAAAGCTAATGTCGGAGAAGTTTGAGATGTCTATGATGAGTGAACTCAAATTCTTTCTCGGTTTGCAAATCAAGCAAACTAAGGAAGGTACCTTAGTCTCTCAAACGAAGTACACCAAAGACTTATTAAAGAAGTTCAATATGCAAGAATGCAAAGGTATGCCTACACCTATGCCTACTAGTGGACATTTTGATTTGACCAAAGATGATGAACCGGTTGATCAAAAGGTTTATCGCTCTATGATTGGTTCATTGTTATATCTATGTGCCTCTCGTCCCGATATTATGCTAAGTGTGTGCATGTGTGCACGATATCAAGCTGCTCCTAAAGAATGTCATCTTAAGGCTGTGAAAAGGATAGTGAGATACTTAATTCATACACCAAATTTTGGCATTTGGTATCCTAAGAGGTCCTCTTTTGATCTTGTTGGCTACTCTGATTCGGACTATGCCGGAGACAAGGTTGATAGAAAGTCCACTTCGGGTACTTGTCAATTCCTTGGTAGATCTCTTGTGTCTTGGTCTTCCAAGAAACTAAACTCGGTATCCTTATCCACCGCCGAAGCAGAATATATTGCCGCTAGTTCATGTTGTGCTCAATTACTTTGGATGACCCAAACTCTTAAAGATTATGGGATATATGTGAAACATGTTCCATTGCTATGTGACAATGAAAGTGCTATTAAAATTGCTCACAATCCCGTGCAACACTCTCGAACTAAGCATATTGAAGTTCGTCATCATTTCATTCGAGATCATGTTGCCAAAGGGGACATTAACCTTAAGCATGTTCGCACCGATAAGCAATTGGCAGATATATTCACTAAACCACTTGATGAGAAAGTGTTTTGCAGGTTAAGAGGTGAATTGAACATCATTGATGCTTCAAACTTGTAGTAGGAACTCCATTTGATACATGCGAGGCATGAGCCTATGACTAATCCTTGATATTTCTCTTATGATGCTATTCATATGTCTTGGATATATTTGCACCTTGCATGTTATCTAACCCGTGTAGGTACTTGGTTGAATCTAATTCTATGAGATTGCAACTCACTCACATCTTGAGCAATCTCTACATCACCAAGACTCTACACAAAGGTGGTTGAAGACAAGGAAGCATGAAACCATTCAAACATATCCTTTGACAAATTCTATGTTGAGTTTCATGATAGTCATTTAGGATACACAAGTGCTCTTCCTTGCAAGACTAACCCATGTAGGTAGATGAACTCAAACTCCAAGTGGTGCTCACAACTCTTGATGAACTACATCAACCTTGAGCAACCCACACAAGTTCAACTACATGAGCAAGACCCACACCACCACCCAAGGTATGTTATTCCATCTTAGAGAAGCTTTACTCCAAGTCATGAGTCAAAGCAACTCAACAAGATGAGAATACATCAAGATGCTTAAACGAAAAATGGTAACCCCATTTTGAGCTTAAACGATGAGTATGACCTATGATCAAGTGCTCTCACTTGACTCCTAAGTCAATATACTCTAACATAGGTGACTTTGTCACCGCCCAACTCTAGATGAAGTTCTCTTGTGTTCTTTTCTGTGTTATTGCATTTGTCTCTTGCATATTTGTTTCCCCTTTCAAAAGAAACTTCATCTAGAACTTTTAGTTTCTTTTCTTTTCTCCTTGTTCTGCATTTTCTGCATCTAATTCATTGCAAATCTTTCAGTTAATTCCTTGAAAATCCTTGTGAGATCTTACTTGTCTAGTGAGCTGAGGTGACAAGTGGTTCCACTCTGATGAACTCGGTCACACCGGTTTGGTTTCTTCGGTCTAACCGAAATCTTTCGGTGCAATCGAAGCACACAACTCGGAGTCACCGGTTTCATCACAGGAAAACCAACTTGCCACTTATTCCTGGTTTCTGTTTGCTTCAGCTCCACTCAATGATTCTTGTCCTCTACCAGCATCATGCTACACATGCTGCTTTGCTCTGTGACTCAAGGACCAACCCATTTATATCAAATGTCCAGAAGACCCTTCTTGGAAATTGATGTCAAAGGGGGAGAGAGAGATCACATCAAAGCTTAATCTTTCCTATAGGGGGAGAATATACTCAGGGGGAGAGAAAGTAACATCATCAATGACCCCAGATGCTTGGTGCTCAAGAGGAGAGATGTCACATGTCTTTAAAAGGGGAAAGACATGTTTGCTTGTTTGTTTTAGCTCAAGCTCTGTTGTTTATTTTCTATTGCTCTGATTTTCTGTTCCCTATCTTCTCCCAATATCTCATGTTAGATTCAGGGGGAGCAAGACATCTGAGGGAAGGAAATCTCTGATTTTATTGCATATCTTTACCTTTGGGGACATGTCTATATCCAATGTAGTACTTAGTACTCACTCTACATGTCATCCTAGTCTTGGTTCTATTGTGGTCCCTTTGTTTGCTCTGGTTAGTAGGTGTATCTGTGTTATCTAACCTTGTTTGCGCAGGCTCATCCCATCCTAAGCCAACTCAAGACCACAAGGTAAGTATATGCATCACAGTCATGTGAATGAGAAGTTCTAACTGATGTACATACCGTTTGCAAGAAGGACTCATGAGCATGAAGGTACTTTTCTCATATTCACATCATTTGCTCTGATGCATATAGCCAAGATACATGTAACACATTGCTTACTCTATCATGTTTATGCATTCTCATGCTCCTATATTCAATATTCACATGTTTGCATACATGTAGGGGGAGCCTTTGCATGTTACATGTCTTTCCAAAGCTTTAATTGCTATTCTCTATATCTTTATCTAAAGCTTTGATGTATGTTGTCATCAATTACCAAAAAGGGGGAGATTGAAAGCACAAGTGCTCCCTGGGTGGTTTTGGTAATTAATGTCAACATATCTCCTGTTGGACTAACACTTTTACCTAGTATGTTTCAGACAAGTTCAACAATGGAGTGGCATGGACTAGAGGATGTGGAACCCCTTCAAGATGCTAAGGAGAAAGGATTGGCTCAAGCTTCAAGATCAAGACTCTACATTTTCTATTTTAGTGATCCAAGATCACATTGAGTCCATAGGAAAAGCCAATACTATCAAGGAGGGATGAGGTGTTGCTTAATGAGCCTTTTGCTTCATGTGCTTAGTGATATGCTCCAAAACCCTCAACTATCTTCCCACATCCACATATGACATAAACCAAAAGTCAAACTCGGCCCCACCGATTCTTTCTATCCGGCGCCACCGAGTTTCACATGTCATAGCCACTGCCAAAACCTAGCAAATCAGTTTCACCGATAGGGATCTCGGTCTCACCAAGATGGGATTGTAATCTCACTGTGTATGTTCATTGCCAAAATCGGTCTCATCGATTTTGAGCAATCGGTACTACTGAGATTACAATGCAAATCCTCTGGTTAGCCTATTACCAAAACCGATCCCACCGAGTTTGAGTAATCGGTCTCACCGAGTTTGCCTGACCAACTCTCTGGTTAGCTTATTACCAAAATCGGTCCCACCGAGTTTGTGTAATCGGTCACACCGAGATTACGTTATGCCCTAACCCTAACCATATCGGTCCTACCGAGTTGCATCTCAGTCCCACTGAAAATCCTAACGGTCACTAGGTTTGCTAAATCGGTCCGACCGAGTTTAACGATTCGGTCCCACCGAGTTTGGCAGATTGTGTGTAACGGTTAGATTTTGTGTGGAGGCTATATATACCCCTCCACCCACTCTTCATTTGTGGAGAGAGCCATCAGAACATGCCTACACTTCCAATACACATTTTCTGAGAGAGAACCACCTACCCTTGTGTTGAGCTCAAGATATTCCATTCCAACCATATGAATCTTGATCTCTAGCCTTCCCCAAGTTGCTTTCCACTCAAATCTTCTTTCCACCAAATCCAAATCCTGTGAGAGAGAGTTGAGTGTTGGGGAGACTATCATTTGAAGCACAAGAGCAAGGAGTTCATCATCAACACACCATTTTTTACTTCTTGGAGAGTGGTGTCTCCTAGATTGGCTAGGTGTCACTTTGGAGCCTCCGACAAGATTGTGGAGTTGAACCAAGGAGTTTGTAAGGGCAAGGAGATCGCCTACTTCGTGAAGATCTACCGCTAGTGAGGCAAGTCCTTCATGGGCGATGGCCATGATGGAATAGACAAGGTTGCTTCTTCGTGGACCCTTCATGGGTGGAGCCCTCCGTGGACTCGCGCAACCGTTACCCTCCGTGGGTTGAAGTCTCCATCAACATGGATGTACGATAGCACCACCTATCGGAACCACGCCAAAAACATCCGTGTCTCCAATTGCATTTGAATCCTCCAAACCCTTCCCTTTACATTCTTGCAAATTGCTTGCTTTACTTTCCGCTGCTCTTATACTCTTTGCATGCTTGCTTGATATGTATTGTGCTCATTAAAGTTGTGCTTAAACTCCACCTAAACTTAAGAATATTAAAAACTGTAACTTTTGGCACTTAGTGTCTAATCATCCCCCTCTAGACACCTCTTCTCGATCCTCTCAGGCATGGTTCGCATGTGTCAAATGATTCATAATCAAGAGACTCCAAAAGTCCGTCTGCATGGAGTTTCTTCATGTGTTTGACACCAATATGACCAAGACGGCAGTGCCGCAAGTATGTGGGACTATCATTATCAACCTTACATCTTTTGGCATTCACACTATGAATATGTGTAACATCACGTTCGAGATTCAATAAGAATAAACCATTGAGCAGCGGGGCATGACCATAAAACATATCTCTCATATAAATAGAACAACCATTATTTTTGGATTTAAATGAGTAGCCATCTCGCATCAAACGAGATCCAGATACAATGTTCATGCTCAAAGCTGGTACTAAATGACAATTATTGAGGTTAAAAACTAATCCCGAAGGTAGATGTAGAGGTAGCGTGCCGGCGGCGATCACATCGACCTTGAAACCATTCCCGACGCGCATCGTCACCTCGTCCTTCGCCAGTCTCCGCTTATTCTGCAGCTCCTGTTTTGAGTTACAAATGTGAGCAACCGCACCGGTATCAAATACCCAGGAGCTACTACGAGCATTGGTAAGGTAGACATTAATAACATGCATATCATATATACGTTTGACGTTGCCGGCCTTCTTATCTGCTAAGTACTTGGGGCAGTTCCGCTTCCAGTGACCATTTCCCTTGCAATAAAAGCACCTAGTCTCATGCTTGGGTCCATTCTTTGGCTTCTTTCCGGCAACTGACTTACCGGGCGCGGCAACTCCCTTGCCATCCTTCTTGAAGTTCTTCTTACCCCTGCCTTTCTTGAAACTAGTGGTCTTATTCACCATCAATACTTGATGTTCCTTTTTGATCTCTATCTCCGCTGATTTCAGCATCGAGTATAACTCAGGAATGCACTTCTCCATCCCTTGCATATTGAAGTTCATCACAAAGCTCTTGTAGCTAGGTGGAAGCGAATGGAGGATTCTGTCAATGACCGAGTCATCTGGAAGATTAACTCCCAGCTGAGACAAGCGGTTGTGCAACCCAGACATTTTGAGCATATGATCGCTGACATAACTTTTTTCCTCCATCTTACAACTAAAGAACTTGTCGGAGAGTTCATATCTCTCGACCCGGGCATGAGCTTGGAAAACAATTCTCAGCTCTTGGAACATCTCATATGCTCCGTGTTGCTCAAAACGCTTTTGGAGCCCCGGTTCTAAGTTGTAAAGCATGCCGCACTGAACCAAGAAGTAATCATCACTGATGAGGACACCACAACCATCGACAGGTCTCCAACAACTATAGGTCCAATCACAAGAAGTCGCACCAAACTAATAAGTGACCATGTGAACACTAACTTAAGTTTACCTTATATCCTTGATGACAGAACTATGCTTTCATCCCCATTGTTGTTGGTTGAACTTAGGTATCACATGGAAGAAATCCAACATCCTATGAGCTCTTGAAGCAACCGGTTTGGAGGAACAAGTTTGAAGAAAACAAGTCTCAAGTGAAGCTGATGCTGTCAGTTTTTACCTCTGATGTTTCATGGTGGCACACCTATATGGTGGAGAGACGGAGCCATAGGGGTACATCAACAGAAGCTAAATCAAATTATCTTTCCAATGCAAAAAACCTCACATCATTTGGAGTTGTGAGTCAAAAGTACTAGTCATTCTCATGGAAGGTGTCCAGGCTGTCAGGGCTTCGCGAATTTCCGAGAAGCTCTCCAACAACTCCCAAAGTTGACTGCTTATTCCCCCAAGGAAGCCATACAAAGCTGCTTACTTTTGAAACCATTTTCACACCTAGCTAATGGGGGTTGTCCCTGCTATAAGACCTCATCTCCCCATCCTCTTAGGAACCTTTTGTCAAACCATTCAACTACAAGCTTATGCAGCAAGACTGCTAGAGAGATCCAAGAGATTTTGCTACCTTTGCTCTTGTGAGTTCATTCAGATTCGCGAGAAGGAGCCTCTAGTTCCCCGTAGTTCATGATCTATGGTTCCGACCATTTTGTGTGGATTAGTCCCGGTTTGTGGTTCTGCGATTGTTCGGACAGCGGGTTGGAGTTCTTGTAGCTTCGGTCAGCCATCCCCAATGTATGGGTTGTATCCAACCTTGGCAGGTATAAAGCTAGTTATCTCGGCTGCTTGCATCTAGTTATCCCTCACGATTCGATCCTACGACGTGAAGATCGAGCCACCCTCGGGCATGAACTCGTTCATCGGGTTCCCACCTATCATCTGGTATCAGAGCCTTCGTTGACACGATAAGATCTGTTGTCCAAGTTTATCTTGCTATGATCTCTTTAGATCGAGTGTTTTCATGCTATATTTTCTGTCCTAGAAGTCCAAAGCCCCACCAAAAATAAATACAAGCCTTGTTGGTGCTGAGATCTTGTTCTTGCATACCTTGCATGTTCTTCATCTTTTAGATCTGCACCAAGTTCATCTTCGTAATTGCTTTCAGATTTGGTTGTTGTGCTTCGGAAAAAGAGAGAAAAAAGAGTGGCAAAAAAATCAAAGAGAGAAAAAAAGAGTGGCAAAAAAAGTCAAGAGAGAAAAAGAAAGTGTTGTGTAAGATCCAAAAGTTTCAGCATGGTAGAAAAATTTCACAAGCTTGTGTGTTGTGTCTTTTTAATCTTGGTGCAAAGGTGCAGCAGATCTATCCCCATATTTTCTTGGTTTGCATCAACTTGATTTCAGCACAAGCCCCTTTTTGTTTACCCCACCGAGCTCCACCAAAAAAAACCCGAAGCTAGTTCTTTGATCCCTGTCTTTCAATCACTTTAACACATCCGGAGAAGCACAATCTGATGTGAACTCATAAGAACTTTGGTGGGTAAGAGGTGAGGTTGTGTGATTCCACAAAATTATCCTATTCTCGGATCAGTTTCAGCACACTTCACACCCTACCGCCACCCGGCGAACAACGGCTTCATCGGCATCATCACCGGCTCCTAGGAATGTTGACAAGCGTGCTCCTTCTGCTGCTAGAAGTACTTCTAACCCCATGGCTATACCATCATCTCGAAGCCGAGATATTGAGTGTTGGAAGTGCAAAGGGCATGGTCACATTTCTTCTGAATGTCAAAACAAGAGAGTTCTATTTGTGAATGAATAAGGTGAATGGGAATCTGAGAGTGAGCATGAAGATAATGGAGCATCGGATGATCATGAGGATGAAGAGGGCGAGAAGAGTGGTTGTGATATTCAGGCCGACATGGGAGATTGCTTTGTTTCCCGTCATGTGCTTAGTGTTAATGCAACTAGAGAAGAGAAAGGGCAGCGACATAATATTTTTCACACCCGTGGCACCATCAAGGACAAGGTTTGTAGAATTATTATTGACAATGGCAGCTGCAACAACATTGCAAGTTCAGATTTGATAGAGAAATTGGGACTAAAACAAAGAAGGCACCCAAGTCCATATAAGATGCAATGGCTCAATGATTGTGGTACACTTCGAGTAAGCAACATAGTCACCATTCAGTTTTCCATTGGGAAGTACCGAGAGCAAGTGGAATGTGACGTGGTGCCAATGCAAGCATGCCAATTGTTGTTGGGAAGACCTTGGTTGTATGATCGTGATATGCAAATCAGTGGCCGTACTAATCGTCTCTCGTTCCAATACGAGGGAGAGCGCATATCTTTGCTCCCTTTGACACCCGAAGAAATATTGATGGATGATCTGAAAAGGAAAGAGAGAGTGAGTGAGAAACACTTGAGTGACATCCACTGTCGGCGTTCTGGGAACGGGGGTCCCAGGCTTGCCTGCCTGCGGCCTGCGGCGTGGCTCAAGTGGGGGCCCAAAGCGGCCCATCTTCATGAAGCTCAAGACCCTCGCGAGGGGCCAAGCCTCGCGGGGCGGATGACAGAGAACTTCCTCAGGAGCGGCCTCATCAGGCAGGATCGCGAGGAGGCGGAGAGATCAATGCAAGGGTACCTCGCGAGGATCCAGTGACGCAAGCCATGACGATCAAGGCCAGGCGGGCGCCAGCCTGTGCAGAGTCCTTGTTTCCCCTTTGGTGCAAAGGGGGCAAGCACAGGCCAAGGCATCAAGCAAAGGTTACCATTCCAGTGCAACAAGACCAAGACCAGCCGGACGACTGGACGGAGGTCACCGTGGAGCCCAAGACAGCGTCACCACCAGAGCTTTTGGCAGCCGAAGACCACCTTTGGTCAGGATAACTTGTACTAGATGTTCCCCTTCAAAATGGCCAATTGTTGGCGCCCTTCCCGCTCAATTATTTCGGGGAGAGGCCCATAGAGCTAGCCACCACAGAGTAGAGGCATTTGGAGACCAAGTAGAACTCATCGCACCAGCCCAAGAACACCTCTCGCGAGGCTGTTCTTCCTCTGTACTGTTCATCATCAGCCCCCGAGGCAATCCACCACACCACACACTGGAGTAGGGTATTACACCACAACGGTGGCCCGAACTAGTATAAACCTCGTGTCCCTTGTGTTGTTCATCGTTTCCACCTTAGTTCGCACGCGAGGATCGGACGTAGATCGGTAGGGGAGAGATCTCCGCGCGCACCCCAGTGTTCGAACCTCAAGGGTCTGCTGGAACCCGAAATCCGACATTTGGCGCAACAGGTAGGGGTGGCCGGAATCCTTCCTTCCTTCCGACGACCCACTCTCCGTCAGCACCGCGCTCCGCACCCATGGCGGACGACGCGCTGCCGGCCTCGGCAGCGGACGCCAGCGCAGGGGCCAGGGGGCTCTAGGCCTTGGCCCCCACCCCGCGGCAGGTGCAATGGCCGCACAGGTTCAAGCCCGAGATGCCGCCGCGCTACGACGGCGCGGCAGACCCGCTGGTCTTTGTGCTGGCGTACAAGGAGGCCGTCCTCAGAGCCAGGGGCGACGACTGGGTAATGGCCAACTGGCTACCCATGGCCCTCACCCGGTGTCCCGTGCATGTGGCTCTTCCACCTACCGACGGCTTCCGTGACCTCTTGGGAAGAGCTGCGTGGCCTCTTCCTCGCCCGTTTCGCCGCGCCAGCGCCACCCATCGTCGCGGCCCTCCTGGGAGGCTCCCAAGCGCCGCCCTCAAGCCACCACGTCAAGCTGTTCACCCGCCAGATCAGCGCGGCCTCCAAGCGTCAAGAAGCTCCCCCGGGCTGGGCGGCGCCCGAGGCTGATCTGATTTTCGACTCGGGTGACCTCCCCTTCAACCCATCTGGCTCGGGCGCGCTCCCAATGCTGTGCACCCCCACCATCTGCCAAGTGGCCGTCACCAGAACCCTCATAGACGGTGGCGCCGGCCTCAACGTGCTCTCGGTGGAGGCATTCAGTCTCCTGCAAGTACCACCGGAGCGGCTCCAACCCAGCAGGCCCTTCACAGGCGTCGGAGCCGGCTCCACCGCCTCCTTGGGGCAGATCCGCCTCCCGGTGACCTTCGGCACCTACGACAACTTCTGCACGGAGCTGATCGACTTCGACATCACCCCCATCGGCCTCCCGTACAACGCCATCCTCGGCTACCCGGCCTTGGCCCGGTTCATGGCGGCGACTCACCCGGCGTACAACCTCATGAAGATGCCTGGGAGCAGCGGCGTCCTCACCGTGCCGGGGGATAAAAAGGACGCGCTGCAGGTGCTCCGACTTGCCTTCAGGGCTACCGCGGCAGCACGGCCCGCCGACACCGACGCCCTCGAGCCGCCAGCTAAAAAGAAGCAGCTATTCACCCAGGACAAGGCGGAAACCAAGCAAGTACCGGTCGACGAGGACGGGTCCACGGGCGCCACCTTCACCATAGGGGCCAATCTCGAGCCCGAGCAGGAGAAGGCCCTGATCGGATTCCTGCGCGCGAACAAGAAGGTGTTCGCATGGGAACCTGATCAGTTAGCAGGAGTCCCGAGAGATGTGATCGAGCACCACCTCAACGTGTGCCCCAACGTACGCCCCGTGAAGCAGAAGGCAAGGAGGCAGTCCACCGAGAAACATGCTTTCATCGTTCAAGAGACCCGGAAACTGGAAGCGGCAGGGGTTATCCGCGAGGTCTGCTACCCCGACTGGTTGGCTAATCCTGTTGTCGTGCCAAAGAAGGGGGGAAAGGAGCGCATGTGTGTTGACTTCACCAACCTCAACAAAGCTTGCCCGCAGGACCCATTTCCGCTCCCCCGCATTGACCAGATCGTCGACTCCACCGCAGAATGTGACCTGTTGTGCTTCCTGGATGCCTTCTCAGGCTATCATCAAATCAAGATGGCGGTGGAAGACGCAGAGAAGATGGCCTTCCTAACCCCGTGCGGGGTGTACTGCTATACGTGCATGCCATTTGGGTTGCGCAACGTGGGCGCAACCTTTCAGCGACTGATGCACATCGCCTTAGGCCGGCAGCTCGGGAGGAACGTTGAGGCTTATGTCGATGACATCATGGTGAAATCTCGGGAAGCAAAAACCCTGATTCAGGACCTGGAGGAAACCTTTGCGAGCCTCAATGAAGTGGATCTACGACTCAACCCGGAGAAGTGCGTGTTCGGAGTCCCCTCTGGCAAGCTCCTGGGTTTCCTCGTGTCCCATAGGGGCATCGAGGCCAACCCAGGGAAGATCAAGGCGGTCGAGGACATGAGACCGCCAACGACCCTTAGGGAAATGCAGAAGCTCACTGGGCGCGTGACTGCGTTGGGGCGCTTCATCTCCAAGCTAGGGGAACGAGCGCTGCCCTTCTTCAAGCTGATGAAGAAGAAGGGCCCCTTCGAATGGACTGAAGAGGCCGACAGGGCGTTCCAGGATCTCAAGAGGTACCTCACCAGCCCACCAGTGATGGTGGCACCATGCCCTCAGGAGCCCCTGGTGCTCTACCTTGCGGCCACCCCTTACTCCGCTAGCGCAGCCTTGGTGGCGGTCAGGGAAGAGCGCCAAGCAGGAGCCACATCAACTGCCCAGACCGAGGCAGAGCAAGGCCAGGAGGGCCTCGCGAGGACCACAACCGCAGCCGGAGAGGAATGGCCACGCCAGGAGGACGCACCTGGGAGGGGGGGGAGGTCTCTGCAGACGACCAAGCGTTGGGGGCTCCATCACCTCAGGAGGCGCCCCGACCACTGGAGAACGCACGCTGCGCAGACACCCTCAATCTCGTCGAGCATCCCGTGTACTTCATCAGCATGGTGCTGCGGGACGCAAGAGCGCGGTACCCCATGCCTCAAAAGCTCCTCCTTGCGCTATTGGTGGCCTCGCGCAAATTGCAGCACTACTTCCAGGGCCACCCCATCAAGGTCGTCTCCGCCTACCCCTTGGAAAGGGTACTCAGGAGCCCCAACTCAGCTGGAAGGGTTGCAGAGTGGAACATCAAACTACAAGCATTTCAGCTGGAATTCAGTACGGTCAGAGTCATCAAGGGAGCCGCACTGGCAGATTTCGTGGTAGAATGGACAGAAGCGCCGGGTCTCGAGGCAGGTGAAGATCGATCACTCTCCCTAGGAAGCGAAGCGCCAGACGGCTAGGTCATGTACTTCGATGGGGCATTCTCCCGGCACGGCGCGGGAGCTGGCGTAGTGCTCGTATCCCCCACCTAGGACAAACTCTACTATGCCGTGCAACTCTGCTTCCAGCACGGAGAGAAGGTCTCCAACAACATAGCAGAGTACGAAGGCCTGATAGCGGGCTTGAAAGCTGCGATCGCCCTAGGGGTAAAGCACCACACCATCAAGGGAGATTCACAGCTCCTCGTCAACTTCTCCAACAAGGTATACGAGCCGAGGGACGAGCACATGGAGGCTTACCTCACTGAAGTCCGCAGGATGGAGAAACAGTTCTGGGGACTGGAATTGCAGCATGTGCCTCGCGGCACCAATCAGGAGGCTGATGACATTGCCAAGAGGGCATCTAGGCGGCTGCCGCAGGAGCCTGGCGTCTTCGAGGAGCGGCTCTTCAAGCCCTCAGCGGTGCCGTTGCTGGCAGGAACGGCGCAACCAAGAGAGGAGCCTCCTCAGCCGCCTGCCTCGGGAGCTCCGGTCTGTGGCCCGGCCTCAGGAGCGCGCCTGCTCCTGGCGTTGGAGCCTCAGGAGGGATGTTGGATCCCGGAGCTCAAGGACTACCTGATGCAAGGGATTCTGTCAGAAAAAGAGGAGGAGGCGGAGCATGTAGCACAGCAGGCCATGACTTATCATTCAGGACGACAAGCTCTACAAGAACCAGCCAAACAACATGTCCCTGCGTTGCATCTCCAGGGAGCAAGGAAAGGAACTGCTAGCGGACATACACGGCGGAGACTATGGGCACCACTCGTCGTCACGAACCCTTGTCGCCAAGGCGTTTCGCAGCGGGTTCTACTGTCCCACAGCACTCAATGACGCCGTTGAGCTGGTGAAAGCTTGCGAGGCCTGCCAGTTTCATGCTAAACAGATCCATCAGCCTGCGGGAGGTCTGCAGACCATACCCCTCTCATGGCCGTTCGCAGTTTGGGGGTTGGACATTCTGGGCCCGTTCCCTCGGGCGCCAGGGAGCTATCGCCACCTCTACATCGCTGTGGACAAGTTCACCAAGTGGGCCGAGGTGGAAGCTGTATGCACAATCCCGGCAGGCTCGGCAGTCAAGTTCATCAAGGGCCTCGTGAGTCGGTTTGGGGTGCCTAACCACATCATCACTGACAACGGTTCACAATTCACCAGTAATCTCTTCAAAACGTACTGTGCTAACCTTGGAACGCAGATATGCTACGCTTCGGTAGCACACCCTCGGAGCAATGGTCAGGCTGAACGAGCCAACGCGGAGGTCCTGAGGGGCCTCAAAGCCAGGACCTTCAAGAAGAAGCTGGAGGCCTGTGGCAGGGGCTGGTATGACGAACTCCAGTCCGTGCTGTGGTCCATCCGCATGACAGCGACCAAGCCGACTGGCGAGACCCCGTTCTTCCTCGTCTACGGAGCAGACGCAGTTCTTCCTCACGAGGTCAGGCGTCGCTCCGCACGGATCCTGGCGTTCGACGAGGCTTAGCAGGACGCCATGCGGGGGACGGATCTCGTGCTGGGGGAGGAACGCCGTCGAGAAGCTGCACTGCGAGTGGCAAGGTATCAACAGGCGCTACGATGATACCACTGCTGCAACATCCGCCCCAGGACCCTCGAGGTAGGGGATCTCGTGCTCAGGCGGGTTCTCTCCAGGGAGGGGCTGCACAAGCTCTCTCCCATGTGGGAGGGCCCGTTCGAGGTTGTTCATGTTTCCAGGCCTGGCTCTGCGCGCTTGGAGACTCGGGAGGGAGCACCCATCCAGAACGCGTGGAACATTCAACATCTCCGGAAGTTCTACCCCTGAGCGAGGCCTAGTGCCTAGGAAAGGCCCGGTGCCTGTGAAGAAGGCCAATGCCTGTGAAGATATCGCGTTTTGGGAAAGGCCCGGTGCCTGTAAAGATATCGCGTTTTGGGAAGGGCCCGATGCCTGTGAAGAAGGCCAATGCCTGTGAATTTATCGCGTTTTGGAAAAGGCCCGGTGCCTGTGAAGAAGGCAAACGCCTGTGAAGCTCGCCGCCCGTGACACTCTCACGTAATAATGAGTGGGGCTGTACACGCCCCGGAGTCTCCGGAGTGCCGCCCTTGGGCCTCGGGGGCTCCCGCCCACGCCCAGTGGCAGCACTTAGCTCCGCGCTGGTGAGAAGATGTCGAAGACTAGAATAGGTGCCAGACGCGGCTTTTCATTTGCTTTCTGCAGTTGGCGTGTTTATTCCTGTTTGAAGTCTTGTTGGAGTTGTTGGCGTTCCTGGCTTGTGGCTCTCTGTCCTTTTCATCTACTTGCCTCATTTTCTCTCGCACAAGTCTCGCGAGGGATATTCGCGGGCGCCCTCGTGAGCGTCTTCTGCCCCAATCATCTGGAGCTTTCCTATCTGAGTCCTCTGTGGGAGTACCCCTCCCAGTCCATGCCTCACGGGCATCGCGACACGAACGCAGGACCTAGGCTGACCGCCCCCCGCTGCCGGGGTCAAGGGTTGCCCCTCTAACTAATCCTTGCAGGGCATGAAGCTCATGGAGAGGCCTCAGCCTCGGGAGGCAGGGGCCGCGTCAAGCTCCACCAAGCTTAAATGACTCCCACACGTGGGCACGCATTACGGAAATATAGCACAGAAATGGCGAAAGCAACGCGACGACTGACAGCATCAGTTCTAACATGCCCCCATGGGGCCCTGTGTAACCTTCTTCTTACGCAGGAAAGGAAGGAAACGAAATAGGACACGACCTGCCCTAGACCAACCTACAGCAAAAGCTCGAGCTGCTCCTGGGGCTTAGGCGGACGCCTCCTCTCACTTCACCGGGGCGCGGCGGCGGGTGGACCCGCTGCCTTCACCCAGGCAGGCGTGATGGCACAGGGGCTGGTCGCGGCCACCGCTGGAGGAGCTGCTGCCTGAGGGAGAATCGCCGAGGCTTGGCGAGCCCCGAGCACCGCCACCGGTACGCCTGGCGCCGTCTTCATCCCGGTTGGTACCGGGGCTGGGCAGGCGGCCGCGGTCACCATCTTCGGGGCAGCATCCGGCACGGCGACCATCTTCGCCAAACACCCTCACGTAGAGGGTGGCGTCGCCATCGAACTTGAAGTGCAGGGTGCACCGCTGACTCAGGCCGCGCGCGCGGGCAAACGTTTGCCAGCCACGAGTCAGGGCCCCATTTCCGGAAGGGGAGACCTCTAGCGAAGCCCAAGAGGCCCTGCTGCAGCAACCATCCGCCTGGAGCCAGAAGCCACACCGGGCGCTGGCCGGCAGATCACCAACGAAGAAGCGGTGGAGCTGGAGCCAGGTGTTGGCCGGGTCCGCCGACCACACAACGAACTCCGGCAGCAGCTCCGCCAAGCGGAAGCGCGACCTGGGGAGGCGTGCGGTCACGGCATGCCTCCCCTCAGCAGCCGGGCGCTCACCACTGCGTAGGGAACCGCCTCCGTAGCCGCGGGAAGCCGCTACGGGGACCGCAGGATGCTTGCGAGGACGACCCCGGCCGCGCTTGGCCGGGGAGAAGTCAGGCCCTGCCTGGCAAGCCTTTCCCTTCTCTGCGGCTGAGAACCTCTTCGGAGCCATGAGGACGGTGAGTGGCCAAGGAAGAAGGAGGAAGAAGCAGAAAGGGGTGAACTACGGAGCTCACGCTGCCCCATACTTATAGCCGGAGAAGACCAACCGCCGAGCACCACGATCGCAGGTAATCATGACTCATATCTCTGCATGCAGGGACTTGTCAAGTCGTGCAGTTGCCAAGGCATCATGGGGAACTGCCACACGGTGCCCAAGGCTGCAGGCTATTAGGGCCCGCGGTGCTTCATGCTTGCCCCTTCGCTTCTTTGCTAAGCCAAGCCCGCGCGCGCCTTGGGCCCGGGGGCTACTGTCGGCGTTCTGGGAACGGGGGTCCCCAGACTTGCCTGCCTGCGGCGTGGCTCAAGTGGGGGCCCAACGCGGCCAATCTTCATCAATCTCAAGACCCTCGCGAGGGGCCAAGCCTCACGGGGCGGACGACACAGAACTTCCTCAGGAGCGGCCTCATCAGGAAGGCTCGCGAGGAGGCGCAGAGATCAATGCAAGGGTACCTCGCGAGGATCCAGTGATGCAAGCCATGACGATCAAGGCCAGGCGGGCGCCAGGCGGGCACCAGCCTGTGCAGAGTCCTTGTTTCCCCTTTGGTGCAAAGGGGGCAAGCACAGGCCAAGGCATCAGGCAAAGGTTACCATTCCAGTGCAACAAGACCAAGACCAGCCGGACGGCCGGACGGAGGTCACCGTGGAGCCCAAGACGGCGTCACCACCAGAGCTTTTGGCAGCAGAAGACCACCTTTGGTCAGGATAACTTGTACTAGATGTTCCCCTTCAAAATGGCCAATTGTTGGCGCCCTTCCCGCTCAATGTTTTCGGGGAGAGGCCCAGGGCCTCTATAAATAGAGCTAGCCACCACAGAGTAGAGGCATCTGGAGACCAAGTAGAACTCATCACACCAGCCCAAGAACACCTCTCACGAGGCTGTTCTTCCTCTGTACTATTCATCATCAGCCCCTGAGGCAATCCACCACACCACACACTAGAGTAGGGTATTACACCACAACGGTGGCCCGAACCAGTATAAACCTCGTGTCCCTTGTGTTGTTCATTGTTTCCATCTTAGTTCGCACGTGAGGATCGGACGTAGATCGATAGGGGAGAGATCTCCGCGCGCACCCCAGTGTTCGGACCTCAAGGGTCTACCGGAACCCGAAATCCGACATCCACCAACATAGTGAGCGAGAGAATCCAAAGCCAAATAAAACCCCACAGCTTAAATTGAACAAGACATGGGAAAAACAGGGTTTAGTTATGACGGCTAGGAAAAGGGATATGAGAGAGTTGAGAGAACCCAATTCCGTGTTCTTTGTACTTTTGTACAAGGACAACTTCCTTTCTACTAGCGAATTATCCTCTACCACTCCTGGTGTTGTTGCTGAAATTTTGCAGGGGTATGAAGATGTGTTCCCCGAGGAGATACCACCAGGGCTGCCACCATAAAGAGGCATTGAACACCAAATTGATTTGGTCCCAGGAGCCCCATTGCTGAACCGACCACCATACTGCACAAACCCGGAGGAAACCAAGGAGATTCAGCGACAAGTTTAAGGCCTACTAAACAAAGGTTATGTAAGGAAAAGTCTCTCTCTGTAAGTGCATCTAGTGCCACCCCTAGTTGGTTTTGGAGTATTGATGACAAACCTAGTTGAGGGACTAATGTGTTTGTGAGAATTGCAGGATAACACCGGTAGTAGTCCCTCATTGATTCGGTTTACCTACCGGAGATGACCCTTAAAAATGTATGAAGACATTGAAGATAATGGTGGTATGTGAAGATATTCACATTGAAGACTATGACAAGAGAAGACATTGCATGAAGACTATGGAGCGCAAAGACTTAGTTGTTTTGTTGTTTCCTTTTCTTCTTTGTTGAGTCATAGGAACCACCGTACTGTTAAGTGGGGTCCCAGTGAACAAAGTCAGAGTGACTTAAGTGATGCTCAACCAAAATCCTATGTCTTCGAGCGAAGACAATGAGAGTAAATCTTATCCAGACCTGGATGAGTTAGCTTTACTTGTAGCCCAAGTAAAGTTGCCGCGTGTGTTTGAAATCTGATCGTTGGAACACGTGTCAGTTCCTTAGTGACCCAGGGTCATTTCGGACAAATCAGGTCGGGTTGCCTAGTGGCTATAAATAGCCCACCCCCTACACCATAAATTGGTGGCTGCTCAGAGTTAGTGCACGGCTTTTGTCGTTTGAGAGCAACCCACCTCCGAAGCTTTTGAGAGAGAGAAATCCTTGTTAGGACAAAGCCCAAACACCCAGAGCCAAAGAGTGTTAGGCATCACTGAAGTCTTTCTGTCCGCGTGACCTGAAGACTTGTTACACTTGAGGACTATGAATCCTCCAGCCAGTTAGGCATTACGTTCTGAGCATCCAAGAGTCATTATGGATCGCCGGTGAACGAAGTCTGTGAAGGTTTGGAAGTCTACCTTGAAGACTTACCAGAGTAATTGGGCAAGGACTGGGTGTCCTTAGCTCAAGGGGAATAAGGTGAAGACGCGGTCTTCTAAGTTGAATCTCAGCCTCCCTAACCAGACGTACAATTGTCACAACAACTGGAACTGGTCCAACAAATCAGGTGTCCTCAACAAGTGACTGGTTCTATCCTCTCTTTCTCTTTACCTACAGTTCGTCTTCGTGAAGTCATTGCCTGATTGCATTACCTGTTTGACTTCACTGTGTGACTACTATCATTGTTTGGCTTCATACTGTCTTCCGTCTTGATCTTTACTACCTAACTGCTATTAGTCTTCGAGCTTTCACTTCATTGCATACTTGACTATGGCTTGCCTAGTGTAGTCTACCTTCCGCTGCATATCAATAGGTTCATTTCTATTGTTTGTCTTCAAAACTCTCATGTTTTGAAGAATTTCATAAAAATCGCCTATTCACCCCCTCTAGTCGATAACTAGCACTTTCAATTGGTATCAGAGCAAGGTACTCCCTTGTTCTGTGTGATTCGGTTTAACCACCTGGAGTTTTAGCTATGTCGACTGCAGGGATAATCAAAGTCTCCGCTGCTTGCCCCGTCTTCGACGGAACTGAATATCCCTACTGGAAGAATAAGATGTGCATGCATCTTGAAGCCATTGATGTCGACCTCTGGTATGTCGTCAAGAATGGCGTTCCCAAGACTGGCGAAGGTGTCACCCCTGCTAATGTCAAGAAGTTCGTTCAACTGGATTCAACTGCCAAGAACATCATCTGTGGTCACCTGACATGTCGGTGTACAAAAAGAGGGGTACACTTTTTGTACCCATATAACTGTGCACGGGCAGTCAGAGCCGCGCCCATGACCACACCAAGCAAGGCAAGGGAGGTGAGCCAGGGTAAGACCGAAGCTCAAGGGAACTGGAGCGACGCCAAGACCAAGACCATGAAGAGCCAAGGGACGAGGCGGGCTCCCCCAGCAAGATCCTTGCCGGGGCCGGCTTTAGCAGCCCCGGCAAGACCCTTGCCGCGGCAACTCGCCCCATGCCTACGGAGCGAATTGCCCTTGAGTCCACTGCCCCCATGGGGCAAGGATTCGGGAGACGTCTCCGTGGTGGGATGCAGATCTTTGTGAAGAAACATTCAAGATCAGATATGCACTAAGAAGACGACGACCCTTGGCAAGATACCAGCCAAGGAAGACCACGGGACCCCCGGCAAGCGCCTTGCCGGGGACGACGGCAGGCGCCACGACAAGACCCTTGCCGGGGCCCCGGCAAGGCCCTTGTCAAGGACGTCTACAGGCCGCCATCAGGCCCACGCCAACCAAGTCTCCACCGCCGTTCGCATACAGCTGCCGACCCAACCAACTGGGCAGGAACCTGCGTGGCGGCATGCAGATGTTCGTGAAGACACCACCACCACGCCACCTCAGCTGCCTGCCTGCCTACATGGCACCACGGGCATCGCTGGCCAGGACACGTGTCGATGCGAGGAGGAGCGATGACGGACGGGACGGACTTCGCCCCCGCCCCCGATAAAGCAAGGACACCTAAGCAGACGCATTAAATGCGCCTTGTCATGTAATGCGAGGGATAACCTCGCATCACTGTACCCTTTCCACCTCCTGTGTGCCACTGTGGCAACCCCTTTTTCCTATAAAAGGAGGCCCAAGGTGACCAGGAGGAGGATTCGGCTTTTTGGAGCTCTGCATGCCCCATAGCTAGTTCAAGAACACCAATATACATCCACCAAAGCAGGAGTAGGGTTTTATGCATCCTCGCGGCCCGAACCTGGATAAACGAATCGTGTGCTATCTGTTTGATCCACTCTTCTTTCAATCCCGCGCCCCGCTAACCGTAGTAGGGATTCTTGTGATCCCATAGGTGTCGTTCTCACCAACGTCTTTGGCGCGCCAGGTAGGGGGCGCAGTTGTGAGAATCGGATCTAGAAGTTAGTCCAGCGCTTCTTCATCGTCATGGCGCCCAAGATGAAGACAACAGTGGCGGTCGGCCAGTCGGGAGCCGGACAGCCCGTCCCGACGCGGGCGAGCAGCGGACCGGTCGCAGAAAGGACCCGGGGCGCCGCTCACGAACACCAACACCGTCCCAGCAGCCGGAGTTTGGGAGGCGGCGATGTTCGTGCGCCTGGTAACGGGTGTCACATCCCTAGCTACTGGTAGTGCTCTAGGCTAGCTTCATGTGTGCATCATGTCTATATTTTCGAAACTTAAACTGAGGAATTTTGGAAGCCTCAAAAACTTAAATAAAAGAGGGGCAAAAACCCTAGAAATCTCATTCATTGCTCCAAAATGCTCTTCTTAAATGCTTGATAATTTTTGGTAAGGGTTCTGGTCCCAACCAAAATATTGAACATTTTTAAGGAATTATTTTTGGGACTTTGGATTTAATTCATTAGGTATTTGAATTTGAATTATATTCATATAATTAGAATATAATTTCAAATACCCCTGATATATTTTATAAGCTTTTGGAAAAGTCCATCTAGCAATATAAAATATTCAGAGGAGTTTTTGGCATTGTTTGAATTATTTTAAATTCAAAACAGTGGCAAAATAAATTAAATAAAACAAAACAGAGGAAAAAAATAAAACAGAGCAGAAAGCCACCTGGGCCACTTACCTGGCCCAGCTCCATCTGGCCAGCCCAGCCCACCTCCTCCCCCTTGTCCTCTTCCTCCTCTGCCAGGAGGACGAACAGAGGCGAGGCGTGGCGCGCGCCCGAGAGGCCTCGGCCACCTCCTGCTTCCCGGCCACCTCCTGCTTCCCCCGGCCTCCCTAGCAACGCCACGACGAGGCCTCGTGTCCCCTCGCTCCTCTTCCTCCCCCGCTGCATCCCCTCTCTCCTCTGTTCCCTCTCTCTCGCCCGGACCGAACGGAGCCGTCGCCACCGACGCCGTCCGCCGCGGCCACCACCACCCCTCTCCTCCCCGACGCGCTCCCGAGCTCCGCAGTGCCTCCCTCGACCTCCTCGACGTCTCACGCGACCAGAAGGGCCCCGAGCAGCCGCCATCGTCATCATCTCCAAGCTTCGGCCCCGGCGCCCTTCTCCGTCGATTCGGCCACTCCGGCGCGCCCCCGAGCCCACTAACCCTCCCTGCAGCTCCGTGGTGAGCCCTTGACCCGATTCCCCCTCTCCCCGTGCCCCACCTCCCTCTCTAGCCGCCGTTCACAACGAGCCGAGAACCCCACGCCGCCGGCGATGTCGCCGCCGTCACTGCAGCCAGCAAGGCTCGAAACCGAGCACGGCACCGTGCTCCTAGCATCTTCAGGAGCTCGGCGAACCCCTTAGCCATTCCTCCCGTCCTCTGTGGCCTCGCCCCGCTCGAACCCGAAGCTCCGGCCGCCGCACTTGCCATCGCCGTCGTCGGCTCCGGCCACCCCAGCCGCGGCCACAGCCACCGCTGGATGCGCCGCGTCGCGGACGTTCCAATGAGCCAAACCGCGCGCCAAACCATCGCCCCTAGCTCGAATCCGATCCGCGCCGCCGTGCGGAATGGTCGCCGCCGGCGATACTCCGGCGACTGCCGACGTGGCACGCTTGATTAGCGCTAATGACGCCCTAACCAACCCCCTAGGCCACTGACTGTGGGCCCCACCCCTGGTCAAACCTCAGTTAGCGCTGGGTTTGACCGGGATTAGCTCCTGTGTCACTGACGTGTGGCCCCCACACGTCAGGTTTGACCTGGGGCGCCCAGTTGACCCTGCTGACGTCACTGTGACGTGGGGCTGACGCAATAAGTATTTTCTGGATTTAAAAATAATCAGGAAATTCCAGAAAATAGCTAAAACTTCAATAAATCATAGAAATTCAACCGTACCTCCAAATGAGATAAATTATATATGAAAAATGATCAGAAAAATCCAATCTATCCATCTGTACTATTTTCATGCATGTTAGAACAACTTATAGGTGCTGTTTAGCACAAATCATATAAATGGCATCTGAATAATCACATATGGAGTTTGAATTTGAATCTTGTATTCAAACCAACTTCATTTAATCTGTTGCTAGTTGCATTAGCCCAAAACACATTCATTTTGCCATGTCATGATCATGCATAATATTGTGCATTGCATTGATCGTGTTCCCTTCTGTGTTGCCGGTATTTGTCCCCTCTCGATAGACGTGATACCGATGATGTGATCGTTGACACTGATGAAGACTCAATGTTATCTTCAGAAGTGCCAGGCAAGCAAAACCCCCTTGTTCATTCCGATACAATCCTACTCTCTCGCTCCTGCTCTCTTTTAATGCATTAGGACAACACCGATTCATCTGTTACTTGCTGCGGTAGCTGAACCCCTTTATCCTCTGCATGACCTGTCATTGCCACAGTAAATAGATGAAACCCACTAGCATGAGTAGGAGTTGTTTGAGCCCTGTTGTGCCTACTCATTCATGCTTGTTTGTCATGCCTGCTACTGCTTAGAGTTGAGTCAGGTCTGATTCATCGGGGATGAATCAGAGGTGTGTGAACATGTCCTACTGTGTGTGAGCTAAGTGTGTGAGTACGATTTGGTAAAGGTAGCGGTGAGAGGCCATGTAGGAGTACATGGTGGGTTGTCTCATTGCAGCCGTCCTCAGGAACTGAGTTCTGTGTTTGTGATCCATGATTCAGCTACTACCACGCATTGGGCCCGAAACCAATGGACCCTCTCGGCTTCTTGATCACCCTTGTCCTCTGTCCAGGAGTTGCAAGTAGTTTCTGGTGTTTGTAGTATGCTGGAGGCCGTGGGCAGCGCTGACCGTAGGGGTGGGCTGTGATGCGGTAGGCACGTGGCACGGTGTACCGGGCGCCCGTTTGGTGTCTCGGGAACCCTGTTCACATCGTTTGGGGCTGTGAGTGAAACTCCGGCCGGATCTCCTCATGGATGGAACCCGAATAGGCGATAAACCTGGACTAGAGACTTAGGTGATTAGGTAGGTCGTGGCCGACACCCACGTTGGGCTTCCGCTTGAAGGTTGCCGAGTACATGTCGTGTAAACGGCGGTAAGTGGTGAGAGCGTGTGTGAAGAAGTACACCCCTGCAGGGTTAACATCATCTATTCGAATAGCCGTGTCCGCGGAAAAGGACTTCTGGGTTGCTTATATCAGTTCATAGACAAGTGAAAGTGGATACCTTAAAATACGCAAGATAAGCGTGAGTGCTATGGATGGCGTTCTCGTAGGGAGACGGGAGCGGATCCATAGTGGTGTATTGGTTGGTGAATATGTGGACTCGTGTGCGCCACTTCAAAAGAGTTACTTGCAGTCATAGTTCAGGATAGCCACCGAGTCAAAGCTGGCTTGCTGCAGTCAAACCCCTCCACCCCCTTGTTGATAATGATGCATATGTAGATAGATCTGATGTAAGTCTTGCTGGGTACATTTGTACTCACGTTTGCCTATTTTATGTTTTGCAGAGAGACTTCAGTCTCACTAGTAGTTTCGCGTGGACTTCGACGTTTAGCTTGATACCTCAGCTACGATCTTGTGCCCCGGCAGGATCTGGTAGATAGTCAGGCTTCTCAGCCCTTTTCAGTTATAGATGTCTGTACCCAGACATGATAGCTTCCGCTTGTGCTTTGATTTGTATGCTCTGATTGTTGGGTCATGAGACCCATGTTTGTAATATCTCGCTCCTCGGAGCCTATTGAATAAATTACTTGAGTCGTAGAGTCATGTTGTGATGCCATGTTGTATTTGCACATATCGAGCATATTGTGTGTATGTTATTGAAATGCTTGGTATGTGTGGGATCTAACTATCTAGTTGTTTATCTTTAGTAGCCTCTCTTACGGGGAAATGTCTCCTAGTGTTTCACTGAGCCATGGTAGCTTGCTACTGCTCCGGAACACTTAGGCTGGCCGGCATGTGTCCTTCTTCGTTCCTGTGTCTGTCCCTTCGGGGAAATGTCACGCGATGATTACCGGAGTCCTGTTAGCCCGCTACAGCCCGGTTCACCGGAGTCCTGCTAGCCCAGTGCTACAGCCTGGATTCACTCGCTGATGACCGACACGTTCGATGCTGGGTCATGGATGCCTGTCCCTGTAAGTCTGTGCCACTTTGGGTTTACGACTAGCCATGTCAGCCCGGGCTCCTTATCATATGGATGCTAGCGACACTGTCATATACGTGTGCCAAAAGGCGCAAACGGTCCCGGGGAAAGGTAAGGCGACACCCGTGGGGATACCGTGCGTGAGGCCGCAAAGTGATATGATGTGTTACATGCTAGATCGATGTGGTACTGAGTCGGGGTCCTGACAGCGTTGGTATCAGAGCTTGACTGCCTGTAGGATTACCAAGCCAAACTGGTCGAAGTTGAATCTAGAAATTCTTTAGTTATATAAGGGAATTGATTGTGGGATGGAACGTAAGGCTCTTTTTACTCCTTATACCTCATGGCCTTCTGATCTGAGTCATCATCTTCTCTTCTACGGGGATTAAGAACTAGGCTATCTCTTCTTTCTATCAGGATCACGTGTTACTAATCCGTAGACTTAAGATTGTTGGTTTTAAGTCTCAGTTCAGTTCCTACTACTTCCGTATGTTAATTGTTGATCTCGGAACCTTGATATTGTGCTTCTGAGTGGTTATGCCACCATTTTTGTGAATGTCTCAAATCTTTTCTGAGCATTTACAGCCGTTATGCTGTCCGAGTCATCCTAGGTTTCTAAGTAGTCTGATGCATTTGCAAATCCTTTCTTCCCGTTTCAATGTTCCCATGGGCCAGATTAACCACACTAATCAGCGAGTTGAGGTACTCCGTTACCTTGACATATATGTTGGAGATATTATTATGACCCTAGGTGTCTTAGGGGATCATCTAGTAATTTAGCCATGATTTGTGTTCCCAGTGTGATGATTCTGGCCATCATTCTCGAAAGCATTCCGTGATGCTACTTAGTAATAGGTATTTTGTTCCTGGGTTCTTGAACCCGAGATTCACTCTACCTACTTCATGTTGATAGTAATTGCTAGTGCCTTTAGGATATTAGTAACCTTTGCGATAGTCCTTGAAGTCCGTGGTATCTCCTTCTTCCAAATACCATGAACTACTTATGGCAGAAGTTCCTCGTTGAACTGAACGATCACAACCAGAGTGCTCTTGATGATTTCTCCATTATATATTGTGGCTCTGCCAGTTCTACCTTTCTGCATGGGTTATCCGGAAGAAATATGTTGAACTTCGTTCGACATGCTAATCCATGCATCCACAACTCAGAAAATCATATGTTCTTTTGAGTTGTCCCATCTTAGTTGTTTCCGACCCTCGCCTATCAATTGATAGTCAAGAGTATGCGTGCATTCGTTCGTCGATGCCTATTACCCTTGTGGTCCGCCAAGCCATTCTATTTCAGAATGAATAGGAGAAACAAACTCCAGAATCTCATCCATATCTAGGATTGGGTCAAAGCAATTGTATTCCGCAGATCAAAATGCCAATCCAGCTTCTGGTCTGTTCTACCTTGAAGTATTACCATCTTTATATCAGGAATATCATGGGAATTGCACACCATCTTATGAATTCTTGACGCAGTAATACTTCTGATCATCATTGATAATTTCTCGGTTTCCGTGTTATTGTAACCGGAATGCCGACAAATGAATCATGGCGTGTGAAATCAATACTGCTAGCAACTCCATTGCTTGGTAGTTAAATGGACGATAACCTCATTCTTAGCGTGTTGATTATTGAATCATCACCCTAAGATTGATTGTGCTACCTAGTCCTTATTTCTGGTGCACTCTCCGATCAGTGAGTTAGGATAGTGCCAATCCTTGCTTATTTGATCATATCGTCTTGCCCTGAAAAGTAAGATTGTTCTCGAGCTTAGTAACATACCGGTGGTTCGTGACTTTCCAAATATCTTCTTGGAAGCGTTACCGGGTTATTTCCTGACTGTTATGTTGGGCTTGTGATCAAGTTGGTTTCTTGTGAACCACCTTCTCTCCAAGAATCGGTGTTAGATATCCCTGAGCTAGTTGGTTAAGCTAGACAACAACTTGGAGAGTTGGAGGATAAAAGCTTGCCTGACTTAGTTCGTTCCAAAGGGATAATCTTGTGTAGTGTGTGTTGAAGAAAGATGATATCTTCATCGATTGGTCCCTGTGATCAGTTGCTGGACCTATTGTCTTATCAATCCTTTGATTTGAGTGTGGGCTATCGTCAAATCAAATCAGTACCAATGATGCTCGTAATGTTGTCTTATTCGTGGTTGATCCCTCGAGCATACACCATTACATCTTTGGCCTGACCAATGCTATCACTTGTTCACTTAACTATGGAATTCCTTTTAAAAGGAAACCCAGATGAATTGTTGTTGAGCCCATTGACAACATCCTTATCTCCTCCATGATTTTGTTGGACATTAAGCTAGTGTTGGAAATTTTTGAAAGCATTTTCTTCATGCTAACTCATGAAGTATTTGTTGATGAAAGGAGTGACTTCCTTTTATACACGTGCATTTGGTGAAAGTTGCCGCCGTGAATTTGAGAAAGTTAGTTTTGCTTCCTCTGGAATCATCCCAAGTCAGTCATGCATACGTGCGAAGTATTCTGTGGTCTGGAGACTTGCAACCTTCATTCCATATGTGTTCCGAGCACACCAAGCCACTGATTGAGTTGTTCAAAGATAAAGGAATCTGTCCAAGGTGAACTCTTTGGACTTCCACGCGTGGAGACTTTGATGTCATTAATGATGGTTCCCCCTCCTGAACTCGGTAGTGTTTTATTATAAGACTACTTTGTGGTCATGCTTGTCTTGGACAACATGTTCACATGTTTGTAGCAGAACCAGCTCATGTTTTGGAGCTTGCTATCGTAGTTCATCTCCCGAGAATCCCGCAACGTCATCTCGTCGATTTGTGTTGCAAACTTTCATTTTTCTTCCTAGACTCGATGGGTCTGGAATATTCTGACACCAACCAGATCTGAATCTCAGGCAGATATGATGGTTGGAACATTTCCCCAAGAACTATAATATTGGTTCCTCGATAACTGGTAAAGTGGATGTCGTGGCCAGCCCCACCCAGCCGAAAGACCTATTATTGTAGTATCTTGATTGAAGAAGTTGGCCACCTCCCCATAAGGATTTCGTAGGATTTACCTCCGTAACTGTTCCTTATGGATTCTAGTGCTCCCGAAGTCCGACCTTTTTACTTGATGTTCTAGATATCAAACCATATCTATGAGTGGGTTACACTAGCACATCAAGGAGAACATTAGAAGCGGAGTGCTAAATGTCTCTCGGTCGATCATCCAGATTTTATTTCCTTGGCCCCGCCAAGGGTGAAATCTGAGAAGGTGTTATCTTCCTTTGCATCTGCATCATTCATCATGGTAGCAAGTTGTGTTACCAGGATCCTTGACACGGATATTGGTAGAATCTTGATGATTGTGGAAATGCTCAAGTTCTTGAGAGCACGCACAAGCGCTACATGTTATCCTCGGCACTAGCTGGGTTTGCTCTCAGTTCCCTCGGCAATGCTATGACCTACTCAAACAGTGAATTCACTCTCTATTGTTGGGTTCTTCCCCAGTTACCAGAATCATTCCCAGCATTTGCATTTTGTTCCCATCTTGCACCATCAATGTGCCATTCTACCATGGGTCTCTTCCATTTCCGGTGGTAAGCAAGTTCATCCATTACGTTGTCTTCAACAAGGTAATCCACATCATCCAAGTCCGAGTATGCCATTCTACCGACCCCCTTCAAACGATCGCTCGAGAATTGCCTTAGGCTGGTTTTAAGAGTTACAATGATCCCTGAATCAAAGGTAATTCTTTTTGCCACTTAAGGGGATATTTCTACGAGTCACCTTCCCTAAGGTGCCTCGTTGTGGCTCCATGGCAACTCAACTCCTTGCTACGTGACAATCGTTTACCACATTCTTGAGTCTGGAATTGTTGTCTACCTAGTGAACCTTCGTCATCCGTTTCTTTCCACCCCTCTTGATGTGTATCTCGTGTCTCAACCCGAGAGATGGTCCTATGTCTCATTCCGTGAGTTGTTCGATCTTCGAGAAGATCGACCCTTCTAGAGTCTCCTTCTTCCCTCCATGTCATGTTGACAGGAGTTCTCAGAACAAGACGACAAGACAATGATGATGAACGAATCAACGTTCAATTGAAGTGCAACCTGGATCCTGAAGATCGTACTAGTCTGCGTTACCCTTCACCTTACCCTACGCTTGAATTTCGAGACGAGATTCTTGTTTAGTGGGGGTGAGTTGTCACATCCCTAGCTACTGGTAGTGCTCTAGGCTAGCTTCATGTGTGCATCATGTCTATATTTTCGAAACTTGAACTGAGGAATTTTGGAAGCCTCAAAAACTTAAATAAAAGAGGGGCAAAACCCTAGAAATCTCATTCATTGCTCCAAAATGCTCTTCTTAAATGCTTGATAATTTTTGGTAAGGGTTCTGGTCCCAACCAAAATATTGAACATTTTTAAGGAATTATTTTTGGGACTTTGGATTTAATTCATTAGGTATTTGAATTTGAATTATATTCATATAATTAGAATATAATTTCAAATACCCCTGATATATTTTATAAGCTTTTGGAAAAGTCCATCTAGCAATATAAAATATTCAGAGGAGTTTTTGGCATTGTTTGAAATATTTTAAATTCAAAACAGTGGCAAAATAAATTAAATAAAACAAAACAGAGGAAAAAAATAAAACAGAGCAGAAAGCCACCTGGGCCACTTACCTGGCCCAGCTCCATCTGGCCGGCCCAGCCCACCTCCTCCCCCTTGTCCTCTTCCTCCTCTGCCAGGAGGACGAACAGAGCCGAGGCGTGGCGCGCGCCCGAGAGGCCTCGGCCACCTCCTGCTTCCCGGCCACCTCCTGCTTCCCCCGGCCTCCCTAGCAACGCCACGACGAGGCCTCGTGTCCCCTCGCTCCTCTTCCTCCCCCGCTGCATCCCCTCTCTCCTCTGTTCCCTCTCTCTCGCCCGGACCGAACGGAGCCGTCGCCACCGACGCCGTCCGCCGCGGCCACCACCACCCCCTCTCCTCCCCGACGCGCTCCCGAGCTCCGCAGTGCCTCCCTCGACCTCCTCGACGTCTCACGCGACCAGAAGGGCCCCGAGCAGCCGCCATCGTCATCATCTCCAAGCTTCGGCCCCGGCGCCCTTCTCCGTCGATTCGGCCACTCCGGCGCGCCCCCGAGCCCACTAACCCTCCCTGCAGCTCCGCGGTGAGCCCTTGACCCGATTCCCCCTCTCCCCGTGCCCCACCTCCCTCTCTAGCCGCCGTTCACAACGAGCCGAGAACCCCACGCCGCCGGTGATGTCGCCGCCGTCACTG
The DNA here is from genome assembly GCF_002162155.2 of Triticum dicoccoides. NCBI lineage: Eukaryota > Viridiplantae > Streptophyta > Magnoliopsida > Poales > Poaceae > Triticum > Triticum dicoccoides. The sequence continues at coordinate 693,448,305 of NC_041382.1, read as the reverse complement.
CAGCCAGCAAGGCTCGAAACCGAGCACGGCACCGTGCTCCTAGCATCTTCAGGAGCTCGGCGAGCCCCTTAGCCATTCCTCCCGTCCTCTGTGGCCTCGCCCCGCTCGAACCCGAAGCTCCGGCCGCCGCACTTGCCATCGCCGTCGTCGGCTCCGGCCACCCCAGCCGCGGCCACAGCCACCGCTGGATGCGCCGCGTCGCGGACGTTCCAATGAGCCAAACCGCGCGCCAAACCATCGCCCCTAGCTCGAATCCGAGCCGCGCCGCCGTGCGGAATGGTCGCCGCCGGCGATACTCCAGCGACTGCCGACGTGGCACGCTTGATTAGCGCTAATGACGCCCTAACCAACCCCCTAGGCCACTGACTGTGGGCCCCACCCCTGGTCAAACCTCAGTTAGCGCTGGGTTTGACCGGGATTAGCTCCTGTGTCACTGACGTGTGGCCCCCACACGTCAGGTTTGACCTGGGGCGCCCAGTTGACCCTGCTGACGTCACTGTGACGTGGGGCTGACGCAATAAGTATTTTCTGGATTTAAAAATAATCAGGAAATTCCAGAAAATAGCTAAAACTTCAATAAATCATAGAAATTCAACCGTACCTCCAAATGAGATAAATTATATATGAAAAATGATCAGAAAAATCCAATCTATCCATCTGTACTATTTTCATGCATGTTAGAACAACTTATAGGTGCTGTTTAGCACAAATCATATAAATGGCATCTGAATAATCACATATGGAGTTTGAATTTGAATCTTGTATTCAAACCAACTTCATTTAATCTGTTGCTAGTTGCATTAGCCCAAAACACATTCATTTTGCCATGTCATGATCATGCATCATATTGTGCATTGCATTGATCGTGTTCCCTTCTGTGTTGCCGGTATTTGTCCCCTCTCGATAGACGTGATACCGATGATGTGATCGTTGACACTGATGAAGACTCAATGTTATCTTCAGAAGTGCCAGGCAAGCAAAACCCCCTTGTTCATTCCGATACAATCCTACTCTCTCGCTCCTGCTCTCTTTTAATGCATTAGGACAACACCGATTCATCTGTTACTTGCTGCGGTAGCTGAACCCCTTTATCCTCTGCATGACCTGTCATTGCCACAGTAAATAGATGAAACCCACTAGCATGAGTAGGAGTTGTTTGAGCCCTGTTGTGCCTACTCATTCATGCTTGTTTGTCATGCCTGCTACTGCTTAGAGTTGAGTCAGGTCTGATTCATCGGGGATGAATCAGAGGTGTGTGAACATGTCCTACTGTGTGTGAGCTAAGTGTGTGAATACGATTTGGTAAAGGTAGTGGTGAGAGGCCATGTAGGAGTACATGGTGGGTTGTCTCATTGCAGCCGTCCTCAGGAACTGAGTTCTGTGTTTGTGATCCATGATTCAGCTACTACCACGCATTGGGCCCGAAACCAATGGACCCTCTCGGCTTCTTGATCACCCTTGTCCTCTGTCCAGGAGTTGCAAGTAGTTTCTGGTGTTTGTAGTATGCTGGAGGCCGTGCGCAGCGCTGACCGTAGGGGTGGGCTGTGATGCGGTAGGCACGTGGCCGGGTAAACCGGGCGCCCGTTTGGTGTCATGGAACCCTGTTCACATCGTTTGGGGCTGTGAGCGAAACTCCGGCCGGATCTCCTCATGGATGGAACCCGAATAGGCGATAAACCTGGACTAGAGACTTAGGTGATTAGGTAGGTCGTGGCCGACACCCACGTTGGGCTTCCGCTTGAAGGTTGCCGAGTACATGTCGTGTAAACGGCGGTAAGTGGTGAGAGCGTGTGTGAAGAAGTACACCCCTGCAGGGTTAACATCATCTATTCGAATAGCCGTGTCCGCGGAAAAGGACTTCTGGGTTGCTTATATCAGTTCATAGACAAGTGAAAGTGGATACCTTAAAATACGCAAGATAAGCGTGATTGCTATGGATGGCGTTCTCGTAGGGAGACGGGAGCGGATCCATAGTGGTGTATTGGTTGGTGAATATGTGGACTCGTGTGCGCCACTTCAAAAGAGTTACTTGCAGTCATAGTTCAGGATAGCCACCGAGTCAAAGCTGGCTTGCTGCAGTCAAACCCCTCCACCCCCTTGTTGATAATGATGCATATGTAGATAGATCTGATGTAAGTCTTGCTGGGTTCATTTGTACTCACGTTTGCCTATTTTATGTTTTGCAGAGAGACTTCAGTCTCACTAGTAGTTCCGCGTGGACTTCAATGTTTAGCTTGATACCTCAGCTACGATCTTGTGCCCCGGCAGGATCTGGTAGATAGTCAGGCTTCTCAACCCTTTTCAGTTATAGATGTCTGTACCCAGACATGATAGCTTCCGCTTGTGCTTTGATTTGTATGCTCTGATTGTTGGGTCATGAGACCCATGTTTGTAATATCTCGCTCCTCGGAGCCTATTGAATAAATTACTTGAGTCGTAGAGTCATGTTGTGATGCCATGTTGTATTTGCACATATCGAGCATATTGTGTGTATGTTATTGAAATGCTTGGTATGTGTGGGATCTGACTATCTAGTTGTTTATCTTTAGTAGCCTCTCTTACGGGGAAATGTCTCCTAGTGTTTCACTGAGCCATGGTAGCTTGCTACTGCTCCGGAACACTTAGGCTGGCCGGCATGTGTCCTTCTTCGTTCCTGTGTCTGTCCCTTCGGGGAAATGTCACGCGATGATTACCGGAGTCCTGTTAGCCCGCTACAGCCCGGTTCACCGGAGTCCTGCTAGCCCAGTGCTACAGCCTGGATTCACTCGCTGATGACCGACACGTTCGATGCTGGGTCATGGATGCCTGTCCCTGTAAGTCTGTGCCACTTTGGGTTTACGACTAGCCATGTCAGCCCGGGCTCCTTATCATATGGATGCTAGCGACACTGTCATATACGTGTGCCAAAAGGCGCAAACGGTCCCGGGGAAAGGTAAGGCGACACCTGTGGGGATACCGTGCGTGAGGCCGCAAAGTGATATGATGTGTTACATGCTAGATCAATGTGGTACTGAGTCGGGGTCCTGACAACGGGCCACACACCGCCAAATCCAAAGACGGAGCCAGGCCCTCCGCGGGTGGCGCGGGGCCTTCCAAGGTCGCTGCCGCATCACTCGAAGGCGACGTAAGGGCCTCCAAGACTCCCACGCCGGCGCCAACAGCGCGCTCCTCCCAGTCAGCGCGCGGCGAACAACGTCATCACGCCGAAGATCCCGGACGTCGCCGCGGGAAGGGCCCCGAGCACCACTCTCGGGACATAGAAGACCTGCCCGCTCGCCGAAGCGCTGGTGAAACCGGCATGCGACCGCGGGATCGTGATAGAGCTCCTTCTGACATGGTCAGAAGTCGAAGCGTGTCGCGATTCGTGCAGCTTTTGCTGCCACCGACGCCAGCAGAGGCCCTGGCACGTGCGCAGTTGCTCCTTGACTTTCCTCCCGCTACGGGGAAACTCGACGAATGGACAGCCACCATCCGAAGCCTTGTTGCGATTGCCAACAAAGATGAACCGTGTCCGGTGGAGCCTCCGGGTCGACGCTCCGATGGAGTCCCACGCACCAGTGGCGGAAGGGCCGGCGGCGCCGCGACCACGGTGCATTCACCTCCTCCCCGTCCGGTACCGCGGACGTCGACTCGTCGCGACGTCACGGGCGACGACATCTCCATATCATCGTCCGACCCACGGACCCACTGTGACCAGCGCCAAGTTCTTCGGGAACGAGCCCATGAAGACGCTCAAACCACTATCGAGCGCCGGCGCGGAGCGCGCCACCAGTCAGACAGGCGAGCAGGGCCTGCTGCGAACCACCCGGCCCCGGGGAGCCCTGGAAGCCTGCCTTACGAGGTAGGCTGTCCGGCTTTTACCCGTGAGATGCGGCAGTTCCAGTGGCCCACTCACCGCACCTTGAAACCCGACATTGGCGAGAAGTACAACGGCAAGACCCACCCGTCGGAGTTCCTCAGCATCTACACCATCGCGATGCAAGCTGCCGGAGCCCGCGACGATAAGGTGCTTGCGAATTACTTTCCGTTAGCTCTTAAACCCAACGCCATGTCATGGTTGATGCACTTGCCGGTAGACTCTATTTCCTCCTGGTCGGATTTGTGCCATGAGTTTATTGGCGCCTTTACTGGGGGTCACCAAGCCCATGGCCAAGCAAGCGACCTGCACGTCATCCCCCAGAAGGGAGGCGAGAGTCTGCGCAAGTATATACAAAGGTTCAGCCGGGTATAGTACAATATCCCAGATGTTCATCCTGCCGCCATCATCAGCGCATTCCATCAGAACGTGCGTAACCACAAGATGCGCGAAGAGCTGGCAATGAACAAGGTGAAGGATGTGGCAGAACTCTACGTTCTTGCTGACAGATGTGCCCGGGCTGAAGAGGGAAGGAAGTACCCCGGCGAAGATGCCGGCGTGGAAACCGACTCTTCAGATGAGGATACTGCCGCCTCGGCGAGGAAAGGACAGCGCCGCAACAGGAAACACAAGGGTAAAGCTGTGCTTGCTGTCGAGGGATCTGATGACGCCGGCTCCGCCAAGAAAACCAAGGCAGATGACCCCGGCAAGGAAATTGCCGGATGTGTCGCCTGCCGGGCCTTGGCGGCTGCCGAGAAGCCAGGGAACTCCGACAAGCAATACTGCAAGATCCATTGCACCAAAGGCCATGATCTCCAGAACTGCCGACAGGTTGAGCTACTTGCTGAGAAGCAAAAGGCTGAATATGAGAGGCGGGATAAGGAGAAGGGTCAAGACGGCACCGAGGGGTCCGGCAAGAAGCGTGACGGCCAGGCGGGCCGTCGCGGCAAGGATAAACAGCAGGAGAGGCCCGCCCGGGGCCGTGACAAGAATCCAGAAGACGATGATCATGAAGAGGACGACGAGTCTGGTGACCAAGAATTTCAGAAAGCTACAGAGGCCATGTGCATAGACGGCGGTGCCTCGCTGCATACCTCTCACCGCCAACTTAAACAGTGGGCACGTGAGATTATGGCAGCAGAGCCGTCGTTCGATGCCCAAAAGCCGCTGAAGTGGTCCAGCACACCTATCATTTTTGACACTGAGGATCACCCTATTCGCACTACTGCGGTCTGGTGCTTGCCATTGTTGGTTTCACCGACAATACGCAACCTCAAGGTGACAAAGATGCTAGTCGATGGCGGGGCCGGTCTGAACTTAATCTCGCCTGCCGTGATCGAGAAGCTACAGATTCCCGACGGAGACCTCGAAGAGACGAGCACGTTTCAGGGGGTCAACCCGGGAAGAAGTCAACCAAAGGGGAAGGTCACGCTACCCGTGACTTTTGGGAGTGATCTGAACTACAGGAAAGAAAGGATCGTGTTCGATGTTGCCAAGATCCCCTTGCCTTACAACGGGATCCTTGGCCGCCCAGCGTTGGCCAAGTTCATGGCGGCATCACACTACGCCTACAACACCCTGAAGATGCCAGACCCTGTGACGATCATCACCGTCCCATCCGACAAGAAAGATGCGCTGATTTGCACTGGCCAATTCTACCAACAAGCAGTTCCAGCAGCTGCCGCTGCTAAGGCACTTGCTCCTGCCACTGGAGCCCCGGGAGGGAAGAAGAAGAAGACCAGTGAGACCTCGGGCACCCACTCCGGTAAGCGCACCTCTTCGGAGTGTAGTGCTCCCGTCGAGGACATACCAGAGAGCTCCACTGGCAAGAACAAGAAGTCCAGGGCCACGCCGCCGGCGGCCAAGAAAGTATCCATCAAGGAAGACGGCACAGGAGAGGCTTTTACCATAAGCTCCGCCCTTGACGACAAATAGGAAGACGCGCTCGTCACCTTCCTGGGGGCGAATGTCGATGTGTTTGCGTGGCAAGCATCCGACATCCCCGGCGTTCCCAGGGAGGTGATTGAGCACCACCTTGCTGTCTGTCCTCATGCGCGGCCCGTCAAACAGAAGGTCAGAAAGCAAGCTTTGGAACGGCAAGAGTTCATCACAGAGGAGATCCGGAAACTGGAAGCGGCGGGTTTGGTGAGAGGAGTGCTCCATCCAACGTGGTTGGCCAATCCAGTGGTAGTGCGGAAGGCGAATGGGAAGTGGAGGCTGTGTATTGATTACACAGACATCAATAAGGCTTGTCCCAAAGACCCTTTCCCATTGCCGCGCATCGACCAGATTGTTGACTCGACGGCTAGGTGTGATTTGTTGTCATTCCTCGATGCCTACTCCGGCTACCACCAGATCTTCATGACGAGAGAATATGAAGAGAAGACAACATTCATCACCCCATGTGGTACATATTGTTTTCTACGGATGCCTTTCGGGTTGAAGAGTGCTGGCTCAACGTTTGCAAGGGCGGTCCAGATTGGTTTTGAACCCCAGCTCCATAGAAATATGGAAGCTTATATGGATGATATAGTGGTCAAAACCAAGAACAGGGCAACCCTCATACCGGATTTACAAGAAACATTTGCAAACCTACGCAAGATCAATCTCAAGCTGAACCATGAGAAGTGCGTCTTTGGCGTCCCGTCCGGCAAGCTTCTCGGGTTCTTTGTGTCACAGCGCGGGTTAGAGGCCAATCCGGACAAGATCAAAGCTATAGAGCAGATTGAAGCACCCAAGCGAGTCAAGGATGTGCGTCGGCTTGCTGGTTGCGTTGCCGCCATGAGCAGGTTCATTTCCAAGTCCGCCGAGCGCGCCCTTCCCTTTTTCAAGATTTTGAAAAAGACGGGCCCGATGGAGTGGACGCCAGAAGCCGAAGCAGCATTGCAAGATTTGAAGAGGTACCTCTCCTCCGCACCAATACTAGTTGCGCCTAAGCCACCAGAACCGTTGCTGCTATACTTGGCGGCAACGAACCAGGTGGTGAGCGCCGCACTAGTGGTGCAGAGAGAAATGGATGACGAGGTAATAGTAGCGACAGAGCCCGATGCCATCGATGCAGAGACGACGCAGCCAGTTGGAATGTCGTCGAGGAAGAAAATGATGCATCACCCGGTCTACTTTGTTAGTTCCCTCCCGCAGGGGGCTAGATCAAGGTACTCCGGTGTGTAGAAACTGCTCTTCGGCCTTCTTATGGCCTCGAGGAAGCTGCGTCACTACTTCCAGGCGCACGAAATCACTTCGTCACTCGCCTCCCTCTGCAACGGATATTGACAATCCAGACGCAACTGGAAGAATCGTAGAGTGGGCACTGGAGCTGTCCAGCTTTGGCCTCAAGTTTGAGAGTACCTCGGCGATTCAAAGCCGAGTCCTAGCGAAGTTCGTTGCAGAATGGACCACAACGCCTGATGAAGAAGCCCAAGAGACTGCTCTCCCCAGAAAGGAGGCAAGTTGTGACTGGATCATGTACTTTGATGGAGCTTTCTCCTTACAGGGCGCTGGGGCTGGCGTACTGCTTGTTGCGCCCACCGGAGAGCACCTCAAGTACGTGGTCCAGATGCACTTCCCGAGGGAGGTGTCAACAAACAATATGGCTGAGTACCAAGGGCTGCTTGCTGGTCTTAGGATCGTGGCAGACCTCGGAATTAAGAAACTCGTCGTCAGGGGCGACTCGCAACTTGTCGTCAAGCAAGTCAATAAGGATTACCAGAGCCCGTTGATGAAGGCCTACGTCGATGAAGTGAGAAAGCTGGAAGAGCGTTTTGACGGTATACAGGCAGAACACGTTCCCCGAGCGGAGAATGACATCGCCGATTACCTGTCAAAACGCGCTGCCCTCAAGCTACCTGTGGAACCAGGTACCTTTGTGCTTCGGCTAACTCAGCCATCCGTTGATCCATCAACAGAGCAGAACAAAAGGAGGAAATCAGGGCCCGACAAGTACTTTCCCGCCGAGCTCCCCGGAGCCGCCGGCAAGAATGTTGCCGGAGACACTGAGCCCGCCACGGGACGGCTAGCTCCGGTGGGGCACCAAGCTCTTGCCGTGGAGACAACCGCTCCTATAGCGGAGGAAATGCCTTTGGTCCTTGCCGTCGAGCCTCAGACTCCAGCGTGGGCGCAGCACACCGTCCGGTTCCTCCAAACAGGGGAATTTCCTGAGGAGCAGGAAGAAGCAGAAAAAGTAGCCCGTCGGTCTGCTATGTACCAGTTCGTCGATGACGTTCTGTACAGGAAGAGGCCGAACGGTGTGAAATTGAAGTGTATCCCTCGAGAGGAAGGACTGGGGCTGTTGGCAGAGATACATGAAGGCATATGTGGATCCCACATAGGGTCGAGGGCCCTTGCCGGCAAGGCATTTTGGCAAGGCTTCTTCTGGCCCACTGCCCTCCAGGATGCGACGACACTGGTCACCAAGTGTGACGCGTGTCAGTTCCATTCAAAGAAGCTTCATCAGCTAGCTCAAGCCCTCCAAACCATTCCTCTCTCCTAGCCCTTCTCGGTCTGGGGGCTCGACATACTGGGTCCTTTCCCCTGCGCTGTCGGGGGCTTTGAGTACTTGTACGTCGCAATCGACAAGTTCACAAAGTGGCCAGAGGTGGAAGCAGTGAGGGAGGTCACAGCTCAGTCAGCCGTCAAGTTCTTCAAGGGACTAGTGTGCCATTTTGGTGTACCCAACAGGGTCATCACCGACAATGGCACGCAGTTCACAAGCCACACCTTCATGTAATATACCCAAGACCTCGGCAGCAAAGTCTGTTTCGCTTCCGTTGCTCACCCACGAAGCAATGGTCAAGCTGAGAGGGCAAACGCTGAAGTGCTGCGAGGCCTAAGGACAAAGACCTTTGACAGGCTACACAAGAGTGGAAGGCGCTGGATTGATGAGTTGCCGACGGTTCTTTGGTCGATCAGAACGACGCCAAATCGAGCCACCAGCTAGACACCCTTTGCCCTGGTATACGGGGCAGAAGCAGTTCTCCCCACTGAACTCATATACGGGTCACCTCGAGTGCTCGCTTATGATGAGCTTGAGCAAGAGCAACTGCGGCAAGATGACACAATGCTCCTTGAGGAAGATCGTCTTCGGGCGGCTGTGAGAGCAGCACGCTACCAGCAAGCCTTGCGCCGCTACCATAGCCACAAGGTCCACACCCAAAGCTTTGAGGAAGGCGACCTTGTTCTTCGGCGCGTTCAATCGGCCAAGAATACCAACAAGTTGACGCCAAAGTGGGAAGGCCCTTATCGGGTAATACAAGTCACCAGGCCTGGCGCAGTCCGCCTGGAGACCGAAGGTGCCGTTCCAGTGAGCAACTCCTGGAACATTGAGCATCTTCGTAAGTTTTACCCATAAGGCGCGGCTTGCCGGGCCCCCCGGCAAGCCACTTTTTGTACAAGCCTTGCCGGCAAGGCATGTAACCCTTTATACAAAGCTAGGCGCAAACCGTGAGCATAAATAAATGAAGCGCTGGTGCCCTAAGTTATAGCATGCATGTTAGGTCGAGTCTCGTCCTTGGTTAGGGTTGATAGTGCTTTGCAGCGACTAACCCCTAGCTTAGAGGTCGAGTGTGTGTCTCTTTGTTCTTCTTTTGTCTTCTTTTGGTTCGTAGGACACACAAATATCCTTGCCAAGCCACTTGGGAAGAAAAAGGAACAAACCAGCATTTAGGCCCCGGAGAGCCAGTATTGCCGGGGACTACAAGAGCGAAGATTCACCCACGGCAAACCAGGGTTGCCGGGGGCTGCAGTTTCAGATAAGTTCTTCATCCCTTATCATGCATTCCATTATGGACTGAGGTATGTGAAACCTCGTTTTTCCTTAAGCTACCGTGCTCCCCTAACTCTAGGCCCTAGGGCTTGTTCCTGGGACCAAGTTTGGTCGTGGTCGTGGTAGCGAAAGGATGAAACAAGGAACCTAAACCCACCTCATCCCTGCCTCCGCCAAAGGCGTGAGAAAGGTCGAGCGAGGTGGGGAGACGGCAAGGCCTGTTGTCGGGCGAGAAATTGTTTATCTTAGAGATATCAAGGATTTATTCCTTGTCATGGGTTCCACCCGCAAACAAATGACCCGGCAAACATCCCTTTTTCATTAAAAAACATCCCGCCTAGGTACAGTCCATAGGGAATGGAAAACATGAACAAGGGGATTACAAGTTTTAAATTCAACAAAGGCCCGAAGGCTTACAAACTAAAAAGAGATAAGGTGCCCGTAATCCCTTTCTTGTCCCTCTCCTTAGGAGGCAGGTCAAGGAGGCGAGAAGGGCAAAAGGAGCGCCTAGGCAAGCTACGGGTGGCAGAAGACACCAAGAGAACATCTTCGTGGCCGTCCAAAGGCTGAATGGTGATGGCGGCGCCGGAAGCAGAGCTCGAAGACGAGGCGGCAGGACGTTAGTACGTGTCGAAGGCGTCGGTGCCCACATACTCCGACTTGAGGGCCTTGCCGCCCGCCCTCTTCCTCTTCCGCAGCCTCCCAACGCCAGCCGCCCAAGTTCAAGGAGCCGGCGACACGGATGATGGGGTCGCCGGTGCCGCACGGAGCGGCGCCCGACACCTAGTCGGACCCGTCATCCTGCCGCCTACCGCCCTCGTCGTCGCTGTCGCTGTCCTCCTCGCCACTCTCGCTCGAGGAGAAGTCTTCATCATCAGAAGAGCTCTCCACGCAGCACCTTGCACGAGTCCCAAAGTGCCCGAAGACCTTGACGGAGAGAAGGCCACCCTCCATCAGCTTAAAATGGAGTGTGAGCCCCTCCGTCAAGCTGTGGATACGAGCAAACGTCTTCCATCCCCGACGGAGATACATCACATGAGGAGCAGGGAAGTCGACGCGGACCCGCGTACCACTGATCCCGCAGCCCCTCATGTGCAGCCGCAATGATGCGGCGGATCCAGCTCCATCTCCCGCGCGAATGGAGTCGGGAGACGAAGGCAATGGCGCGGCGGCCAGCGCAGCCTGACGAAGAACTCACAAGGGTCATCCCCAACATGGCCCTCCATTGGAGGAGGAGCTGCTAGCGGGGGCGAGGCCGGCGCGCCACCCCGTCCTCCTCTTCCCCGAGCACTGCAGCCTTTGCCCCGGCCTCGCCCCCTCCCCCTTCCCCTCACGGCCGGCTCTGCCACCGCAGGCGCAGGAGAAGGAGGGACGCGTTGTCAAGCGGCGACCCTCACCGCCACCGTTGTGGGACCGGGATTTCCTCTCTCCATGACGGATGGAAGAAAGGAGCAAAAGCTGAAGGAAGAAGAAGATGGAAGAATGCAGGACGCCATCCCCCCCTCCTGCTCTTTATAAAGGAACGGGGTTGGGGCTCGGCTGCCCCGCTCGGCCAATCAAGACACGGGAGGCGCAGGGAGCCAGGACCGACCCGCTTCCCCAACCAGCGACGGCCCGGTTTCCCGCCTCCACCGTTTGCCACCCCAAGCGCATGGGAGACACGTGGCAGACGTGCTGAACCAAGGGGACGGGTGAGGCGACCTCTCCCCACCCCGTGATCATGGGGAGTGGGTGCCTTGAGGACCGCGCCTCAGCTCCATTCAGTAAATGGGCCGCGCCTCCACGCCTCCCTCCGTTTATGGGGAAGGCGTGAGCCAACCCTTTACTATGACGTGACGCATGCATGCAGAGACCAACCCCACACATGCCGCCCACGTCACGCCCACCTCCCCACGCCGCGCCACGTGCGCAAGTTGTGGGAAGCGCAGTGCGCGAAAAATCTTACCGCGGTAAAGACCGCCCCGCCTGCCCGCGCACTGTTTTGGGCCTAGCCAAACAACGCGTTACGCTTATGTGTGGCCCAGGCCCGGGGGCTCCTGTCGGTGTACAAAAAGAGGGGTACACTTTTTGTACCCCTATAACTATGCATGGGCAGTCAGAGCCGCACCCACGACCACACCAAGCAAGGCAAGGGAGGTGAGCCAGGGTAAGACCGAAGCTCAAGGGAACTGGAGCGACGCCAAGACCAAGACCACGAAGAGCCAAGTGACGAGGCGGGCTCCCCCGGCAAGATCCTTGTCGGGGCCGGCTTTAGCAGCCCCGACAAGACCCTTGCCGCGGCAACTCGCCCCACGCCTACGGAGTGAATCACCCTTGAGTCCACTGCCCCCATGGGGCAAGGATTCGGGAGATGTCTCCGTGGTGGCATGTAGATCTTTGTGAAGAAACAATCAAGATCAGATATGCACTAAGAAGACGACGTACCTTGGCAAGATACCAGCCAAGGAAGACCACGAGACCCCCGGCAAGTGCCTTGCCGGGGACGACGGCAGGCGCCACGACAAGACCCTTGCCGGGGCCCTGGCAAGGACCTTGCCGAGGACGTCTACAGGCTGCCATCAGGCCCATGCTAACCAAGTCTCCACCGCCGTTCGCATACAGCTGCCGACCCAACCAACTGGGCAGGCACCTGCATGGCGGCATGCAGATCTTCGTGAAGACACCACCACCGCGCCACCTCAGCTGCCTGCCTTCCTACATGGCACCACGGGTATCGCTGGCCAGGACGCATGTCGACGCGAGGAGGAGCAGCGACGGACGGGACGGACTTCACCCCCGCCCCCGATAAAGCAAGGACACCTAAGCAGACGCATTAAATGCGCCTTGTCATGTAATGCGAGGGATAACCTCGCATCACTGTACCCTTTCCACCTCCTGTGTGCCACTGTGGCAACCCCTTTTTCCTATAAAAGGAGGCCCGAGGCGACCAGGAGGAGGATTCGGCTTTTTGGAGCTCTGCACGCCCCATAGCTAGTTCAAGAACACCGATATACATCCACCAAAGCAGGAGTAGGGTTTTACGCATCCTCGCGGCCCGAACCTGGATAAACGAATCGTGTGCTATCTGTTTGATCCGCTCTTCTTTAAACCCCGCGCCCCGCTAACTGTAGTAGGTATTCTTGTGATCCCATAGGTGTCGTTCTCACCGACATGACCAAAGGACAGTATGGCCGTGTGAGTGCTCTGGAAACGTCGGAGCTAGTCTGGTACTGGCTCTCCAAGGTCAACGAAGGCGTCTCAACCCAGAGAGATCAAAGGATCAGTGTTGTTCACAACCTCTTCAACCGCTTCAAGAGAAACGACAATGAGAAAGTTCCAGCTCACGTTTGATCGCCTCACTGACGTCACAAATGAGCTTAGTGCTCTTGGCTCCACTGAGATCACCAAGCATGAAATCGTCAACACACTACTGAGATCACTTCACAGCTCATTCGACACCCTTGCCCTCATGATACAAGAATGCACTGACTTAGACACTCGATCCGTCTGATATACTTGAGAGGCTCAACACACATGAGTTCCAGCTATCTGAGAAAAGAGATATCTATGGTCCCAACTACGGCCGAACTCGTGCTTTGAAGGCAAAAGCTGTTTCCTCATCTGAAGAAGAATCTGATTGCAGTTCTGATGATCCTGAAGACATTGGAAAGGAACTTGCTATGCTTGTGAAGAAGTTCCAGAAGTTCACTAAGAAGAAGGGCTCCAGAAAGTCTTCATGATCCAGCTCAAGAAATGATGAAGCTTCCACTCATGACTACAAGAAGAGAACATGTCACAAGTGCAAGAAACCTGGACACTACATCTCTGAGTGTCCACAGTGGGACAATGAGAACAACAACAAGAAGAAGAGCAAGGAATATGATTCTGATGACAAGAAGAAGAAATCCTCAAAGTCTTCTTCCAAGTCCTCATCCAAGTCTTCATCTCATAAGAAGAGCTCATCTGGCAAGGCTCGTGCTTTTGTCAGCAAGGAGATGGATTCAGAGGAGGAGTCTACTTCCGAGGAGGCGGAGGTGGAATCTGAGGAGGAGTCCGACCCTAGCGTTGCAAGTCTGGCTCTAGCTACAGCCTACGTTGCCAAGTCCATCTTCAACACTGAAGACAATGGCTCCGTCACGAACGCTGAAGCTAATGACAAGGACGACTCTGCTCCCACTTACTGCTTCATGGCATGTGGTGCCAAGGTAAAATCATGCAATGCTTACTTTCAAACATCTAGTGAAGATGACTATGATTGTGAATCCAAACCCAGCTACAAAACACTTGCTAAAATTGCAACTGAACAACAGAAAGCTATGGAACATACTCAAAGACTGTTAGATAAAAGCGATGACCTGTTGGACGCTGAAATGACCCGTTCTCAGTCCTTAATTGAAGACACAAAATTTTTTAATGTTAAGTACCAGGAACTTGAAAGTCGTCATGAAACACTCTCAACCACTCATGAAAAGCTCTCCTATGATTATCTTGAAAGGAAGCAAGAGCTTGACAAATTGAGAACGGCTCATGAAGATCTTCAAAAAGAGAATGAGTCACTTTGCGCTCAACAGATCAGTTCCTCTCAGGAAGGATTTGAACCACCCTGTCTAAAATGCCTTGAGCGTGATAATGCTACTTCTGTTGCTGAATGTTCTACTGCTGCTACTGTTGCATTATCTTCAACTCCTGATGTGGTAACTAACCCCTCTGTTGAGGATACCACTACTATTGCTGATGAAATTGCTAGGTCGAAGACATTGCTTGAAACAGGGTTGTACAAAAGTCTCAAAGGGCATCAGACACTGTGCGATGTCCTCAAAAAGCAGATTCTGAACCGAAACCCTAGGAAAGAGGGTGTTGGGTTCGAGAGGAAAATGAATGTTGATGGCTCCTACTGGAAGCCTGAGCAGCACCCCAAAACCACATGGGTTGCTACAAAGGGACCTTCAGTGGATCCATCCACCTTATCTGGCTTCACCTGTGCTAACCCTATTATCATTGATGAATCCTTTGATGCAAACTATAAACTGTTTAAGAATCAGAATGGTGAAGTGTTTGCCAGGTATATTGGTACTAACTGCAGGAATGGGCCACCTATGAAGAAGATCTGGGTTCCCAAAAGTTGTCTTGAGAATCTTCCTGTGAATGTCATCATGACACCACCTGGGAAGAAGACAAATCCCAGACCAAAGGCTTCATATGGCCCAAAGGCTTCATACAGATAGAGGACTCACCCGAGTCACCCTAACGCCAATGTTTTGTAGGGAAACCATACTCAGACTTATGAATATGAGCGTGTTTCTTCAAACCGCTATGTTCATAAAACTAAGAACTATTTTGCTTATTCATATGAGTACTATTCACCTCCTGCAAGGCTATTTGCTAGGGCTTCAAAGCCGAAGTTCTCAGATGCTGCACTTAGACTCATTGCTTCTAAGCCACCCCTGAAGATGTGGGTGGGTTAGAAGAATTAACTTTCTTTTGCAGGGAAAGGTCTCCAGCCGGAAATCAAAGGCGTCTGATGCTATTGCTGGGGACCTAAAACATCTTGTAGGGCGCAAGATCAAATGCCCAAATGGTCTCACTATGTATTTTGTTCCTGAATCGTTTGCCAATCATCCTATCAGTCCTAATCTTGATATGAGCTTTGATTATCCTCTTGCCCGTCAAATGTTTATGCTTCACAATACTCTTGGTGAAGCCTATCGAGGGAGTCCTGGATTAGGGGTCTCCGGATAGCCAGACTATATCCTTTGGCCGGACTGTTGGACTACGAAGATACAAGATTGAAGACTTTGTCCTGTGTCCAGATGGGACTTTCCTTGGCGTGGAAGGCAAGCTTGGCAATACGGATATGTAGATCTCCTCCCTTGTAACCGACTCTGTGTAACCCTAGCCCCCTCCGTGTCTATATAAACCGGAGGGTTTAGTCCGTAGGACAACAACAATCATACCATAGGCTAGCTTCTAGGGTTTAGCCTCTACGATCTTGTGGTAGATCAACTCTTGTAATACTCATATCATCAAGATCAATCAAGCAGGAAGTAGTGTATTACCTCCATTGAGAGGGCCCGATCCTGGGTAAACATCATGTCCCCCGCCTCCTGTTACCATCCACCTTAGACGCACAGTTCAGGACCCCCTACTCGAGATCCGCCGGTTTTGACACCGACATTGGTGCTCTCATTGAGAGTTCCACTGTGCCGTCACCGTAAGGCTTGATGGCTCCTTCGATCATCGGTAATGATGCGGTCCAGGGTGAGGTTTTCCTCCCCGGACAGATCTTCGTATTCGGCGGCTTCGCACTACGGGCCAACTCGCTTGGCCATCTGGAGCAGATCGAGAGCTATGCCCCTGGCCACCAGGTCAAGTTTAGAAACTTGAAATACACTGCCGACATCCGCGGAGACTTGATCTTCGACGGATTCGAGCCCATGCCAGTTGCGCCGCACAATCACGACGAGCATGATTTAGCTCTGCTATTGGACAGTGTTCGGGAGATCACACCTGCAACTACTCCGGCCCTCAATCCGGAGCAAACTGCGCCATCCGAGGACGGGTGGGTAGACCCCGCCATGGAGGCCGCACTCTCAGTGGGGATAGAGCTGGATACTGACTTCACCCCTTACGAGAGCCGTGTTGCCGAACCACTGGATTCGTCTCCGGCCACGGACTCCGGGCCGCTTGCGTCCGTGCCTATCGAATCCGATTGGGCGCCGATCATGGAGTTTACCTCCGCGGATATCTTTCAGCACTCGCCTTTTGGCGACGTGCTAAATTCATTAAGGTCTCTCTCCTTGTCAGGAGAACCTTGGCCGAACTATGTCCGGCTTGAATGGGATGCGGACGACGAAGAAATTCGCTGCCCACCCACGACCCACTTAGTAGCCACTGTCGATGATTTAACCAACATGCTCGACTTCGACTCCGAAGACATCGACGGTATGGACGACGATGCAGGAGACGAACAGGAACCACCGCCCACAGGGCGCTGGACCGCCACCTCATCATATGATATATATATCATGGATACGCCCAAAGAAGGCAATGGTAATAGGACAGCGGAGGATGACTGTCGATGTCAAAACCGGCGGATCTCGGGTAGGGGGTCCCGAACTGTGCGTCTAGGTGGATGGTAACAGGATACGGGGGACACGATGTTTTTACCCAGGTTTGGGCCCTCTCGATGGAGGTAAAACCCTACTCCTGCTTGATTGATCTTGATCTACCACGAGATCGAAGAGGCTAAACCCTAGAAGCTAGCCTATGGTATGATTGTTGTTCTTCTTGGTCCTACGGACTAAACCCTCCGGTTTATATAGACACCGGAGGGGGCTAGGGTTACACAGAGTTGGTTACAAGGAAGGAGATCTACATATCCGTATTGCCAAGCTTGCCTTCCACGCCAAGGAGAGTCCCATCCGGACACGGGACGAAGTCTTCAATCTTGTATCTTCATAGTCCAACAGTCCGACCAAAGGTTATAGTCCGGCTGTCCGGATACCCCCTAATCCAGGACTCCCTCAGTAGCCCCTGAACCAGGCTTCAATGATGATGAGTCTGGTGCGCAGATTGTCTTCGGCATTGCAAGGCGGGTTCCTCCTCCGAATACTTCCTAGAAGATTTTGAACACGAGGATCATGTCCGGCTCTGCAAAATAAGTTCCACATACCACCGTAGAGAGAATAATATTTCCACAAATCTAATCTGCTGACGTACCCCATACTGTGACATCACACCACAGCCAGGTCTTTATTCGAATCATTTTTCATAACCAATCTCATCGTGTTTCGCGAGGCGGTTTCCTTGGCATGTCTTGTCAAAGCAGAGATCGTGTTCCCTTTATTACGAGATTCTTATCAACATAGACATGGGTAACCCAAACGTGCCCGTTGGTATGACCCCTCGATTGGAGGTAAGTCCCAAACGGTCACGAGGAGGGCACTTGGTATTCAACCTCTTTATAAAGAGACCAAGGCCTATTCTTTTCTTTCGATCTCAATCGAATCCACCTCCCGTCTCGAGTTCCAACACCCAAAGCTCAGGTTTAGGCGCTTCAGACCTCCAATTATGTCTGGATCCAACCTTCAAGGTCGGTGGATGCCTTCCTCCGTCACGGAGGAAGACGTAATAAAGCTAAGGGAGGCCAGGTACCTGACCGGCAAAATCCCGCATAGGCTGCCTGCTCAAGGGCAGGTTATTCCCACTCCCAAGCCCGGTGAGTGTGTCGTGTTCGTATCTCACTTCCTCCGAGGTCTAGGCTTCGCGCCAGATCCCTTCGTGAGGGGGCTTATGTTCTATTATGGGCCGGACTTCCATGATTTAGCTCCGGAGTCCATCCTCCACATCTCGTTGTTCATCATTGTGTGCTCAAGACCTTCAAAGTGGAGCCTAAGATGATCGAGGGGCGGCATGCAAAGTGCGGAGGCGCCGTAATAAGCAAAAACACCGACGCCTCATGGCCCGAGGGCTCTCTCTAGGAGGTGCCCAGTTTATGGCAACAAGAGTGGTTTTATATCACAGCTCCCAGGGGTACCAAGTGGGTGGCCCCACCTATATTTTGCTCGGGTTCCCCACCACGACTAACGTCATGGGTCAACAAGGGGCTGGACTGGGGGCCAGTGAAGGATGTGCCCATATTGCAGAGCCGCATCCGAGATCTCCTTGAGAGAGATGTCAGTCTGGTCATGGTGATGCAAGTCATGTTAATTCGCCGAGTCCTGCCCTGCAAACGTCGTCCCCTCCGCTTGTGGGAGTTCAATCCGGAGGGACCGCGAGCTCTGCAACACTTCCTCGGCATGACGCCCGAGGAGATGTAAAAATTGTTCTTCGGACCACAAATAATGTGTCCGGACACCACTGAGGATGCAGGTGTGAGCTGCAATCGCCCGGATACCCAAGTAAGTAGCCTTGCATCCGAACACACTGTCCGTTTATTCATCGCAATGTCGCCCTAAAAAAGCCGCTCTTTGACCAGGATTGGATAGCGAAGGCAAAGTTGATCAGGTGTCCTCCCTCCCTCCCTGAGACCTCACCAGATCCTGTGTTAACCAGGATGCTGGAGATCGCGCCTTATCAAGCGCCTTCAGGAGAAGATAAAGGGGGGAACAAGGAGGCTAGCGCCTCCTCGAAGGAGGTTAGCCGGGGAGGAGGAACTAAAACTTCCTCTCCCCAGGGAAGAAAGAGGACCGCCTTCGAGGACACGGAGACAATGGTCTCCAAACGGGGGAAGAAATCTTCGCCGAAGGGTCCTTCCCCGGGGGATACCCCGTCCGCACTATGCCCTCAAGGGGATCAGCCCTCCATCGAGCTGTAAGTAAAAGGGTACTTGATAATGAAAATATCTTGCCTTACTTCTGAGGAAGATAACCGAAGCATTTATCTTGCAGTTCAGATCTTAGCCCTTCTAAGTAGAGCTCGTCTTCAGGGGATCTTCTTCCAGAGATGATGGAGAGCGAAACGCCTCCCCTTGCCATACCGCATCGTGAGGCAGGCGACCCCGAGGTGTCGTCACGGAGGGTTTCTCCTGATCCGGCAAGGCCAGAGGGCTATCCTATGGCCACCCGAAGTCCTCAGTGTCCGGCTCTTGAAGAGAGCAATCGGAAGAGTCCGACACCGTCCGGTGTGCGGTCGGACATACTGAGGGATCTGCTAGAGCG
Source organism: Triticum dicoccoides (assembly GCF_002162155.2). Classification (NCBI taxonomy): domain Eukaryota; kingdom Viridiplantae; phylum Streptophyta; class Magnoliopsida; order Poales; family Poaceae; genus Triticum; species Triticum dicoccoides. The sequence continues at coordinate 693,429,050 of NC_041382.1, read as the reverse complement.
AGCAGCTATCTCAGAAGAGCACCGCATGTTGATGGGTACGGTGATTGAAAGGATTTCATCCGCCGAAAGCGGGTTGCATGAAGCCTTTACGAGTCTACTGACAGGTTTTGAGGTACGCGAAATGATGTACATTTTTTTGACCAGAAACAGTAGGAGTACCTCCCACTGTGTTGTATATTAATATAGGTTAGTGAAACTGTACATTATAATTACAATCCATCCTCCTTTGGTGGATGGGAAGCAGGTGCTAGTTTTACAGAGATGCAAGTATTATTGAAATGTGTTGTTTGTGTTCCTCTCTAACCCTATGGGTGAGCATTGAAAAATCAGCCTTAAGTCTACTTAACCAAGCAGTTTTGGATGGTATGATCTTTCTAAAGTGCTTGTTGTTGTGCTCCTTCCATATGCTCCAGGCCGCCAACAAAAATAGTTCCATAAAGAGCGGTCTATCCCAGTCTTGTTTTGCTTTGGAAATGTTGTTCAGTCTTGTACTTCCTTGAGGCCAGGAGAGGCCAAGATGGGACCAACAGTCAGAGCTGAAGTGGCATTCGAAGAAGAGATGTTCCAACGTCTCCTCAATTGGTAAACCACAAAGAATGCAGTCATAATTGTCTCCAATTTTGTAGTGCCTTCGCTTCAGCATATTCCTGGTGTTGAGGCGGTCAGAAAGTAGCAGCCACCCAAATACTTTTATTTTCATGGTTGACTTAGATTTCCAAATCCATCCAAAAGATTCATGTGCTTGAATTTCTCTGAAGTAGAATGTGTAGTATTGTTTTGCAGAGAAGAGATTGGTGTTCCAGACATATGTCCACTTGTCAATCTCATTGGAAAGTTGAACCTCCGAAACTTCCATCTGAAGTTGTCTCAATTCTGCATGTGCTTGTGGTGAGAGTGGTAGGTGAAACGCCTCTTGTAGGGTGGTGACGCTCAAGAATTGTTGGACAGACAGATCCTCATTTTTGGCATATGAGAGTGCTTGAGGATACGAGTCCGCAAGGATGCCCTCTCTCCACATGTCCTTCCAAAAGAGGACGTTTTCACCATTCCCCACAGTCACCTTAGAGATACCCCGATAAGTTGGTATTAGCTTGATCACATCTCTCCACCAAAACAATCCGCATGGGTCAGACGCATGCGGGATTTGGTTGATGTAGTAAGTGTCCCAAATCAGTTGCACCCACGGTGTATCCCATTTATTGTAGAACTTCTGAAGGTATTTAAGCAGTAGGGCATCGCCTTGAACACGTAGATTTAACACTCCCAAACCACCACTTGTCTTGGGCCGACACACCATTTCCCAGGAAGCAAGGGAGTTAATTTTGTCGCCATTGTCCGTTTTTTTGATCCACAAGCATTTCCTTCTTATTTTGTCCAGTAACTCAATGATCTTTGTTGGGAGTCTCAGAGTACAGATGGCAAATATAATGAGCAATGTAATGACCGAGTTAAGAAGTGAAAGTTTGCCGTCATAAGAAACCATGTTGAGGGTGGCAGACAACCGTCGCTCGAGTCAGCAGACAAGGGGCATAAGCTCTTGTATAGAGGGTCTAGTAGTGCCAAGTGGCAGCCCAAGATAGGTGAATGGCATTTTCCCCACGACACATCCGAAGATGTTGGCAATCTCCTGACTTTTTTCTGTGCCACAATTGATTGGGATAAGAGTAGACTTGTGGAAGTTTATTCTTAGTCCAATTGAGGAGGCATAGTCGGTTAAGATGGTCTTGATAATCCGAGCTTGTTGCATGCATGCTGGAATGACCAATATAGTGTCATCGGTGTACTGGATCACAGGATACTCTTTTTGATTTGTTGAATGAAAAGGTAGGCTTATAAGATTGTGCTGGAAAGCATCATTGCTGGCTGCTTGAAGAAGATCGGCCGCAAGGACAAAAAGTAGTGGCGAGAGGGGGTCGCCCTGCCGTACCCCACATTGACAAAGAAATTGCCGAACAGGTGTACCATTTAAAAGCACTAATGATTTACCTGAGGAGAATATACAGCGAATCCAGCTTATCCATTTATCATTAAATACCATACTTTTCATAATGTCAATCATGGCCTCGTGCTCAATTGTATCAAATGCTTTTGCAAAGTCTAGTTTCAGGAGCATAATTTCCTGCTTGGATTGTTGACATTGATATATGTATTCGTATGCCCACGCAAGGCAATCTTGAATAGTTCTTCCCTTGAGAAATCCGTACTGGTTACGGTGCATGATCTTGAGTATGACTTTTTGTAAGCGATTGGCCAGGATCTTCGTTATAACCTTAAGGCAACAGTTCAAGAGCGTAATTGGTCTATAATCATTGATCGTTTTGGGGGAGCTGATCTTTGGGATGAGTGTGATGAATCCATCATTAATGCTCTCACGTGAAAGATTGCCCTCGTGAAATTGATGGCAGAGCTTGTAAAAGTCTTCCTTAATGATTGGCCAACATTTCTTGAGAAACACACCCGTGAAACCATCCGGGCCAGGTGCTCTATTTGCGGGCATCTCCTTAATGACATTGTCAATCTCTGTGTGTGAAAAGGGGACAGTGAGAATGTCCAGATCATGGCACTTCTTGATGATTATGTGTAGATCAAATTTCGTGTCATGTCCAGAAGAAGAACCCATTCTTTCTTTGAAAGTTTGGAAGATGATTGATTCTTTCCCTTGATGATCTTCAACAACAATCCCATCAGTAGTGGTTAGCGATGCAATATTGTTCTTTCTGTACCGTTCCGAAGCCATTGCCTGGAAAAAATTTGATGGCTCATCCCCAAATTTAACCCAAATCGGAGAATATGTTTCTTGAGGATTTTTCTGAAGTTATTCTCCGATACTGTTAATGATGTACATTTTTAACAGTACCGCGCAGTTTTAGGTGGGCCCTATGTAGATAGTAGCCCCTGAGAGTCTGGGTGCCGTCGAAGACGACGACGCGCAGAGGATCATAGTCCCAGGAATAATCCTGCCGCCTTAATATGTAGGTGGCGAAGTGTCCGGTGGCCAGCCGGACTGATGAGTTTGCCGAGTTAAAGCGGCATCTTGACGTGGCAGATGCCGACAACGTACTTGTCAACAAGCGGCTTGACGAGGCGCAAGGTATGTGATTCCTCTGGTGACACATGGGAAGAGGTGCATAATGCCAGTATCTATAACATGTGTGTGAATGCAGATGGAGCTGCGGCCGTGGAGAACCTTCGGGCGGAACTTCCCCGAGCCAAAGAACAAGCCAGGAAAAGCGATGCGGCTGCCCTAAAGGCAATCGAGGAGCTAAACGCCGAACAGGCTGCTCACTGCCAAAGCAAAGAGGAAATAACCAGGATGGCCGTGGAATTGAAGAATGCCGCTGACCGTTACAAGCTTCTTGAAAAGGAATATCAAGCGAAGAGGACAGACCTGGAGAAGGCCACGATGGCGGCCAAAGACACCCACTCTGCCATGAGAGCGATGAAGGAGGAGCTGCGTCAAGCCGGAGATATCGCGACTGGGAAGCCCTTTATGCTGCGGCTGAGGTTCGGAGATCCTAAGTATGCTCCTTTGGACCGGCTGTGGAGTTCCGCGGACGCATATCTGGATTTAGCGGCGAGTGCTGCCGATGCGGCTGAATACTTCCGAGATCAAAAAGATCGTGAAGTGGAAAAGCTGTTCTGGTCGCAATTTAACGTTCCAGGGCGTCCGCTTCCATTGACTGATTGGTTGGCCGAATGGGCCGAGCTGAATAGATTGTCCGGACTCGCCATGAGGTCCGTTGTGGATAATCTGTGGCCGGAAAGGCCAAAGCCGAACAGTTATTTTAGTTTGGTGCAGCAGTTCCTTGGTCCAGTGCCGCACATCAACGCAATGAAGAGGTCGGCATGCGTAGAGGGTGCGCGGATGGACCTTGCCCGTGTGAAGACATACTGGGCAGAGATGGAGGCCACCGCCATTGCAGTCCAAGATTCGTACGAGAGCAGAGTACCTGCCGAGCACTACTTTCGAGAAGTTCTTGAGGGTGCTCGTTCAATAGAAGCGCAGTGCTCAAAGAATATTATGTTCTAATGACATGTATTCCCATTAAAAAACAATGTTTTGCTGAATTGTAAAGGCTATTTTATACTTCCGCCTAAAAGAATTATAATACCTCCTGTGCGGCCGTTCATGTATATATGTATATAACCTGAAAGATGGTAGTCGTCGGCTTCAGCCCCCACGCATATAATGCGGGGGTGCTCGCAGAAGACGCATGTTCACACTTGATCCAACGTCTTGGTCCATTAAGGACGTGATAGCGCAGCGAACTAGGCAATCGGACTATTATGCTTTAACACTTTCACTTAGCCAGAGGAATTTGACAGTGGGGCTACTATATAGCCCCTGGTGGCTCCGCGCTCACCCGAATTCGGGGCGCGTACATGCCTGGCCGGGAAACGGCCCTTCGTTAAGGCGGAGGAATCCCAAAGATTCTGCTAGGTCATCGAGTGGTTGACCAGTCTCACGCTATACCATGACAGTCAATTTTCGGCTTTCTCTACTGAGGTGCTCATCCGGATGACCCGGGGCACAATCGCAGTAGTTCTCCTGGTGCCGCTTTAGCCGATAGAGCGGAACGTAAAGCAACAAAACACAGGAGCCGGGCAAACCCAACATTTGACCAAAGACATGATTCGGAGCTGATGCATATAAGGCCAAACTCGCGAGGCCGAACACTCCCTAAGGTATTCGGTCTTTATGATGTAAACCGGGCTGAACAGTGCCCTTTGTAATAAGCCCCTGGTGTCCAGGTACGTGCAATATTCTGACGTGGCCACATGCCAATACGTCAGCAACCTTCTCAGTTGTACTGAGAATCCGGGGGATGTGTATCAACAAGAGACAACAAAAAAGGTTTACGCAGGGTCTTAATCTAAAAAGAATCCTTGGAACGGGTCCCTGTTGCACGTCTGCGCCTGTGTCTCTGTTGTGCCGTATCCTGGACGGGTGTAGCACGATGGTCATCTGTAAAAGAGAGGAACTTAGTTGAAAAGTAGTCATGCAAGAAGGTAGGTTATACTAAATAAACCATATACAGATCAAGATGAGTGAAGTTGAGTCTAATTGTCACTTGTTTACACGCGTTGAGCCCCTTGTATTATTATAGGGGTACAGCCATCAAACCTGTATCATTTATATATAGCTACACCGGACTCGTCTAACCATGTCCATGGTCTTAACGACCTTTGGGATGCTCTATTTGGTGAGGCCGTCTAGTGTGCGGCTGCCAAGGCAGCCGCACGGTCTTCCACGCACAAGGAGCGCTCAATACTTCCATTTACTGTAATGATGCCACGTGGACCGAGCATCTTAAGCGTGAGAGAAGCGTAATGCGGTATTGCGTTAAAGCGAGCCAAAGCTTCGCGTCCGAGTAGTGCTTGGTAGCCATTTTGGAACGGAGCGATGTGAAAGGTTAACTTTTTGCTTCGGAAGTTATCGGGAGAGACGAATATAACCTCTAGTAGCAGGGAGCCCATGCAATGGGCTTCTGGGCCTGGCGTTACTCCTTTAAAGGTAGTATTGCTATGGCCAATTTTTGTTGGGTCCATCCCCATTTTGCGGAATGTGTCCTGATATATCAGGTTTAAACTACTGCCGCCATCCATCAGGACAAGTGTAAAGTGGTATCCGTCAATTATTGGGTCTAACACCAAGGCAGCCCATCCTGCATGCCGGATACTGGCCGAGTAATCCCGATGGTCGAAGGTGATCGGTTGGGACGACCAGTGGCAGAACTCCGCGGTGACGGGCCCTGGGGCGTGTGTCTCTAGGAGCGCCGCTTTGTTTCTCCCCTTCGTCATGTGTAATATGCTTACTGTTTTGACTTCTGGTGGGAATTTCTTCTGTTCCCCAATGCTTTGTTTGCGAGGCTGGTCCTCGTCTTCACTTGGTGTATCCAGCCCCTTGTGTTCGGCGTTGAGTTTCCCGGACTGCTTGAAGACCCAACATTCTCTATGGGTATGATTTGCAGGTTTATCAGGGGTGCTGTGGATCTGACATAGTTTGTCCAGAATCTTGTTTAGGCTGGACAGTTCATCTCTGTTGCCTTTGGGGGCCAGCTTTTGCTGACCCGGCCGAGAGCTTTTGAATGCTGCGTTTACCGCCATGCTCTTCGGGCTGTCTTCTCTATTCCGGCGCTTGTTTTTGCTGCGTCATGGCTTCCCGTTTCTGTCCCTGACTTCGGATGTACTTGGGTCGCTGGTGCTGCATCGGGCTAACCGGCTGTCCTCGCCCGCACAAAAGCGGGTCATGAGGCTTGTTAATGCAGCCATTGTTCTCAGCTTTTCTTGGCCGAGGTGTCTGGCGAGCCATTCGTCTCGAACGCTGTGTTTGAAAGCTGCTAAGGCTTCGGCGTCTGGACAGTCGACTATTTGGTTATTTTTAGTGAGGAACCTGTTCCAAAGCTTTCGGGCTGACTCGCCGGGCTGTTGAGTTATATGACTTAAATCGTCTGCATCCAGTGGTCGGACATAGGTCCCTTGAAAATTTGCCCGAAAAGCGTCCTCAAGCTCCTCCCAACTTCCAATGGTGTTTTCGGGGAGGCTTTTAAGCCAGTGCCGGGCTGGCCCTTTGAGCTTGAGGGGTAAGTACTGTAGGGGAACGTTGCAGAAAACAAAAAAATTCCTACGGTTTCACCAAGATCCATCTATGAGTTCATCTAGCAACGAGTGATCGGATGCATCTACATACCTTGTAGATTGCGAGCGGAAACGTTCAAAGAACGGGGATGAGGGAGTCGTACTCGACGTGATCCAAATCACCAGAGATCCTAGCGCCGAACGGACGGCACCTCTGCGTTCAACACCCGTATGGTCAGCGTGATGTCTCCTCCTTCTTGATCCAGCAAGGGGAAGGAGAGGTTGAGGAAGATAGCTCCAGCAGCAGCACGACGACGTGGTGGTGATGGAGCTGCAGTACTCCGGCAGGGCTTCGCCAAGCTCTATGGAGGAGGAGGAGGTGTTGGAGAGGGAGAGGGAGGCACCAAAATGGCGTGAGTTGAGGCCCTCCCTCCCCCACTATATATAGGGAGCCTAGGGGGGGCGGCGGCCCTAGGAGATGCAATCTCCTAGGGGGCGGCGGCCAAGGGGTGGGGGGCTTCCCCCCAAGCAAGGGGCGCCCCCCTTTTAGGGTTTCCCCTCCCTACGCGCTTGGGCCCTAGGGGAAGTGGCGCCCCAGCCCACTTTGGGCTGGATCCCTTCCCACTTCAGCCCATGGGGCCCTCCGGGATAGGTGGACCCACCCGATGGACCCCCGGGACCCTTCCGGTGGTCCCGGTACAATACCGGTGACCCCGAAACTTGTCTCGATGGCCGTAATAGCACTTCCTATATATAATTCTTTACCTCCGGACCATTCCGGAACTCCTCGTGATGTCCGGGACCTCATCCAGGACTCCGAACAACATTCGGGTTACTGCATATACATATCCCTACAACCCTAGCGTCACCGAACCTTAACTGTGTAGACCCTACGGGTTCGGGAGACTTGTAGACATGACCGAGATTGCTCTCCGGTCAATAACCAACAGCAGGATCTGGATACCCATGTTGGCTCCCACATGCTCCTCGATGATCTCATCGGATGAACCACGATGTCGAGGATTCAAGCAACCCCGTATACAATTCCCTTTGTCAATCGGTATGTTACTTGCCCGAGATTCGATCGTCAGTATCCCAATACCTCGTTCAATCTCGTTACCGGCAAGTCACTTTACTCATACCGTAATGCATGATCTCGTGACCAGACACTTGGTCACTTTGAGCTCATAATGATGATGCATTACCAAGTGGGCCCAGTGATACCTCTCCGTCATACGGAGTGTCAAATCCCAGTCTTGATCCGTGTCAACCCAACAGACACTTTCGAAGATACCCGTAGTATACCTTTATAGTCACCCAGTTACGTTGTGACGTTTGGTATACCCAAAGCACTCCTACGGTATCCGGGAGTTACACAATCTCATGGTCTAAGGAAAAGATTCTTGACATTGGAAAACTCTAGCAAACGAACTATACGATCTTGTGCTATGTTTAGGATTGGGTCTTGTCCATCACATCATTCTCCTAATGATGTGATCTCGTTATCAATGACATCCAATGTGCATAGTCAGGAAACCATGACTATCCGTTGATCAACGAGCTAGTCAACTAGAGGCTTACTAGGGACATGTTGGTGTCTATTTATTCACACATGTATTACGATTTCCGGATAACACAATTATAGCATTAATAAAAGACAATTATCATGAACAAGGAAATATAATAATAATGCTTTTATTATTGCCTCTAGGGCATATTTCCAACAAGTACTTGATGGCATGGAGATCGTCTCCTCGAGCCATGTGGACATGGAGGATGTAGTCCTCAATCCAGACCCCAGGGTCTGTCGTTCCGTCATATGCCTCTATGTTTACGGGTTTGAATCCCTCTGGAAATTCATGGTCCAGCACCTCATCGGTGAAACATAGGGGGTGTGCGGCACCCCTGTATTTGGGTGTACCGTGGTGTTCGGAATTTTGTTTTATTGCATTGCATGCTGGAGTGCGCTTCTTGGCCCGTAGATGGATCTGGTTGGGCCGTCCTTTTGATGCGAGTCCTCGCGTGGATCGCGTACTGGCTTGTGTGCGGCGTCGTTTGCCGCTCTATGTTGGCCATGAGGTCGTCTATCCGACCGGATGGCTGTTTTGTTTTTTGATTGCGGGGGCACTAAGGCCTCATCATCGAATTCAGGTAGTAGCTTTCGCTTCGGGTAGCTCTTTGTGTGGCGACTGCCGCCATACTTTTCTGCGGTGTTGAGTACTTTACTCCATCTAATTCTGAGTGTATCTTGCGCAGCCTTGAGCTTTCGCTTCTGCTTTTTTCAGACTCCGCGCAGTGGCGACAAGCCTTTGATGGACATTCTGTTACTCCAGGTGTTTGTCCGGTGTGATATCATCCGGACTGTTATCTTCGCCGGAGACGGGTTGTTCGGTTTCATTCTCCGTGTTGCCGTGGTCGGATGGTGGTTCAATGCCATGTTCGTCATCCTTTGGCTCACCCTGCTCTATCGCTGGGTCTATATGAGTGTTGTTTATGCCGAGGTAGGATTTGGAGCGGCGCTTACGCTGCCGCCTTGACTACTTCTCGAGGGAACGATCCTTCGCTGCGTCCTTCCGCTCCTCGTCATCGTTTTCTTTTGGTGTGTCCACCATGTATACATCATATGATGAGGTGGCTGTCTAGTGCCCTGTGGGCAGTGGTTCCTGTTCGTCTCCTGCATCGTCGTCCATACCGTCGATGTCTTCAGAGTCGAAGTCGAGCATGTCGGTCAAATCATCGACAGTGGCTTCTAAATGGGTGGTGGGTGGGTGGTGTATTTCTTCGTCATCCGCATCCCAATCCCGCCGGACGTAGTCCGACCAGGACTCTCCTGACAAGGAGAGAGACCTTAATGAGTTCAGTACGTCACCGAAGGGCGAGTGCTGAAAAATATCCATGGAGGTGAACTCCATGATCGGCGCCCAGTCGGACTCGATAGGCACGGGCGCAGGCGGTTCGAAGTCCATGGCCGGGGAAGAATCCGGCAGTTTGGCGTCACGGCTCTCGTGAAGGGTAAGGTTGATACTCGGCTTGATCGCTGCTGAGAGTGCGGCCTCCGCGGCGGGGTCTATCCACCCATCCAAGAATGGCGCAATGGGCTCTGAATTGAGGGTCCGAGCGGTTGCCGGTGCGGTCTCCTGAACACTATCCGATGGCAGGGCTAAATCATTCTCATCGTGACCGTGCGGCGCACTCGGCCGGGGCTCGAATCCATCGAAGATCAAGTCTCCGCGGATGTCAGCCGTGTAGTTTAAGCTTCCAAATCTGACCTGGTGACTAGGGGCGTAACTCTCGATCTGCTCCAGATGGCCAAGCGTGCTGGCCCGCAGTGCGGAGCCCCCGAATACAAAGATCTGTCCGGGGAGAAAAGTCTCACCCTAGACTGCATCGCTATCGATGATCAAAGGAGCCATCAAGCCAGATGATGACGACACAGAGGAACTCTCAATGAAAGCACCAATGTCGGTGTCAAAGCCGGCGGATCTCGAGTAGGGGGTCCCGAACTGTGCGTTCTCGATGGAGGTTCGGGCCCAGGAGACGGGGGACACGATGTTTTTACCCAGGTTCGGGCCCTCTCGATGGAGGTAAAACCCTACTCCTGCTTGATTGATCTTGATGATATGAGTATTACAAGAGTTAATCTACCACGAGATCGAAGAGGCTAAACCCTAGAAGCTAGCCTATGGTATGATTGTTGTTCTTCTTGGTCCTACGGACTAAACCCTCCGGTTTATATAGACACCGGAGGGGGCTAGGGTTACACAGAGTCGGTTACAAGGAAGGAGATCTACATATCCGTATTGCCAAGCTTGCCTTCCACTCCAAGGAGAGTCCCATCCGGACACGGGACGAAGTCTTCAATCTTGTATCTTCATAGTCCAACAGTCCGGCCAAAGGTTATAGTCCGGCTGTCCGGATACCCCCTAATCCAGGACTCCCTCAGTGACCCCTCCAAGAAGCAACCCAAGCATCGACGTCAGCGGCGTTGCTCTAAGTCCCTCCACAGCAAAAGCAGTGATACCCGCACAAGAGACAATAACACTCCAGATAGTGCCGAAGACGACAACAATCCCCTCTAGCACGATTTAGAGCGGGAGGGTGAACAAGCTATCCCTCCAGAACAGGCAACAGATGGAGAAACAGAGGATGACGATTACATGCCTATCTCCGAAGACGAGGTGAGCCTCAGCGATGAAGAATTTATCGTGCTTGAGGATCCCATCGAGCAGGAGCGCTTCAAGCGCCGGCTTATAGCCACAACAAATAGCCTAAAGAAAAAGCAACAACAGCTTTGAGATGATCAAGATTTGCTAGCAGACAGATGGATTGAAGTCCTTGCGGCCGAGGAATACGAACTCAAGCACCCAACCAAGAGTTATCCAAAGCGCAGGTTGCTACCTCACCTTGAGGAGGAAGCATTGAAACCTACATCACCAGCGTATGATGCGGCTGATCGGCCACCTCGTGGCCGAGACAAAGAGGTATTTCAGCCCGAAGTCTAGACCGCACCCCACCGCCAATCAGACAAAAATACCAAGGCCCGGGGCAACATGTGGGACCTGCGAGACGTATTGGAAAACAAGGCAAAACATGCAAGATCGATCTATGGATCACGGGGGCGCGCACCAACACGCGACGATGATCGTCACGCCAGATACACTAAAAGCAAATCCGGTCGAGCCGAACACGGCAGACAAGACTCGTATGAACTGCGTCGTGATATAGCCCGGCACAGAGGCGCCGCACACCCCCTATGCTTCACCGATGAAGTAATGGATCACGAATTCCTTGAAGGGTTTAAACCCGTAAACATTGAATCATACGATGGTACTACAGACCCCGTGGTATGGATAGAAGACTACTTCGTCCACATTCACATTGCCCGCGGGGATGACCTACATGCCATCTAGTATCTCCCGCTAAAACTCAAAGGGCCGGCACGGCATTTGCTGAATAGCTTGCCGGCAAACTCCATCGGAAGTTGGGAGAGCCTGGTAGGGGCATTCCTGGACAATTCCCAGGGCACTTATGTGCGACCACCGGACACTGACGATTTAAGTCATATAACTCAGCAGCCAGGGGAATCAGCAAGGAAATTCTGGACCCGGTTCGTAACCAAGAAGAACCAAATTGTTGACTGTCCAGATGCAGAGGCCTTAGCGGCATTTAAGCATAATATCCGTGACGAATGGCTTGCCTGGCACCTCGGCCAAGAGAAGACAAAATCCAAGGCAGCCCTCACGACACTTATGACCCGCTTTTGTGCGGGCGAAGATAGCTGGTTGGCTCGTAGTACCAATACAGCAAGCAAACCTGGCATATCAGAAGCCAGGGATAGCAATGGCAAACCACGACGCACCAAACACAAGCGCCGCAAATATGGTGAAAACACCGAAAATACGGCAGTTAATGCTGGGTTCAGGGGCTCAAAGTCCGGTCAGTGGAAAGGGCCACCCAAAAATAAAAATCCGGGTCCATCCAGTCTGGACCGCATACTCGATCGCCAATGCCATATTCATGGCACCCCAGAAACGCTAGCCACCCATACCAACAGAGAATGTTGGGTCTTCAAACAAGTTGGCAAGGCAGGCACCAAAGACGAAGGGGGGTCTCAAAGCGACGATAGCGACAAAGTGCCTAGATCACCGAACACAGGAGGGCAAAAGAAATCCCCCCATATTCAATTGGTGAATGTGGTAAATACCACCCAAATTGCCAACTCGGACAGACATGCACCCTTAGGGATGGCGACTCAACGGAACTAGTCGTCCCACAATATAAACTAGGGCCGGTTACCTTCAACCGCATGGATCGTCCGGTTAATGCCAATCCGGGCAATCCAGCCGCACTAGTCCTCGACCCAATAATAGACGGGTTCCACCTCACTCGAGTCCTTATGGACGGAGGTAGCAGTCTAAATCTACTTTACCAGGACACAGTGCGCAAGATGGGCATCAATCATTCGGCGATCAAACCCACTAAAGCCACTTTTAGAGGCGTTATACCAGGTGCGGAGGTTGGTTGTACAGGCTCCATTGCCCTTGAGGTAGTCTTCAGATGACCAGAAAATTACCATATCGAAGAGTTAATCTTTGAAATCGTCCCTTTCCGCAGTGATTATCAAGCACTGCTCGGACGAACCGCGTTCGCTCGATTCAACGCGGTGCCACATTATGCCTACCATAAGCTCAAGATGCCCGGTCCACGCGGCGTCATCACGGTTCATGGCAAGGCTGAACCTTCCCTCGGCACCAACAAATACACCAGTGCCTTAGCAGCAGAAACAACGAGCAACACCTTGCAGCCGAACCTCGAGTCGACGTCCAGGCTCCCGGACACGTCAAGGGACTCCGAACTATTTCGCGGAAGGATAGCCCGGCTCATCCAAAGCTCCATTAAACACTCCGGCGAAGGCCAGGACAGGACGAACTCAGCGGCTCAACTGCCCTCCGGCACGTAAATATTTCTTACATTTCCTTTGCAGGTTCACCTTTGCGCCGACCAGGACAGGCTACACGGAGGCAGCTTGAACGCGTAAGGGAATCCTTAGACATTCCCCGCAGTGACCGTCCGGCTATATTACGGATCCGCACTCAACCTCTTCCCCCCGGTCTCAGCAGGTTCCGCAATCATATTCCTTTTTTATCACATTACTTGTACCCATACGCATAGACGTACTATTCAAATGCAACATGTGGATTTATATGACGTTTACCTGCTGTTATTTCTTATTAAAATCATTTTGTCAAGTGGCATCCATACACAGCGATATGCCTTAAAATATGCCAGGGGCTTTGTTTTACCCATAACACAGCAATAAAAGTCCGAACACCTTCATGGAAGTTCGGCACCCCGAACCTATAGCATTATATGCATCAGCTCCGAATCATGTCTTGGATCAATAGTTGGGTTTGCCCGGCTCCCATGTTTTGGTACGTTACGCCGCTATATCGGCTAAGGTAGCACTGGGAGAACTAGTGTGATTGTGTCCCGGTTCTTTCGGACGAGCACCTCAGTAGAGAAAGCTGAAAACTGACTGTCATGATACGGCGAGAGCTGGTCAGCTGTTCGAGAGGTCACAACATCTTTAAGGATTTCTCCCGCATAATGCCATAATGAATACAGCGTGCGATGCTTCGGTTTTTTCTTCGATCGGGTGCTTATATAGCCCCTAGTACGGTCTTCCGAATACCAGGGGCTGCGCCTAGCATACTAAAGCTCCTATGGCTAAGTGAGAGTGATAAAGCCCTATAGTCCGATTGCCTGGTTCGTTGTGCTGAGCACCTCCTTCGAAGGACCCAAAACTGGGATATAGAGTGCTCAGGTTTATCCCGAACACCCCCGTACTCCTTACGTGGGGGCAGAAGCCGACGACTGGCCAACTCTCAGGTTTAACATACAAAACGGCCGCACAGGAGGGTAAACTTTTATATAACAAGTGACAAATAAATGACCTTGTTCAAACCATTACAAAGGGCAACATGATTGACATTCATGGAAACATAATGTCCTTGGTGCATAGCTCCGCTGCAAGGTAGGATCCTTTCAGGACACTCTCATAATATAATTCGGGCTTATGATGCTCCTTCCCCTCTGGCGGTCCTTCGGTCATCAGCTTTTCGGCATCCATCTTCCCCCAGTGCACCTTTGCACGGGCGAAGGCCATTCGCGCACCTTCTATACAGACCGACCGCTTGATGACGTCAAGTCGAGGGCAAGCACTTACAAGCCGCTTCACGAGCCCGAAGTAGCAGCTTGGAATCGGCTCGGCAGGCTGTCGGCATTCTGGGAACGGGGGTCCCCAGACTTGCCTGCCTGCAGCCTGCGGCGTGGCTCAAAGGGGCCCCAGCACGGCCCATCTTCACCAACACAAGACCCAAGACCCTCGCGAGGGGCCAAGCCTCGCGGGGCGGACGACGTGGAGCTTCCTCAGGCGCGGCCTCATCAGGCTGGCTCACGAGGAGGCGGAGAGATCAAGGCGGGGTACCTCACGAGGTGCCCATGATGCAAGCCATGACGACCAAGGGCGCCAGGCAGGCGCCAGCCCGCGCAGTGTCCTCCTTTCCTCTTTGGTGCAAAGGGGGCAAGCGCAGGCGAGAGGATCAAGCAAAGGCATCCATTTCAGTGCAACGAGACCAAGACCAGTCCAACGGTGGGGAGGAGGTCATCGTGGAGCCCAGGACGGCGTCACCACAGAACCTTTGGCAGGCGAGGACCAACTTTAGTTAGGATAAGTGTACCAGATGTTCCCCTTCAAAATGGCCAATTGTAGGCGCCCTTCCCGCTCAATATTTGGGAAGAGGCCCAGGGCCTTTGCCTATAAATAGGACTAGCCACCCCCAGGGTAGAGGGGGGCAATTAGAAGTTAGCAATCGTGCAATCCAGAACCTGGGCAAGCAGAGAATCAGAGAGAGAGAAGGGCGGCTGAACTCCTCCTAGCAGTTCGTCGCCCCAGCCAAGAGCAGACCCTCGCGAGGCTGTTCTTGCTTGTATTGTTCATCATCATCAGCCCAAGAGGCAATCCACCCACCACAAACTAGAGTAGGGTATTACACCACAATGGTGGCCCGGACTAGTATAAACCCTGTGTCTCTTGTGCTATTCTTTCAGTAGGTTAGATCTTTGCGAGACGGAGAGGTAGAGGGCGTAATCTCTGCGCGCACCCCAGAGTTCGAACCTCAAGGGTCTGCCGGAACCCAAAATCCGACACAGGCCATAGCCGGATAACCATATCTTTCATGGCTAGTTCCGCCGCCTTATGCAGTTCGATCAGCTATTTCAGTTGATCGGCAAAAGGCACTGGATAATTTGGCGCCAAATACTGCGACCAGAAGAGCTTATCTGCAGTGTTCCTTTCTTCGGCTCGGTAGAATTTGGCGGCATCTGATATGCTGCGCGGTAGCTCGGCAAATACACCTGAGAAATCCGGATTCAAAATCATAAACATAGCTTTCCCTTCAAATACTTGCTTTACATGGGAAAAGCCTTACCCGCCATGATCTTTCTCGCCTCTCAGATCCCCTGCAGGGCGCTTTGGGTTTCCCCCCGGGCATCGCTCGTGGCCTGAGACGCCTTGGTGAGTTTGGACTCTTTCTCCACTAAACTCTGCTCCAAGGTCTCGCATTTACTTACGGCCTCTTGCAGCTCCTGCTCCGCTTTAATAACTCTGGCCTCGTGTTTCTCACGAAGAATCCGCTCTGTGGCCGCCTTTTTCTCGGCCTCGACAATGACCCTTTTGAGGGCCTCGACTTCGGTCATAACCCCTAGCACAAATTATGCAGCTTATTTCATACTGAAAATTTATTTCACAATAAATGCGAGCAAAGCTTGTGTGTACCTAGTTTATCTCTCAACTGCATTTTCAATTGGCCAAGTTCTTCTATGGCTCGCTCTAGACTTATATTCAGTCCGGAGATCTCCGCAGTATGAGAGGCAGAAGCCGCTACAGATGCCTGCTTGTAACAGAAGAGAAATCGATATCATTCAATGAATCTTCCTGCGGTCGTCAATTCGATCCCCTGTCCGGTTCTTTCTTTCACTGAACAGTGTATCAGGGGCTACTATCTATACTATGACACTCTTCGACAACTCATAAAACATACCTCAAAGCCCCTTATAAGGCTGATACAGGCTTCGTTTAGTCCACTCTCAGTTGACTGAACCTTTTCAATCACCGCACCCATAAGGGCACGGTGTTCATCAACGATGGGGGCGTCTTTTAACGCCACCAACAAAGCATCCGACACTTCTAGATGGACAGATGTCGCCGATGGAACAGGCACGCCCCCTTCAGTCGAAGGAGGCTGCCTTCTTGATTCTGGAGCCGTATAGGTCTCTGGAATCGCATCCGGTGGGGAGCCGAACTCAGGATCGCCCCCGCCATCATCCCCCATGGGAATCTTTTCCCCCACGAGTCCGGCCCCTGAGGTTTGACCTCCAGGCGCCGCCTTCATGGTTTTTTCCTTTCCTCCTTGGCCGGGGTCCTTCCGGGACGAAGCCTCGGTGTTATGCACCTATTTGGAGGAAGGGGCCTTTGAGGGCGTCTCCATAGCATTTGAGCTTAGCAGGTCCTCTGATGAGGATTGTTTGGTACGGGACCTCGCCGGACTACAAAAATATGGTTTAGGTTAAAATACTAAGCCACGATGAGTCCGGACGCCTAAAACGTACTCGGATTGTATATACTTACGAGTTCACCAGGGGCTGTGCCCTGGGATCCCATGCCGGGCCGCTGTCGGCGGCGGCATTGGAATCCTCCAGAAGAGGAGCCTTTCCCCTTTTGGGCAGCTCGGCCTCCAAGGGTGCGGAGGCCGTCCTTTTCTTTCTTCCCCCCGCAGGGGATTCATCCTCCTCCTTCCCTTCGCCCTCTCCGGAGGCGTAATGGGCATCAGAGCCTTCGGATATTGTGTTCGAAGTTCCGCGGCGATGAAGGCCACCCCGGGTCTTTTTGGCCTCCTTCTCGGCCGTCTTCTTCGGCACCTTGTAAGGCGCCGGGACCAGCCTCTTCGTCAGAAGTGGGATGGCCGGTCCTTCGGGCAGCGAGGCCGGACAATGGATCCGCTCCGCC
This sequence comes from Triticum dicoccoides, assembly GCF_002162155.2. NCBI lineage: Eukaryota > Viridiplantae > Streptophyta > Magnoliopsida > Poales > Poaceae > Triticum > Triticum dicoccoides. Next base: position 693,411,904 of record NC_041382.1, on the reverse strand, counting down.
TTCTTCGTCCAGCCCTGGGAGAGTTGAATAAAATGCGTTAAGCGCTTCCTTTGGGTCATGCGGATAGAAAGGTTTGATAAACTCACCAAACTTGCAGGGCGGGATAGTTGGTACCCGCGGTCCTCGGTGGAGTCCGGCCATGATTTGCTGGACTTGAAAAGCACCTTCCAAATGTCCTTGTGCGAGGAGCCGAAGAACCCTCGCAAGGTTTGGTGCCTGGCCGGATCGAATTCCCATATATTGCAAGATCGTTGTTGACAAGGCAGGATCCGGCGGACTAACATCACCTGGACTACGTTGACAAGTTCAATGTTCTTGTCTCCCATATCTTTAACACGCGTTTGGAGCACCGACAGTTTGTTGGATGAGGACCAGTCCAGGCCTTTCTTAACCCAGAATGTAAGCCGCAGAGGGGCGCCGGATCGAAATTCCTTGCTGCACGGCTCAGTGATGTAAAACCACTGCTGTTGCCACTCCTTGACAGAATCATTAAAGGTTCCCGTTGGCCATATGACGTTGGGCATCTTGCTCACCATAGCGCGCCCGCACTCGTGCTCGCCGCCCACCACGTTGGGCTTCACATTAAAAATCTTCAGCCATAAACCGAAGTGCGGCGAAATGCGGAGAAAAGCCTCGCACACGACAATGAATGTCGACATGTTGAGGAAGGAATTAGGGGACATATCGTGAAGATCGATCCCATAATAATACATGATGCCGCGAACAAACGGGTGGAGGGGAAACCCTAGCCCGCGGACAAAGTGAGGGAGGAATACAATCTCTCCTGGAGTTCTGGAGTGGGGACGATCTGTCCTGCCGTCGGGAGACGGTGGCTAATTTACTTGGCCAGGTACCTGGCCTCCCGAAGCTTTTTGATATCCTTCTCTCGAACGGTAGAGGCCATCCATTTGCCTCCTGCTCTACATCCGGACATCTTCGGAAGACCTTTTGTGGGCAGAGAAGATGAACGCTTGGGCGTTGGAGCTTGAGCAGAAGGGAATGAATCGGGAAGAAGGCGTGGGTGAAAAGAGTGAATCCTTGTCCCGTTATAAGGGCGGAAAAGGCGATGCGCCTCCCCACTAACCTGGTAAAGCCTCTTATTCCCCAAGCGCCGTAATTGATGGCGCGGTTGGGTTACCCACAGCCGTATTGATGAGAATCCCGTGATAAAAGGGCACGATCTCTACTTCGGAGGAAGAACCCACCTTGCAATGCCGAAGACAAATCTGTGCGCCGGACTCATCGTCATTGAAGCCTGGTTCAGGGGCTACTGAGGGAGTCCTGGATTAGGGGGTCTCCGGACAGCCGGACTATATCCTTTGGCCGGACTGTTGGACTATGAAGATACAAGATTGAAGGCTTCGTCCCGTGTCCGGATGGGACTTTCCTTGGCGTGGAAGGCAAGCTTGGCAATACGGATATGTAGATCTCCTCCCTTATAACCGACTCTGTGTAACCCTAGCCCCCTCCGGTGTCTATATAAAACCCGAAGGTTTAGTCCGTAGGACAACAACAATCATACCATAGGCTAGCTTCTAGGGTTTAGCCTCTACGATCTCGTGGTAGATCAACTCTTGTAATACTCATATCATCAAGATCAATCAAGCAGGAAGTAGGGTATTACCTCCATCAAGAGGGCCCGGACTTGGGTAAACATCGTGTCCCCCGCCTCCTGTTACCATCCGCCTTAGACGCACAGTTCAGGACCCCCTACCCGAGATCCGCCGGTTTTGACACCGACACCTATCCCCCTAACTGTACTGTAGGGTATGACACCTCATGCTTCAGAATGGATTATGGACAGCGGATGCACTAATCATATGACTGGTGATCGGAGTCTTCTCATGGACTCAACCTTACGTCCATCTGACAAGAGTCACATCACATTTGCTGACACTGGTAAAAGCAAGGTATTGGGTCTAGGTAGAGTTGCAATCTCAAAGGATCAGCACATGGATAAAGTGATGCTTGTTGAATCCCTTGGTTTCAACTTAATGTCTGTCTCAATGCTTTGTGACTTGAACATGATTGTGATATTTGGAAAATATCGTTCCCTTGTACTTATGGAATCTAACAAGTCTCTAGTCTTTGAAGGGTACCGAAAAGATGATCTATACATGGTAGATTTCTCAGCAGGGCCACAACTTGCCGTATGCCTTCTTGCAAAAGCTTCAGAGTGCTGGCTCTAGCATCGGAGGCTAGGGCATGCTGGCATGAGGAACTTACACACTCTCGCAAAGAAGAAGCATGTCATAGGCATCGAGGGCGTCAAGTTCAAGAAGGATCACTTGTGCGGTGCCTGCGAAGCTGGAAAGATGACTAGGGCCAAGCATCCCTCAAAGATAATCATGACGACATCTCAACCTTTCGAGCTGCTACACATGGACTTATTTGGCCCTACTCACTACTCTACTCTCACTACAACTGCTTGTCTCTATCGCTTTGTCATTGTTGATGACTATTCAAGATATACATGGGTTCACATAATTCTCTACAAGACTGAAGTGCAGGATGTCTTCAGACGCTTCGCCAACCGTGCCATGAACAACTATGGCGTCAAGATCAAGCATATCAGGAGTGACAATGGCACAGAGTTCAAGAACACCGGCCTCAACCTTTACTTGGATACATTGGGAATCACTCATGAGTTCTCAACTCCGTACACCCCTCAGCAGAATGGCATCGTGGAGTGCAAGAATAGAACACTCATTGAGATGGCTCGGACGATGCTCGATGAATAGAAGACACCCAGAAAGTTCTGGACTGAAGCTATTGATACTGCATGCCATGTCATCAACCTTGTTTATCTTCACAAGCTTCTGAAGAAAACATCCTATGAACTCCTCACAGGTAAGAAGCCAAGTCTCAGCTACTTTAGAGTATTTGGTGCTAGGTGATGGATCAAGGATCCACATCACACTTCAAAATTTGCACCGAAAGCACATAAAGGTTTTATGCTTGGTTACGGAAAGGACTCGCACTCCTACATAGTCTTCAACCTCTTTCGCTATAAAGTGGTTGAAACTGTGGATGTGCGGTTCGATGAGACTAACGGTTCGCAAAGAGAGCACCTGCCAAATGTGTTAGATGAAGTTCCACCCAGTGAATCCATCAAGCTAATGGGAACTGGAGAAATCATACCATCTGAAGCATAGCCTGAAGAGGAACTTATCATTTCTGCACCTAATCAACCGAAAGATAATGCTCAGCCTGAAGATAATCCTCCCAGCGATGATAATGATCAGCAAGAACAGAATCTTCGTCCAGTTCATCCTTGTGTTGCAAATGAAGTACATATTGAAAAGATAATTGATAGCATCAATGCTCCCGGTCTACTCACTCGTTCAAGAGCAACACAACTAGGAAATTTCTATGGGCACTTTGCTTTTGTCTCAATATCTGAACCTAAGAAAGTTGCTGAAGCCTTCAAGGAACCAGAATGGATTCAAGCTATGCAAGAAGAGCTTCAACAATTCAAGTTGAACAATGTCTGGGAACTTGTCAAGCGTCCTGACCCCCGCAAGCACAACATAATAGGCACAAAATGGATATATTGCAACAAACAAGATGAGCATGGTCAAGTTGTCAGAAACAAAGCTCGTCTCGTTGCTCAAGGATACACTCAAATTGAAGGAATTGACTTTGATGAAACATTTGCTCCTGTGGCTAGGCTTGAAGCTATTCGCATAATCCTAGCCTATGCTAACCATCACAACATCTTGCTGTATCAAATGGATGTGAAGAGTGCATTTCTCAACGGCAAGATTGAAGAAGAAGTGTATGTCGCACAACCTCCTGGCTTTGAAGATCCAAAACATCCTAATATGGTGTACAAGCTAAACAAGGCACTGTATGGCTTCAAACAAGCCCCTCGCGCTTGGTATGACATGCTCAAAGACTTCCTGAAGAGCAAAGGCTTCAAACCTGGTTCCCTGGATCCCACACTCTTCACGAAGACATATGATGGTGAACTGTTTGTGTGCCAAATATATGTGGATGACATTTTCTTTGGCTGCACCAACCAGAAATACAGTGATGAGTTTGGGCACATGATGCAAGAGCAATATCAGATGTCCATGATGCGTGAGCTGAAATTCTTCCTTGGTCTTCAAATTCATCAGCAAAGAAATGGCATCTTCATATCTAAAGAGAAATACCTCAAAGATTGCCTGAAGAAGTTTGGAATGCAAGACTGCAAAGGTTACACGACGCCAATGCCAACCAAGAGTCATCTGGGTCCGGACGCCAATGGTAAAGAGTTCGATCAAAAGGTATACCGCTCCATGATTGGTTCTTTCTTTATTTATGTGCATCTAGGCCAGATATTATGCTTAGTGTTTGCATGTGTGCTCGATTCCAAGCGGCACCAAAGGAATCGCATCACTTAGCTGTGAAGCGAATTCTTCGATATTTGGCTTACACCCCAACATTAGGATTGTGGTATCCATTGGGCTTAGAGTTCGATCTAGTTGGATTCTCGGATGCTGATTATGCTGGTGACAAGGTGGATCACAAGTCCACATCAGGCACATGTCACTTTTTGGGACGATCACTTGTCTGTTGGTCTTCAAAGAAGCAGAACTGTGTATCACTCTCCACTGCTGAATCTGAATACATTGCTGCTGGACCATGTTGCGCTCAGCTTCTATGGATGAAGCAAACACTCAAGGACTATGGCATCCATCTGAAACAAGTACTACTCTACTGCGACAACGAAAGCGCCATCAAGATTGCCAACAACCCAGTTCAGCACTCGAAGACAAAGCAAATTGAAATTCATCATCACTTTCTCAGAGATCATGTCATGAAGGAAGATATTGATATCATACACGTCAACACTGAAGAGCAACTGGCTGATATCTTCACAAAGCCCTTGGATGACAAAAGGTTTTGCAAGTTACGGAGTGAGCTAAATATCTTGGAATCCTCAAATGTCCTGTGATCAGGCACACATCCTAACACTTATGCATGTTGATGACTTAGATGTGCAACACACGAAGTAAAGTATATCTTCAATCAATGAAGACTTACATTCTAAGTGTGAATACATTAATGCAGAATTTGACTTCGGAGCGCCATGATAATTGTGCGCCGTGTCTGGGTCTAATACTTCCTATACGATGGGTAACGCCACCACCAAATTCTTCTGTTTGAAGTGTTTTTCTCATGGCGTTACATTTGTTATGTCTTCGCATTTGGTTTGTCTTCAATTTCAACTTGTCTTCATGATTATCTTCACTATTTTGATTTGGTTGCATTCTGATATATATACATATATTAGTGTTCTGTCCTCTACAACATTCACTTATAGCTATGTCTTCTCGTTTGAATCTTTTGAACTAAGTGAATGTGATTGGACCCTAACCTCTCTATACTTCCTACCTCAAACTCTATCTATCCAAATCAAATGCATTCTGTTGAAACTGTCGAATGTCTTCTCTGCGTCCTTGTCAGCGGAAGATAAAGAGACAAACATTAAATCTGTTTTAAATGCTCAATTCTTATTGCCTGAAACCCGGAGAAGCCGAAACGACCATCCGACAGTCCAGGCGGGCGTGGGAACGTGGGACAACTCCCAATGTGTTGCATGTTCGCCACGTGTCCCTCAGATGTGAACCGCCAGGGGCACCTGCATAATTGCGTTGTGCCGTCCCTTTCCCTATAAATACCTGTCCAATCACGGTCAAAATCCTTCTTCCACCTCTCCACCTCGACAAACCCTAGCGCCAACGCTAGCTCTCGACGACGCTGGCGACAAAGCACTTAGCAGCCGCGACCTCTCCGACGCCGTCTTCACGCCAGCCACGGACATCGTCTTCTCCGCCGCCGCCATAGGTGTCCTCCGTCACCAAGTTAGGGCACGGAAGATCAAACTGCTCGGCCTCATCTTCTACTCTATCTAGCAGTTCATCGTGTGGTAAATTAAACCCCTCTTTTTACCATCTTTTTGATCCTATAGATTCATCCTTTCTACCAAAAGTGGTTTCTGCCTCCACAAATTTGGATCTATCCTGTCTGTATCTCATATAATGCCTAGTATATTCACTTATGCTTCACATAGTTAGATTCCTCACTTGTACTTATTCTTGGATTTGTACAAATCTGGAACCAACTCTCAACATATAAGTGATTGTCTTCACGCTATGAGGTCAATGTCTTCTAAACTGATTTATCTTCAAAATCTTCTAAGAATGCATATGACCTCTTCCCCTTCCCTCCCATCTCTAATGCTGTCACAGGTACATGTCCGTGTGAGAATCCCTTGGTTCTCATAGTCTGCATTCATTTGCAGAATTCTTACAGCATCACATCAACTCTCCCGAAGCCAGTTCCTGTCTGACTAGTAGACGGAAGCCTTTGACAGTGTTGAAGCCATTCAGTCTGAACTTCATGGCAATAGAGAAGTCTGCAAGGAAGGGTGGCAGACAACTCCGTGGGAACACCTCAAGAGATTTGCCTCCTGAACTCTATGAGCTGGACAAGACAGATCCAGAGGAGGACTACAATCAACGAAAAACCTGAATCCAATGGATTCGAAGATATTGGGCAGAACAATGGTACAAGTACAGGTTCGTGACCGAGGAATATGCTGAGAAGAATGCCATCAAGCGACCATGGCGAGACATTTTGTACAAAAATCTTCCACCCAGGTCCAGAGCTGAAGCCATTGAACAAGGCTTTTACCCTTGCATGGTCCGTGGACCACAGCCTGCAGATGCCGACCCATCTTCATTGCTATGGTGTCGTGATGACAATTTGTCCAAGCGCTACTTCCAGTTTGCCAAGAACTCAGCCAAAGAAAACAAGAAGTCGCGAGGATTAGACTTCAATCCAGGCCCCTCTACTGCTCGTGCCGATGGCACACGCGAAGCTGAACCCAATCTTGTTGGGCCTTTCTACAACCTAGAAGGTCTCATCACTCATATTATGGTTCAAGGGACACCCATGGATGAGCCTGCAGATGATGCTGATTCTGACGAAGCGCCTGCACCACCGAAGCCAAAGAAGCTGAAGAAACCTAAAGCTTCAAAACCTTCCCCTGCACCAAAAGCTTCGCGAGTGAAGCCTCTAGCCACTACTCCTCCTTCACCAAGTGTGCAGTCTGAAGATCTCTCACGCATCTGCAAGTCTGAGAAGAAGAAAAGGAAGCCAATGCACACCACTGGTCCAGCTCTGACCCCTGCTGCTGTTCTGAGGAACGAGAATGACGCCATTGATCTGTTAAGTGATGACGATCTTGCTGATGACACTCTTGAGCAGTTGATAAAGAGCAAGCAAGAGGCGGAAATCTTCAATGATTTGCCTCTCTTTGACGTGGAAGTATTGAACAACTTCATTGATGAGTGGTTTGACACCCCCAATCTCAGCTTTGACGATCTGCAACTTCCAATTGGCCTAAGCGTCTCCTTCCATGGCGCCATTGCTCCTGAGCTGGCTCTTGCTCAGAAAATTGTTGAGCTGAAGCACAAAATCGGTTATGAAAAGGCTCAGTTCAAGAAGCACATGGCCAAGCTCAGCGTGGCAGACGTCCAGAACTTCAAGGTCATGCTGCATGAGCTCAAGGAAGCGTTTCACAAGAAATGTGATGAAGCCAAAGGTTCTCGTGAGTGCATGAAGATTCTCGCTGCCATGTGTGTTCAAGCTTACAGTGAAGCTGAGAAGCACAAGGCACTTGGGCGTCCGGGCATCGACCCTAAGATGGCTGCCAAGCAGAAGAAGAAGCCATCTATGGACTAAACTAAACCATCCAGGCGGGAAGAACCTCGCATTGTTTTCCCAGCCAATATGACAGGCGTGAAACCTAAGGTCCCCACAGTGGCTTCAGAGCTTCAGAAGACAAGGGCAGCTAAAGCCAAGGCCATAAAGCGCAAGACCAAGAACATCACTGATGATGCTCCACCCACCAAGAAGCGCAAGACCAAGAAGAGAGATCGAGCTGCTCCCACAGAGCCCCTTGTATTCGAGCCGATTTCTGTTGCTCGTCCTGAATCTGCACACAACAAGAACGTCGACTGATAGTTCATGAGCCTGCTTCCACAGAGGCTCCTGAAGCTGAAGACATTCCAGCTGTTGACCCCACCGCAGCTGAAGACATTGGTCATCATGACAATGTTGAAGATGATGAAGTCCTTCCTCAGATCGAGCACAACATGGTATCATCGCCTGTTCTTACGAACAGCAAACTCATCAGCATTGGTCGTCCATTGACGCCAATTGCTCGGGATGACTCATGGGTTGATCACCCACAAGACTCCCCCAATCAAGCAGAAACACCTGTTACTCCCCCAACTCAAGTCACCACTCCGGTGATTGAAGATGAAGACTTTGTGGCCCAACCAACTCCATCTCCACAAGCGTCGCCAGTGTTCTGCAGGCTTCGCAAAGGACCAAGGCCACAGGTCTCTCTGTCAAGTGTTCCAGAAGGAGAAGAGCGCCAATCCGTTTCACGCCAAATCTTTCCTGCAGCCTCTCCAACTGTGAACAACCACAAGACGGAAGCCAATATGGCTGAAGATATTCCGGCTGCATCAGCTGATGACCAAGTAGAACCAAGAGAAGAAGAAGAACGTGTTGCTACACCCCAACCAACCAAGTTGTTCTCGAGGAGAACGTGTCCGACCCTCCAGCTCCTGAAGTGGAGGTTAACAACATTGAGGCGGCCACCAACACCAACACTGAAGCCAATGACGTTGTCATGGCTGAAGCTAATGTGGAGCCTGAAGTCAATGTGGTGCCTGAAGTGATATCACCTGAAGTCAATGCTACACCTGATGCCTATCTACAGTCTGAAGTCACTGCCACTGCCACTTCCACTGCTCCTGTACTACCTTCCAGGCCACATACTATTGAGCAAGCATACAACTATGGTCAGCTGGTCACTGTCAAATGGCCTATTCTGGTTCCTCCTCCTGTTGCTGGTCCGCAATTTGACTATCATGTCGAGCACAGGCCACAGGTCCAGAAGCCAAAGCCAAGACTGCCCAGGTTTCCAGGTACTGCCACTTCACCAGGGTCCTTCAATGCAAATGGATTCAAAGCGCACAACACTTTCTTTGATAGCGCCAAGAACCCCTATTCAAGGCCAAAGATTTCATCTGATCGGTTCTGGAGCTATCAGCAGCGCAGCTACTACTCTTGTGTTCTCTATGATCAAGGGCGCATCTTCCCTCATATGCGTCTTGACTGCGAAGCCATTGCTGGATTGCCATGCCTTGAAGAAGCCCTTGACTGCTTCCGTGACGCTGGCTTGCTAAACTTTGTGACTGATAAGGATCATTGGAATGAAGAACTTCTGCTTCAGTTTTATGCTACCCTCCACATTCGCGGATACAATAGGGATCCGAAGACTTGGGTCCTTGAGTGGATGACAGGAAATGTCCATCATGAAGCCAAAGCTTTTGACATCATTGAGCTAACCGGCCTGCTCACTCCAGGAGAATTATATGAACCTGGTTGTCAGCTTCACCGCAATTCTTTGGAGAGTATCTTCCATAAGCCAGAGCCCAACATGAGCCAAATGCTGAGCATGATGAAGCCCTCTGCCACATGATGCTGATTACCCAAAGGAGTTGTTTGTCGAAGACCTAGAGTATCTGCCCCGCACCATTTATCACATCACCAGGCGAACTCTATGGCCTGTCAAAGGACATTCTTCAGCAGCAAAACTTGAAGGAGCAATGAAGACTTTGGTCTTTTATATCTTCAATGGCAGCAGCTTCATTGCTCAAGACTTCTTTATCAGGTAGTTGGCTGCATCAGGCTCTGATCTCTTTGGACTGAAGTTCTACGCTCCATGGGTTATGCGCCTCATCAAGCTTCATTCTGCTATCAACTATCAGCCCTCTGCTCGCAACCATCTGATCTTTCTGCAAGAGGTTGATATGTTAGTTGAAGCCATATACCCAGAGCCTACCAAGGAGCCTGTTTGTCCTCACAATGCTGATCACCAAAGCTTCACGCAACCCATTGAAGGAGTCCAGGCAGTCACTCGTGTTTATCCTTTGGCTGGCAATACACGCTTACCTCACCGTGGTCAAACTGAAGCCACTGAAATCACTATTGCACAAAGGCCTCGGAAGCGATCTCGTGTTCTCAATGACCGCGAGCTTCTCGTTGCTCTACATCAGAAACAGGATAAGCATCATTACTGGCTGAAGCGGCAGATGCAAAGCCTCTTGGTAGACGTCAATCTCATTCGCAATCTTGCCACCAAGAATGCCTTTGTCACACATGAAACCTGTCGGAGGTCATGGAAGAGTTTGACATTGCTTAGTGCTGAAGCAGATCTTCAAGACGATGGCTTCACTGAAAGATTCAAGTTTGACTCCACTCCTCCAAGGAATGTTGTCTTGCGTCGAACTCCGTCTCTTGAAGACTCTGATTATTCCTCCTCCGCTGCAACGGTGAATGCCAGAGTGATCGATGATCAAGATGATGCTACTTCACCACCTCCAACTTCAGCGCGTATCGACACTGCACCAAGTTCGTCTGCACCGCCAAACCCCGACGCCGACCCTGCAACTTCTCCTACTCCTTCTGGGAACGAGTAGAGGCTCTATGTATTCAAACCTTTTTGGTCCTTACTGACAAGAGGGGGAGAAGCATATGAGTTGATAGTCTTCAATCGGGTCCATATGGGCGGTTGCTTTATATTTTGCCTAGTGTTTACAACTCTCGCTTTTGATACATTTGGTAATTTGAGTAGTAACACTTAAACTTTGATGGTCGTCTGCTACATTTTCTGCTATTCTGTGATGCGATGATAAATTCCGCATGTGCGATGATAAATTCCGCACTTAGTCATTTTGCAAACGTCCATTTTTCATTATGCATGTCATTATCTTTGTTATATCAAATCATGCATGATGAATTGTCTTGATAAGTTGAAGAGGATCTCCACAAGTACAACCTGCCATGTGCATTTGCATTCCAAAAGCAAATTAATTATATGCACATCTTCAGGGGGAGCCTTTTGCTACTTATGAAGACAATACCTTTATCCTTTACAATTTCACATACTTTTATCCCCGTTGAAAACTGCAACCAGTTTGTCATCAATCACCAAAAAGGGCGAGATTGTAAGTGCATCTAGTGCCACCCCTAGTTGGTTTTGGAGTATTGACGACAAACCTGGTTGAGGGACTAATGTGTTTGTGAGAATTGCAGGATAACACCGGTAGTAGTCCCTCATTGATTCAGTTTACCTACCGGAGATGACCCCTAAAAATGTATGAAGACATTGAAGATAATGGTGGTATGTGAAGATATTCACATTGAAGACTATGACAAGAGAAGACATTGCGTGAAGACTATGGAGCGCGAAGACTTAGTTGTTTCATTGTTTCCTTTTCTTCTTTGTTGAGTTATAGGAACCACCGTACTCTTAAGTGGGGTCCCAGTGAACAAAGTCAGAGTGACTGAAGTGATGCTCAACCAAAATCCTATGTCTTCGAGCGAAGACAATGAGAGCAAATCTTATCCAGAGCTGGATGAGTTAGCTTTACTTGTAGCCCAAGTAAAGTTGCCGCGTGTGTTTAAAATCTGACCGTTGGAACACGTGTTAGTTCCTTAGTGGCCCAGGGTCATTTCAGACAAATCAGGCCGGGTTTCCTAGTGGCTATAAATAGCCCACCCTCTAAACCATAAATTGGTGGCTGCTCAGAGTTAGTGCACGGCTTTTGTCATTTGAGAGCAACCCACTTCTGAAGCTTTTGAGAGAGAGAAATCCTTGCGAGGACAAAGCCCAAACACCTAGAGCCAAACAGTGTTAGGCATCACTAAAGTCTTTCTGTCCGTGTGACCTGAAGACTTGTTACACTTGAGGACTATGAATCCTCCAGCCGGTTAGGCGTCGCGTTCTGAGCATCCAAGAGTCATTGGATCACCGGTGAACAAAGTCTGTGAAGGTTTGGGAGTCTACCTTGAAGACTTACCAGAGTAATTGGGCGAGGACTGGGTGTCCTTAGCTCAAGGGGAATAAGGTGAAGACGCGGTCTTCTGAGTTGAATCTCAGCCTCCCTAACCAAACGTACAGTTGTCATAGCAACTGGAACTGGTCCAACAAATCCTGTGTCCTCAACAAGTGACTAGTTCTATCCTCTCCTTCTCTTTACTTACAGTTCGTCTTCATGAAGTCATTGCCTGATTGCATTACCTGTTTGACTTCACTGTGTGACTACTATCATTGTTTGGCTTCATACTGTCTTCCGTCCTGATCTTTACTACCTAGCTGCTATTAGTCTTCGTGCTTTCACTTCATTGCATACTTGACTATGGCTTGCCTAGTGTAGTCTACCTTCCGCTGCATATCAATAGGTTCATTTCTATTGTTTGTCTTCGAAACTCTCATGTTTTGAAGACTTTCATAAAAATGGCCTATTCACCCCCCTCTAGTCAATAACTAGCACTTTCACTCTCCTTGTGCTATACTTGTTCTTTTAGTACCCCAAAAGATGGATCTTCCCGAATGTGTTGTTATTGCAGGCCTATTAACAACATCACCATGAGGTATAGGCACCCCATACCTAGGCTTGATGATATGCTTGATGAACTTAGTGGCGCCACCATCTTTTCTAAAATCTTGCGAAGTGGCTACCATCAAATTAGAATGAGAGAGGGTGATGAATGGAAACTGCTTTCAAAACAAAATCTGGTTTGTATGAGTTGTTAGTTATGCCATTTGGATTGACAAATGCACCTAGTACCTTCATGAGATTAATGAATCATGTGCTTAGTATCTTCATTGGCAAGTTTGTAGTTGTTTACTTTGATGACATCCTGCTTTATAGCAAAACTTTGGATGAACATGTTGAACACATCTGATGTGTGCTTCCTGTCCTAAGAGAGGAGAAATTATATGCTAACAAGGAAAAGTGCACATTTCGCACAGACAAAGTTGTGTTTCTTGGCTTTGTTGTTTAAGGTAAAGGTGTGGAGGTTGATGAGCATAAGGTCAAAGCCATCCATGAGTGGATGCCTCCACAAAATGTAAGCCAAGTACGAAGCTTTCTTGGCCTTGCTGGTTTCTACCGTCGGTTTGTGAAGGACTTCAGCACCATTGCTGCCCCAATGAATGAGCTAACCAAGAAAGATGTTCCCTTCAAGTGGGAAAACACACAAGAAAATGCCTTCCAAGAGCTGAAAAAGAAATTGACATATGCACCATTGCTTGCACTACCCAACTTTGGTAAGACTTTTGAAATTGAATGTGATGCAAGTGGTGTTGGTATTGGAGGCATACTAATGCAAGAAGGTAGGCCTATTGCATATTTTAGTGAGAAGCTAAGTGGTCCAACTCTAAATTACTCAGTTTATGACAAAGAATTATATGCAGTTCTGAGATCTTTGGAAACATGGCAACATTATTTGTGGCCTAAATAATTTGTGATACATTCCGGCAATGAATCTTTAAAGCACCTTAGGGGTCAACAAAAACTGAACCATAGACATGAAAAATGGAGTGAATTCATAGAATCATTTCCCTATATTGTCAAGTACAAGAAAGAAAAGATAATGTTGTTGCCAACGCTTTGTCTAGACGTCATATTTTACTCTCACAACTTGATACAAAAATTCTTGGGTTGCAAAGCATTAAAGAATTGTATGTCAATGACCATATTTTGCTGAACCACACTCAAAATGTAGTGATGAGAAAGGTTGGGACAAGTTTCACTTGCATGATGGATTCTTGTTTCAAGCTAACAAATTGTGCATCCCAGATTGCTCTGTTCGCTTATTGCTTTTGCAGGAGACTCATGCTGGTGGTCCCATGGGACATTTTGGAGCAAAGAAAACTGAGAGTGTGCTGATCGACCATTTCTTTTGGCCAATGATGAGGTGTGATGTTGAGCGCTATGCGCTATGTTGTGAGATCTGCCACAAAGCTAAGTCACGTTTAAACCCTCATGGACTTTATACGCCTTTATCAATTCCTAGTACACCTTGGGAAGATATTTCTATGGATTTTGTTCTTGGATTACCACGTACTAAGAGAGGGAGTGATTCCGTTTTTATGGTGGTTGATAGATTTAGCAAGATGGCTCATTTTATCCCGTGTCATAAGAGCAACAATGCTTCACACATTGCTGATTTGTTTTTCAGGGAAGTTGTGTGACTACATGGAGTACCACGCACTATTGTTTCAGATCGTGACACCAAGTTTCTGAGCTATTTTTGGAAAAGACGAAGCTTGGAAGAAAGCTTCTCTTTTCCACTACATGCCACCCACAAACAGATGGGCAAACTGAAGTTCTGAACCGCACACTATCCATGATGCTAAGAGCAGTTTTAAAGAAAAAATTGAAGATGTGGGAAGAGTGTCTCCCCCACGTGGAGTTTGCATACAACAGGGCGGTACATTCGACCACTAAATTTTGTCCTTTTGAAATTGTTTATGGTTTCAAACCTGTTGCTCCCATAGATCTTTTGCCTTTACCATTGCAGGAGCGAACAAATCTTGATGCAAGTAAGCGTGCTGACTTCATGAAGAAAATTCATGAGAAGACCAAGGAAAATATTGAGAAGATGACTGAACAATATGCAAAACGAGCAAACAAGGGAAGAAAGAAGGTGTTGTTTGAAGAAGGTGATCTTGTGTCGGTGCACCTGCGGAAGGATCGTTTCCCGAATCAACGCAAATGTAACTTGCAGCCACGTGGAGATGGTCCATTCAAAGTGCTTGCGAAGATAAATGACAATGCCTACAAGATTGACCTTCCGATGGATTATGGTGTTAGTCCAACTTTCAATGTGTCCGACCTATCTTCATACTATGGACCGTCAGAGTCGAGGACGACTCCTTTTCAAGAGGGGGAGGATGATGAGGACACTACAATCATCGACAAGTCTCCAACAATTATAGGTCCAATCACATGAAGTCGCGCCAAACTAATAAGTGACCAGGTGAACGCTAACTTAAGTTTACCTTATAACCTTGATGACACAACTATGCTTTCATCCCCATTGTTGTTGGTTGAGCTTAGGTATCACATGGAAGAAATCCAACAACCTATGAGCTCTTGAAACAACCGGTTTGGAGGAATAACTCTGAAGAAAACAAGTTTCAAGTGAACCTGATGCTATCAGTTTTTACCTCTGATGTTTCGTGGTGGAACACCCATATGGTGGAGAGACGGGGACATAGGGGTACATCAATAGAAGCTAAATCAAATTATCTTTACAATGCAAAAAACCTCACATCATTTGAAGTTGTGAGTCAAAAGTACTAGTCATTCTCGTGGAAGGTGTCCAGGCTATTAGGGCTTCGTGAATTTCCGAGGAGCTCTCCAACAACTCCCAAAGTTGACTGCTTATTGCCCCAAGGTAGCCATGCAAACCTGCTTACTTTTGAAACCATTTTCACAACTAGCTAAGGGGGGTTGTCCCTGCTATAAGACCCCATCTCCCCCATCCTCTTAGGAACCTTTTGTCAAACCATTCAGCTACAAGCTTATGCAGCAAGACTGCTAGAGAGATCCGAGAGATCTTGCTACCTTTGCTCTTGTGAGTTCATTCGGATTCGTGAGAAGGAGCCTCTGGTTCCCCCTAGTTCATGCTCTATGGTTCCAGCCGTTTTGTGTGGATTAATCCCGGTTTGTGGTTCTGCGATTTTTCGGACAGCGGGTTGGAGTTCTTGTAGCTTCGGTCAGCCATCCCCAACGTACATGTTGCATCTAACCTTGGCAGGTATAAAGCTAGTTATCTCGGCTGCTTGCAGCTAGTTATCCCTCCCGATTCGATCCTACGACATGAAGATCGGGCCACCCTCGGGCGTGAACTCGTTCATCGGGTTCCCACCTATCACTTCATATCTCTCGACCCGGGCATGAGCTTGGAAAACCATTCTCAGCTCTTGGAACATCTCATATGCTCCGTGTTGCTCAAAACGCTTTTGGAGCCCCGGTTCTAAGCTGTAAAGGATGCCGCACTGAACCAGGGAGTAATCATCACTACGCGACTGTCAGGCGTTCATAACATCTTGAGTTGCTGGGAAAATGGGTGTGTCATCTACCGGTGCTTCAAGGACATATGCTTTCTTTGAAGCTATGAGGATGATCCTCAAGTTATGGACCCAGTCCGTATAGTTGCTTTCATTGTCTTTCAGCTTGGTGTTCTCTAGAAACGCGTTGAAGTTGAGGGCAACATTAGTGTGGGCCATTGGATCTACAAGATAGATTGTAAAGACAATTTTAGACTAAGTTCATGATAATTAAGTTCATCTAATCAAATTATTTAATGAACTCCCACTCAAATAGACATCCCTCTGGTCATCTAAGTGATACATGATCCAAATTGACTAGGCCGTGTCTGATCATCACGTGAGACGGACTAGTCATCAATGGTGAACATCTCCATGTTGATCGCATCTACTATACGACTCATGTTCGACCTTTCGGTCTCTCGTGTTCAGAGGCCATGTCTGTACATGCTAGGCTCGTCAAGTCAACCACAGTGTTTCGCATGTGTAAATCTGGCTTACACCCGTTGTATGCGAACGTTAGAATCTATCACACCCGATCATCACGTGGTGCTTCGAAACAATGAACCTTCGCAACACACTTAGGGGGAACACATTTCTTGAAATTTTAGTGATGGATCATCTTATTTATGCTACCGTCGTTCTAGGAAAATAAGATGTAAACATGATAAACATCACATGCAAATCATAAAGTGACATGATATGGCCAATATCATCTTGCGCCTTTGATCTCCATCTTCGAGGCACAGCATGATCACCATCGTCACCGGCATGACACCATGATCTCCGTCATCATGTCTTCATGAAGTTGTCTCACCAACTATTACTTCTACTATTATGGCTAATGGTTAGCAATAAAGTAAAGTAAGTACATGGCATTTTTATTGACTCGCAAGTCATACAATAAATTAAGACAACTCCTATGGCTCCTGACGGTTGTCATACTCATTGACATGCAAGTCGTGATTCCTATTACAAGAACATGATCAATCTCATACATCACATATATAATTCATCACATCCTTTTGGCCATATCACATCACATAGCATACCCTGCAAAAACAAGTTAGACGTACTCTAATTGTTGTTGCATGTTTTACGTGGCTATTATGGGTTTCTAGCAAGAACATTTCTTACCTACGCAAAAGCCACAATGGTGATATGCCAATTGCTATTTACCCTTCATAAGGACCCTCTTCATCGAATCCGATCCGACTAAAGTGGGAAAGACAGACACCCGCTAGCCACCTTATGCAACAAGTGCATGTCAGGCGGTGGAACCAGTCTCACGTAAGCGTACGTGTAAAGTCGGTCCGGCCCGCTTCATCCCACAATGTCGCCGAATCAAGATAGGACTAGTAACGACAAGCAAATTGACCAAATCATCACCCACAACTACTTGTGTTCTACTCGAGCATAGAATCTACGCATAGACCTAGCTCATGATGCCACTATTGGGTAATGTAGTAATAATTCAAAAAAATTCCTACGTGTCACCAAGATCAATCTAGGAGATGCTAGCAACGAGAGAGAGGGAGTGCATCTTCATACCCTTGAAGATCGCTAAGCGGAAGCGTTGCAAGGAACGCGATTGACGGAGTCGTACTAACGCTGATTCAAATCATGGAAGATCCGATCTAGCGCCGAACGGACGACTCCTCCGTGTTCAACACACTTAGAGCCCGGGGACGTCTCCTCCATCTTGATCCAGAAAAGGGGGTAGGAGAAGTTGAGGGAGAACTCCGGCAACACTATGGCGTGGTGGCGGTGGAGCTCGTGGTTCTCTGGCAGAGCTTCGCCAAGCTCAACTGAGGAGGAGGAGCTGTAGGAGGGGGGAGGGCTGCGCCAGGGGCTGAGGTGCGGCTGCCCTCCCACCCCTCCTCTATTTATAGGGTGAAGGGGAGAGGAGGCCGGCCCCCCTAGATGCATCTAGAGGGGGGGCGGCGGCCAAGGGGGGTTCTTGCCCCCCAAGTTGGTGGGGGGAGGCGCCCCCACCCCTAGGGTTTTAACCCTAGGCACCTTGGGCCCCTTGGGGGGTGCACCAGCCCACTAGGGGGGCTGGTACCCACCCATATTCATCTCACTTGGTCCCCCGGGGCAGGTATCCCCTCCCAGTGGACCCCCGGAACCCTTTCAGTGGTCCCGGTACAATACCGATAACCCTCGAAACTTTTCTGGCGACTGACACTGGACTTCCCATATATAAATCTTCACCTCCGGACCATTCCGGAACTCCTTGTGATGTCCGGGATCTCATCCGAGACTCCAAACAACTTTCGGTAACCACATACAATTCCCATTACAACTCTAACATCACTGAACCTTAAGTGTGTAGACCCTACGGCTTCAGGAACCATGCAGACATGACTGAGACACCTCTCCAGCCAATAACCAATAGCAGGATCTGGATACCCATATTGTCTCCCACAAGTTCCACGATGATCTCATCGGATGAACCACGATGTCGGGGATTCAATCAATCCCTTATACAATTCCCTTTGTCCATCGGTATGTTACTTGCCCGAGATTCGATCGTCGGTATCCCCATACCTTGTTCGATCTCATTACCGTCAAGTCTCTTTACTCGTTCCGTAACACATGATCCCGTGGCTAACTCCTTAGTCACATTGAGCTCATTATGATGATGCATTACCGAGTGGGCCCAGAGATACCTCTCCGTCATACGGAGTGACCCAGTCTCGATTCATGCCAACCCAACAGACACTTTCGGAGATACCTGTAGTGAACCTTTATAGTCACCAGTTATGTTGTGACGTTTGATACACCCAAAGCATTCCTACGGCATCCGGGAGTTGCACAATCTCATGGTCTAAGGAAATGATACTTGACATTAGAAAATCTCTAGCAAACGATTTATATGATCTTGTGCTATGCTTAGGATTGGGTCTTGTCCATCACATCATTCTCCTAATGATGTGATCCCGTTATCAACGACATCCAATGTCCGTGGTCAGGAAACCACAACCATATATTGATCAATGAGCTAGTCAACTAGAGGATCAATAGGGGCATGTTGTGGTCTATGTATTCACACATGTATTACGGTTTCTAGTTAATACAATTATAGCATGAACAATAGACAATTATCATGAACAAGGAAATATAATAACAACCATTTTATTATTGCCGCTAGGGCATATTTCCAACACTGTCCGTTCCGAAGCGGTGGCCTTAGCCCTATTGGAGGCTGCCCACGACCATGTCGAGGCCACCCACGCCCAGCTCATGGCGGTCACCACACAAATCGAACGAAGCTTCTCCGACAATAGTCGGCAATCCACGGCCGAAGACTTGGCAATCGCCGAGAGCGTTCGAGCAGTCGTCCGTTCCTGCGCGGCATACCTTGCCACGATGGAGCCCACCCAAGCCAAGATCGCGGCCGCCCACGCCAAGCTCGTGGCGGCCTATTCCAAATATATGGCGGATGCAGATGGCGAGATGCTTGCCAAGTATGGTGCGATGGATGCCATGGATCCCCTTCCCTAGGAGATCGTCAGGGGCGAGCTGTACATGGAGGAGGCAGCGGAGATTGACGAGCACCAGCCATAGTAGTACTCTTTGTTTTGTTTAAATAAGAGCGCCGGTCTTTAATTTGTTAGAGTAATGTTTAGGTCAACGAGCTCTGTTTAATTGTTGAAATTGCTCGATTAAGAAGTGTGGGTGTGTTGTAGTCTCCTTTGTGTATGCAAATTATGCAATGACGTGGATGACCACTGTAACCAGGGAAATTCGAACCAAAATTTTTCACGTTCAAACTCATCACACACGGGTTAAGCTATATGAATCGCTTGCAATGTTCACATATCGTACACAGTGCTAAATACGGGACCGTGTCTGATGACACTTTGCACACCAGTTTTTTTGTTGAACCGATTCAAAATTTTCGGCTTTCGCGGAAATATCTACCTCCCCCCTTACCAAAAGCCACATTTCCCCTATTTCCGCCTTCCTTTCCAAGTTGAAACCTTCACTCCTTGCTTGTAGCGCCGGCTCCTCGTCGGCGACCCTCCTTCACGCTGCTCGACCTCGTCTATCCAGGCAGGTAATCCACACCCGACCCCCATCCTCCTCCTCCTTCCACATCCCACATGCTCCGACCACCGGCACGACACCTTCCACCCAAATCACTGACCCATCCACCAAATAAGTGCCGCCCTAAGCCATGGTGCACGCAGTATAGCTAGGAGCTCAAGGAGCATTTGGCAGCGGAGAAGCGAATCGCGGCCACATGCGCGGATGTCGCGATGGCTGCCATTCGTGCCGACCCCCAGATCTTGGAGGAGCACCTCACCGTCGAGGCCACCGTCGATGCCTCGCACACCAATCCACAACACGGTTGGTTGCTTTAAATGACAGTTCGTGGCGTTTTATAGAGGCCACCCTCGGTGCCCTCGACAAAGACTTCGAGGTGTTTTCTCAGCGTGCATGTGCTTACCTCAACTCGAGAACCAACAGGTTGGTGCCTGGAGCGGCTCAGGCAACTCACCACTACGACGGGGGCACCCACGATGAGGAGGCCTCTCCCTCTTCCATGTCCAAGGAGCCAATCATCATCGATATCCCCGACAATAAGGAGTAGCTTGTCTTATTAGCTCACTATAAGGACCCATGTTCAGTTTGCTAGCTACTGCCTTTCCTTCACAAATTCTAGTGAATTGTGCTATCTACTTTTACCATGGCATATGTTGGTCTAGTGTATATGTTCTATATGTCGTGCAATGTGGTGCTCACTTATTAACTGTTTGGTTAATTAATTGTCGTGCTTAGTTAACTGTTTGGTTCAATTATGCAAATGTGATGTTCAATTCTTCAGGGTGCAATTTTGTATTGTCTTCCATGTGAGAAATAAATCAAAATTTTCTTTACAAAATACATGATAAACAAATATAATTGCTATATTTTCCATTTGTCAAGCATGCTTGGTTTGGTTAACTGTCTGATGTTCTAGTATGTTATACATTGTGCAATGTGGTGCTCAGGTAATGTTTGGTTCATTTGTTGTGGTGTTTAGTTAACTATTTGGTCCAATTCTCCAATGCGATGTTCAATTTTTGTGGGTTCATTCTATTATTGTATACCATGTGAGAAATAAATCGAATTTGGCTGTACTAAATACATGAGAAACAAATACAATTGCTATATTTCCAAGTTGTTAAGCATGCTTGATTTGGTTAACTGCCTGATCTTCTATTAGGAGTATGTTATATTGTGCAATGTAGTGCTCAGTTAATGTTTGGTTCATTTGTTGTGGTGTTTAGTTAACTGCTTGGTTCAATTCTGCAATGCTATGTCCAATTGTCGTGGGTAGAATTTTGTATTGTTGTGCATGTGAGGAATAAATCGAATTTGGCTGCACTTAATACATGAGAAACATATACAATTGCTATATTTCCTACTTCTTAATCATGCTTGGTTTGGATAAATGGGTTTTCTATGTGGCTTGAATTAATCTATGAATCTGCAATGTGCTTATTTTTCATCAACATATTTTACTAATAGCATGCGAACCCTCATTTAACCTGATCACTAACTACCTTATATGTGTTGCAGGAAAACAATGGGAAGCACTGAGGTTTACAATCGAGGTTTGCACATGCATGCTCCTTTGTCTAATAGCACATTATTGTGCAATTGCAAGAACCATTCTAATATTTAGGTTTTTAACAATTTGGTCTTGCACATGTAGGTCCTGCTATTAGAGGTTTTGACCCACTGTTCGACCCTTTTTGCATATGGGGAAATGAGTTGTCCATAAATATCAGTCAAGTCAAGAAACTCAGAAAGATTGTTAGGATAAAGAAATTAGCGACAAAAAAAACAAGATATTTGTGTGCACAATGAAGAAGACATCAGTTCACTATAGGATGGTACAAACTATTATACCTTGCCTTTTTTATTTCTTTGCCCCATTTCCAATATAGATAAGATATTTATGCACATGCTTGCTTTCAGGCCTTTTCAAAGCAGTTCACTGATGATTACCTCTCAAACCACCTGTATGGTCAGGAGGCGAGGAAGGTATTCATACACCACCCACGGTTCAATATTGAAGTGTTCTTGAAGAGGACGAAGGATGGACGGTCAATCATTCACATGCACTGGCCTAAAGTTGCAAAGACCTTCAACATCAATAAAGGCTCAATATTCACATTCTGCTTCAGTAGTTTTCCAGATGAGATACATCTGTCTATGTACCGTCTAGATGCTAATTTCGAAAGGTTATAGATGTTGCATGTGAAACTTGATGCTGGTGCAATTGTGTAATGGGGTAGCTTAAAGCTGAAGCTATATGATGTTGTACTCTGATGTATTTCAATTATGATGATGAAAATGAAATATATTGTGTGCTTAATATGAAATGTCAATTAGATTAATAAATGGATTATTAATAATAGGATGATTAGCCTGCTAATTGGGTTTTTCTATTGCAAACGGTTATTGAGAAAACACCATGGGCGATGACCCCATGCAATGCAGACAGTTTATAGGAATAAACCATGTTGGATTAATGAACAATTACACACGACATCCTCTTGAAAACTATTTGCATTAGGCCACCTGGCGCAAACGTTTACCACATAAAAATTGAGTGTGATGGACAGCCTTTGCCACGCAGTTTCTTCTATGCACCGTGTGTGATGCATTCAATAATGCAAATGATAAAATTGTTAATACCATGTGCAATGGAAGTGCTATCACAAACGATTTAACGGGGAAAATTGTGTGTGATGTACCTGCGAACAGAAACATTTTCCTTGGAGCAACTATGTGGGATGTATATACGAACGGAAACGTTTAGCGGGGACTGAATGTGTGGGATGAACTTATGACCGGAAACGATTCGCCTGTATAATTGAATTTTTTTAGCACTACTGTACGTATAACCGTATTTGATCGCTCGCTGGTCGCACACGACCTCATTTTGCCGAGCGTGTGTGCCATGAGGGCATATCCCCGACGGTTTCTGGGTCGTGTGGGAAGGACCCCCTATCGCAGTCACTCACTAGGCGACGGTTTCATATGCCGTCACGGAAAGGGGTTAAAAACCATTTGTATAGCACCTCGCTGTACTAGTGACATGTCGCAGTGGAGACCGATTGTCTGTAGGTAGTTAACCTCTGGAACACTTGCCGCAATTCTTGTTCAATCGTGGCATCGATTCTTTTAGTAATTGGAGAACTTGCCTTAGCTTTTACTTCTTTTGTTATTTAACATGTAAACAGGTCAGCTAATCTTCCGACTCATCTTTGCGCAAAGCGTGCTTGCTCGCTGATGATCAACAGTTTATTAGCTGACAAGACTATTTTGAGTTGAATAAAGTTCTCAATTTCCCCGCAAAAAAGCTTCCTTCCGCTCGTGAATCGCATGAGCCAGAGTCCGGGCATGACCCACCGCCTGTCTCTTCCGCCCAGTCACCCAGACGAGATGCGATGCGCCCTCGCCAGTTCGCCTTCGAGGTCCGGTAATCGTCGTCGATCCGCGTTGTACACGCTGCCCAGCCGGTCGACGTGCGGTTCTTTGATTCTTGCACCGTTGATTGATCAAGGTAAGCCCTAGCCCTAGGTTCAGTTCAACTTTACAATCTTCAGTTCTAATTTTTAAATTGGTGTTCTTTCGAACTTTCATGTTAGAAAGCAATGAGTTTTACTTTTTGATAATGCAAACAAGGTGTCTTTTGTGATGTCATATACACCAGGTAAATAAAAAAACATGGTGGTGTGGTTTATCAAAAGGGAAACTAGGTCAAAAATAAAATGATGACAAAGTAAGGAAAAACCACTATTTCAACGCCAGTCGACCAAAACACCATTGAAAGGCGGAGCTAATGAAGAGATTATTTTTTTGGCAAAAATCTACACTTGGCAATACCCATGATTTTGTTGATTTGAACTAACTTTCTACGAATCCATCTAAAAGAAAGAGATTTACATATTTCCTTTGCTTTTTTGGATATTATCCCTAATGAGGTGATAGTTAGACGATTCCATGGAAAAAACGGAAGGAGGTGATGTGCTCAAGGTTATTTCTCCCTAAATTTTAGATGTTTTCTTCTTACAAATTGCATGCCATAAATTGTATTCAAGATTAAAACCGGCATATTGATATTTCTCAATTTACCGGGTCTTAAATGATTAGTTTACTTTTACTTTGGCAATGAGTTTATCCTAATTATGTGTGATGAAATTATAATATATGGAAATATTTTTTCTTCTTCTTAGGCACTATATGTATGCTTGTGCACATGTGGATAGTTTTTATAAATGATTTAGCCATTAGTTCTTACACATATCCATACAAAAGAAGTCCTATACATCTTTGCCCCCTCTCAGTTTTCATCCTGGATCCGCCCCTGATTATATCATCACTTTTATATACTTTTCATATGATTTATATTATTTTTTGGACTAATATATTAATTTAATGCCCCGGGTCAGTTCCTGTTTTCTTTTGTTTTTGGTTCCGCAGGAAATCAATATCTACAGAGGTCAAAATCACTTTCCGGTTTAATATGATTTTTTGGCCAACAAGGAATCCTAGAAGCTTCGGGAGAGATGGAGACGGTCAGCAGGGGGGCACATGGCCACCCTGCACGCCCTGGAGAGTAGGGCACACCCCTAGGCTGTGTGGGGCCCACCTACACAGCCTTATGTCGATTCCACCGTCATAAATTCCTATAAATACGGGAACCATTTGCGATATCTTTAGAACAATTTTATCGCCGGCGCAAGTTCAGAAGGGATTTCTCGTGTTCTTCCTAGAGTCGATCTCATATCGGTGCGAGGGGAAGTTTCCCCATGATCCATTTGACACGGATCTCGGCTCTTCATTGCTAGCTGGATCAGGTACTTGGTCCTTGGAAGATGTCATTGTATCTTGACTTATGGTCGGATTCGACGGGCAACTCTCGTGCTTGCCCTAAACTAGGTTTAACATCAGCATCAGAATGAGTGCCGCATGCTAGCTCTCTATCTGCTTTGACACCCAGTTTAAGAAGACTAGCTTTGCGCGGGAATCCACGGTGTACTACAAGTTGCCGAATCTGATGACTTAGCCTAGAGCAAAGGTTTCCACCTGGCCTAGGTAGCCGGTCAAATCAGCAAAGAGGTTGATGCTGCCGAAGACAAAGATCTGGCCCGATACGAAGGTCATGCCGGTATTGATCTGCTCGATGATCTTGATCCCCATCGAACCTATGTGACTCCTTAGAGGGACCCGTATGGGCCACCAAGGGCATAGTTAAATCTGGCAGATCTCGGGTAGGGGTCCCGAGCTAAATGTCTCGACGTAGTGGTGATAGGGGCACGGTTTTTTATCCAGGTTCGATCTTTCCTAAGAGATAAAACCCTACGTCTTGCTTGTGTTTGTGTTGATTTGGTATAGAGTACAAAGTACAAGTGATCTACCGTGATATCATTGTATGTCATCTACGAGCCCTATCCCTTGGTTTATATAGGTACCGGGGGGTCTAGGATCACATCATAGCTGGTTACATACAAAGAGATCATGTTGTAGATGACTTCTAATGTCTTGGAGTATACGTCAAGTCTTTAGGAGCCTTCCTTTTTATACGCCATGGGCCACCTCTACGTGGCCCACTGGTGAACCGACAAGGGGTCCTCGGCTTGAAACGTTTTTCTTTTACATAATATGTGTTTTTTTAAATTTTAGTTGACTAACTTTGTCCAATGTGTACAGTTGGAAGCATGCAAACAAGGGGGGTCTTCATCTCTTCTCTTGAAGTTCCGTCGCCGGCTACAACCAGGCATTGTAGCACCGTCAGACTTATGAATGTATTACGGTTCTAGACGCGTTGTACATAGGGTGCACGCGGCACAGTCATCTGCATATTGTTTTTTATAGAAATATCTGCAAATTGGTGCGTGAGCCGTGTGTCGCATGTGTGTGCCGCGTTGGAGGTTTCTGTCGAGCCCAATTCTCCTTCCTCCCCGGGAAAGGCAAGAGCACACGGTCCCTCGCATCGGTCGTGCCCCCGTATCGTGGAAGCGGTATAGTGCCCCAAGCTCATTTTCTCAGCGCCAGGAATCGGACTCGAATCGAACTCGGCAGCGTTAGGGTCCGTCCGTACATCAGACTGGAATCCGGAATCCGGACAGCTATTCTGGCATCTATAAAAGGACAGACATGCATTAAGCCTTCTTCCTAGTTTGCGATACGCAAGAAAAACATGGCGTGCATCGCTGCCCCAGCCTCGTTCGCTCCCTCCTTTGCTCCTCTCTGCAGCAGAATCCCATTTGCGCCTCTGCTCAGCTCCACCTTGTTGTCAGCCTCATCCTATCCGTTCCATCCGAGCCGCCTCATGGTGAGGTGGGAAGCTCCTCCCGCGGGGTGGTTGAAGCTAAACTTCGACCGATACGTTTATCATGATGGGTCCGTCCGGCCAAGCATCGGCGGTGCCATCCGAGACTGCAACGGCCACGTCCTTGTCGCCTTCGCCGAGTCGGCAGAGCACTCGAAGGTGGGGATATTGCAGAGCTGGTCCAAACCATTTTGGGGCCCGTGAAGATGTAAAATAACTATTTTTTGTACTAAACTTTTATACATATTCTAAACTAGGTGACCATATGATAATTTTAATTACTACAATTTTTATTACTCAATCACATAAGAATGTTTTCAAATAATATATTTATTATT
This sequence comes from Triticum dicoccoides, assembly GCF_002162155.2. Lineage (NCBI taxonomy): Eukaryota > Viridiplantae > Streptophyta > Magnoliopsida > Poales > Poaceae > Triticum > Triticum dicoccoides. Next base: position 693,385,251 of record NC_041382.1, on the reverse strand, counting down.
ACACAATTGTAATGTATATCTATGAAATTTTTGGTTCTGCAAAATTTAAATTGTATGATTTACCAAATCTCCGGTAAAAATATCTTCAAATTAATTTTCTAATATTGCACAAACTATATAGTGTATATACGTATTTGTGTGTGTGTGTGTGTGTTTGTTCGTATATCCTTTAATATTACTGAATAATATGGTAGATATTTCTATATCATACATACGAACAAATATTTTAATGGTGGTTTCTAGTATCTATTAGGCAACCATATTCATAGAAACTTTTAGGGTATAGCAAATGTGACATACAAGTTGGGTTTAGTAATAGAATCATCGAAGAACCAAACATGTTGATTATACTTTTGCGCAAGATTTTATTATCTGACATGCCCATCTACATTCAAATTGGTTTGCCTCTGAATGGTATAAACTATTAGTATGTGCTGTGCATTTGTGCTACTTCAAATTAAGGCTCTATTTTATGTGTTTAATAATCTTTCAGATATAATGTATAATTGTATAGTGTTACTAGTTTAATTTTTAGTGGGGCCCTTCCCTCTTGAGGACCGAGACGGTCACCCCTTTTGCCCGGCCTATGGGCCAACCCTGGGATAGTGGAGGCGCGGGCACTGATCCAGCTCGCCATGAGTTGCTTCCATGGCGGGCTAGTGGTGGAAGGTGACGACCAGGTACTGGTGGAGCTCCTGACTGGCAAGGAGACATAGATGCGCATACCGCTGTCCATGCAACATGAGATCCTCACGCTGCTTGAGCACTTCTCGACGTACTGATGACCCACAAGTATAGGGGATCAATTGTAGTCCTTTCAATAAGTAAGAGTGTCAAACCCAACGAGGAGCAGAAGGAAATGACAAGCGGTTTTCAGCAAGGTAATTTCTGCAAGCACTGAAATTGTCGGTAATAAGTAATTTGATAGTAAGATAATTTGTAACGAGCAAGTAACGGTAACAGTAAATAAAGTGCAACAAGGTAGCCCAATTCTTTTTGTAGCAAAGGACAGGCCAACAAGATCTCTTATAATAAGCAAAGCGTTCTAGGGCACACAGGAATTTCATCTAGTCATTTTCGTCATGTTGGTTTGATTCGCGTTCGCTACTTTGATAATTTGATACGTGGGTGGGCCGGTGCTTAGGTGCTATTCTTACTTGAACAAGCCTCCCACTTATGATTAACCCCCCTCACAAGCATCCGCAACTACGAAAGAAGAATTAAGATGACAATCTAACCATAGCATTAAACATATGGATCCAAATCGGCCCTTACGAAATAGCGCATAAACTAGGGTTTAAGCTTCCGTCACTCTAGCAACCCATCATCTAATAACTACTCTACAATGCATTCTCTTAGTACCAAAGATGGTGAAGTTTTGTGTAGTCAACATTCACATAACACCACTAAGGAAACCACAACATACATATCATCAAAATATCGAACGAATATCAAATTCACATTATTACTTGCAACATGACTTCTCCCGTGGCCTCAAGAACAAGGGCAACTACACACAAATAATTTTCATGCTCAAGATCAGAGGGATATTAAATAGTATAATGGATCTGAACATATAATCTTTCACCAAAGAAACCATCTAGCATAACCTACGAGACGTAATCAACACTACTAGTCGCCCACAGGTACCAATCTGTGGTTCCGGTACAAAGATTGAACACAAGAGATGAACTAGGGTTTGAGATGAGATGGTGTTGTTGAAGATTGGCCTCCCAAAGATGAGAGGGTTGTTGGTGATGACGATAGCTTCGATTTCCCCCTTCCAAAGGGAAGTTCCCCCGGCGAATCGCTCCGTCAGAGGGCAAAAGTGCTCCTACCCAAGTTCCGCTTCGAGACGGTGGCGCTCCATCCTGGAATTCCTCCCTTTATTTCTTTCTAGGTCAAAAGACCTTATATACCAAAAGATGGAAGATGGGCACCAAAGGTGGGCCAAGGCCCCACTACCCACCAGCCCACC
>NC_041382.1:693353738-693382866 GCF_002162155.2 Triticum dicoccoides | reverse complement strand
CTCTGATAGTTCTTCTCCTCAATATTTATTATATATTCCAAAATAATTCTCTATAAAATTTCAGCTTATTTGGAGATGTGCAGAATAGGTATTCTGACATAGCCTTTTTAGGTCCAGAATTCCAGCTACCAGTATTCTCCCTCTTTGTATAAACCTTGCAAATTATGAGAAAAAAAGCATTAGAATTACTTCATAAAGTGTTATAATGCATAAAAACACTATAAATAACACTAGGAAAACATGATGCAAAATGGACGTATCACGTACCAGCTACAACACATATACAGCTAGGGCAACCAGGTCGCCCACATCCAATGCAAAGAAGCATACCAACGGCCAGAGGTGTGGAGGAGCGGGATCATGCCGCACGCCATGTGGAAGAAGGCGCTAGAATACATGCGTGGCGTGGGGCACGAGTGAATATGCAAGAAGAAGTTGTTTAGTACCATACTGCTACAGTAAGAAGAGTGAGACTTCTTTATAAGGGTTGCTCTACCACTTGCTATTGGGAGCTTCAGAATAGAAGCTGTGCATGCGCGCTCCTCCTCCTTCGCCGCCCACCTTGCCTCGCCTCGTCACGACGCACGCGCGCCGCGGGTTGCGGGAACAAGCCGAAGCTTATTTTTGCCGATCAGGAATGGTTAATGAATCACGGATTAACTAACGAGTCGCTTACGGAAGTGCCACTGTCCGAGACGTTGGACCATGGCTGTTCGCGGACTCAGTCATGGGCCTTAGCCCAGGCCAATCTATTCGACCGGTCAGGAATGATTAACTTTACTCATGGCTTCGCTGCTACTTTGAAACTGGACAAGTTTACCGGGAGGCATTTTAAGCATTGGCAGACTAGGACCGCCTTGTGGCTCACAACGATGAACGTGTTCTGGGTTGGTGATGTGTCTCCCACGGTAACGGTTGCTCCTAAACAGGAGAATGTGTTGGAGGCAACCACCATCTTTGTGGGAGCCGTTCTTACTGTGATCAGAGACAAGTTGTTCGACGCGTATCTCCATATGCGCGTTGCTAAGAATTATTGGGATGCGCTCGATGCTAATTTTGGTGCAACCGATGCTGGAAGTGAGTTGTATGCTATGGAGCAGTTCCATGATTATAAAATGGTTGATAACCGTTCTGTATTGGACCAGACCCATGAGATACAATGCATCGCTAAGAAGCTGGAGCTCCTGAAGGGTGAGTTACCAGAAAAGTTTGTCGCGAGTTGCATTATTGCAAAACACCCTCCTGGATGGAGGAACTTTGCTAACTCTCTCGAGCACTTGAGATGTGAATTCTCTGTTGAGGATGTCATCGGTCATCTAAGTGTTAAGCAGAACTCGAGAGCAAAGGACTCACACATGAAAGGGGCCGAGGGTTCTTCTAGCACCAATGTGGTGTAGAAGAATTTTCACAAGTTTAAGGGAAAGAACTCTGTCCAGCTGAATACTACATTCAAGAAGAAGGGTAAGAAGAAGGACAAAAAGAGAGATGGCTTCTTTACTTGTGGTTCATAGGAACACTGGGCAAACAAGTGCCCAAAAAGCATAAGAAGCCAGGACAGGACTCCAAGTCTGTCAATGTCACTCTGAGCAACAATGACGAGGCATCTGGATATGGTAATCTGTTTACCGTACTTTCAGTTTGTCAGTCCACCGATTGGTGGGTTGACACTGGGACCAATATTTATGTGTGTGCTGATGTGTCTTTTTCCTCTTCTTACCAGGTCGCACAAGATTGTTCCATCCCTATGGGGAATGGCTTGCATGCTTCTGTTCATAGTGTTGGCACGATAGATCTGAAGTTTGCTTCAGAAAAGATCGCGCAACTGAAGAACATGTAGCATGTCCCCGCCATCAAGAAGAATCTCGATAGTGGCTCCCTTCTATGTAAAGAAGGGTTTGAGTTAGTATTTGAGTCCAACAAAGTAGTCGTATCTCGGTATGTACTATTTGTTGGAAAAGGATATAATTGTGGTGGTTTGTTTCGCCTTTCCCTGGAGGATTTCTGCAATAAAGTTGTGAACCAAATTCATTCTAACGTGAACGAATCTGAGGTTTGGCGTTCACGTCTTTGTCACATTAATTTCGATTGTATGACACGGCTAGCTAAGATGGATCTAATCCCGAGCTACACTTTAGCCAAAGGCTCTAAGTGCCATATGTGTGTGCAAACAAAGCAACCTCGTAAGCCTCACAAGCCTGCGAAGGAGAGACACCTGGCACCATTAGAGCTCATACATTCAGATCTTTGCGAGATGAATGGTGTGTTGACTAAATGTGGAAAGAGATACTTCACGACTTTAATTAATGATTCCACTAGATTATGTTATGTGTATTTGTTAAATACAAATGATGAGACTCTACACTACTTTAAAATCTATAAGGCAGAAGTTGAGAACCAACTTGAGAAGAAAATAAAACGAGTCCGGTCAGATCGTGCTGGAGAATACTTTTCTAATGAGTTCGATTTATTCTGTGCGGAAAATGGCATAATTCATGAGAGGACGCCTGCCTATTCACCCCATTCAAACGGGGTTGCCGAATGGGAAAACTGTACTCTAACATATTTGGTTAACGCCATGTTAGATACATCGGGTTTATCCAAGGCATGGTGGGGGAGGTTGTATTGACATCATGTCATGTCCTGAATAAAGTTCCCGCAAAGTATAATGAGACTACTCCCTATGAGCAATGGGGAAAAAGAATTACACTCTCTTACTTGCGCACTTGGGGATGTCTGGCAAAAGTCAATGTGCCGATCCCCAAAAAGCGCAAGCTTGGACCGAAGACCGTGGACTGCGTTAATTTGGGCTACGCTAAGAATAGAGTTGGCTATAGATTTCTAGCAGTGAAATCCGAGGTACCTGACCAGAAGGTCGGTACAATTATAGAGTCTAAGGATGCTACATTGTTTGAGGATATTTTTCCCGTGATAGATATGCAAAGCACTTCTATACTGGAATCTGATGAGACTCCTAAACCCGTCATTCCGATGGAATATTATGAACACAAAAGTGATGAAAGTTTCACGGAGGATGACGAGGAAGCTCCTGTTAGGAGCAAGACACAAAGGACTGCAAAGTATTTTGGTGATGATTTTCTCATGTACCTCATGGATGATGACACTCCTAGTTCCATTTCAGAAGCTTATGCATCTCCGGATGCTGACTACTGAAAAGATGCGGTCCGTAGCGAGATGGATTCCATCTTGGCTAATAGGACATGGGAGATCACTAATTGTCCTTATGGTTGCCAACCATTGGGATGTAAGTGGGTGTTCAAGAGGAAGCTTAGGCCCGATGGTACTATTGAGAAGTACAAGGCTAGTCTTGTGGCCAAGGATTATACCTAGAAAGAAGAAGATTTTTTCGATACTTACTCACATGTAGCTAGACTGACAACCATTCAAGTGTTACTCTCATTGGCTGCCTCGCATGGTCTTCTCGTTCATCAGATAAACGCTAAGATGATTTTTCTTAACGAAGAGTTAGACGAGGAAATTTACATGCAACAGCCAGATGAGTTTGTAGTAAATGGTTAGGAAAGAAAGGTGTGCAAGCTAGTGAAATTTTTGTATGGCCTGAAACAAGCGCCTAAGCAATGGCATGAGAAGTTTAATACAACTTTGACATCTGATGGCTTTGTTGTTAATGAAGCTGACAAATGTGTATACTATCGCTATGATGGGGGCGAAGGAGTTATACTCTGTCTGTATGTCCATGACATACTGATATTCGAGACTCACCTCAAGGTCATTGAGGAGGTCAAGGCTTTTCTATCTTATAATTTTAAAATGAAAGACTTAGGCCTGGCTGATGTTATCTTGAACATCAAGTTACTGAGAAAATACTGAGAGTGGAACTACACTTTTGCAATCCCACTATGTTAAGAAGATTTTAAACCGTTTTGGATATTTGAACTGCAAACCTTCTGCAACACCATATGATCCGTTTTGGAGGTGCCCCTAGCATCGTCGGTGGGCGTGTGGAGGTGTGTCTCCTGCGAATCTTTCTTTGGTGGATTTGCTTGGATCTGGTTGTCGTTCGTTTTCGTTGTGTGTCTTCAACTTAGATCCTTTCGATATATGCTACTCTTCATATGTGGTGATTGCTGTTCTAGTGCGTCGGTTTTATGGGGCCTTAGCATGACGACTTCTTGACTGTCTATTACAACAAGTTTTGTCCTGTTACGATAACGGCGACACGCCTTCGGCTCGCTTCAGTGCTTATAGTTGTCGTTAGGTATTCTACGGATTTGTATGTAATTTTTTGATGTTCGTTATACTGTCATGATCGGAGACGCATAAATCGGAAGTTTTTTAAAAGAAAAAATCATGATCGGGCGATCGGATGGCACACCGGCCGAATAGGAGCCGTTTCCAAACCGAAAACGGATTTGACTTTGAATCCGACTGGCGGACCACGAAATCAATAATAAATAGACGAGCAGCTAGGCTTTCTTCCTCATTTGCAGTACGCGAGAGAAGTTGAGGAGATCTAGCTTGCGCTAGTACTACCTAGCTAGACATGGCGTGCATCGCAGCCCCAGTTCCCTTTGCTCCTTTCTGCAGGACACCATTTACCTCGACCTCGTTGTCGGCCTCGTCCCCTCCGTTCCATCCGAGCCGCGTTCTGGTCAGGTGGGAACCTCCTCCCCGGGGATGGTTGAAGCTGAATTTCGATGGATCTGTCTATCACGACGGGTCCGGCCGGGCGAGCATCGGCGGCTCCATCCACGACTGCAACGGCCACGTCCTCGTCGCCTTCGCCGAGCCGACGGAGCACTCCACGGTGGGCATAGTGGAGGCGTGAGCACTGATCCGCGGGCTGCGGCTCGCGATGAGTTTCTTCCGTGGCGGGCTTGTGGTGGAAGGCGACGACCAGGTGCTGGAGGACCTCCTGACCGGCAAGGAGATGCAGGCCCGCATACCGCTGTCCATGCAACAGGAGATCCGCGCGCTGCTTGCGCACTTCTCGACGTACGAGCTGCAGCACATATACCGCGAGGGCAACCAGGTCGCCCACGTCCTGTGCAAAGAAGCATACCAGCGACCGGGGGTGTGGAAGAGCGGGATCGTTCCGCACGCCGTCTGGGAGAAGGCGCTGGAAGACATGCATGGGGTGGCGCACGAGCGGATCTGCAAGAAGAAGCAGCTGTGGTAGCTTCCAAGATGGGCGTGTGCCAAGACAAGCGCAAGCGGCGGCGTGGTGTCCGACCGGCTGGTCCAAAAGAACGTGGCCGGCGAGCTTCGTCGAGATGGATCTGCAATCTGCATAACCGATTGAGTCGACCGGTTCAGAAGGATTATAGTGTCAATTAATCTTTTGTTTGTAGTCTTGTATAGTCATACTCATACGTGACGAGGTCTTTACACTTGTCTGTATTAGTTACCTTGTAGATGGATCTGCATAGACGATGTTTACTGTTGAAGCAGCTCTGGACGCGCTTACAGTAAGATCGATCCCTGTGGCTACGTTGTGCTATGCGCGCGTAGGGTAGAAGATGTAATTGATTCACTATGATTTCTTTAAGTATCTGTGCACGAGTGCTAGTATTCTTTCAACTTCAAAATATGTACTTTGCTGTCTGTAACACCTTCCTCTCGCTCCAGAGCGAGCCCTCCGGCCGTGAGGCGCGCACCTTGTGCCACTGCAACCTGAGAAGCCGACCGTGGCGTCCAGGCGTACGAGGCTGATTCCCCACTTCTCCTCAACGTAGACCCGGTCCAGGTCGTGGAGGAATGGCTTGTCCGGCGATCCGCGGCATCGCGTCCCGAGGCGCGCGGCGGTGTCCGCCACGAGCTCGCCGCACGCGAGCCGGAGCAGGCCGGACTGGTCCATGGACGTGAGACACGCAGGACGGTCGGAGCTTAACCGTCGCCATGGCTGTCGTCTTCTCCGCCTTTGGCATCGGCCCGCCTCCGCGCGATCTCCCTCTTCTCCTTTTTGACTCCCACGGCTTCGCGTTGCTCACCTGCACGCATCGGCGTCGTCCGTGAATCCCTGCTCGCCCTCGTGCCTGCCTCGCCACGGTGCTGAGCTCCGGCACTGGCCATGGGGGCAGCTAACGCACGGCAACCCGAGGCCCGAGCTCGCCTGCAGCAGCTTCTCGCTTCGCCTGCACCCTAACCGTGCCCCAAGGCCTCCGCCTCCTCCCCGGCAAGCCTCCTTCCTTGGCCCCGGCGAGGCAAGCCTCTTACTCAGGGTTTTGGTTACCGCTCGAAATTTCAAGATTTATCATGGCTACCGCATATTTCAGTCCCCCTCGGTAAATGGGCATTTCCAGTAATTTTTTTTGTTTTTTTTATTTTTTTGAATTTTTTAAATTCAAACACTCAATGTATAGTAAAGTGTGGCAACACCTCACAGCATGCGCGTAGACAACGTTCCATTGAGCTAGTAGCTCTTTTATGATAAATATAAATTCAAGTGCTATCTATATCTATTTTGAAAGAATTTGAATTCAAAATTCAAGAGTGTGGTTTTGTGTAGCTTAAGCTACGTGGTACCCCTTATTATAGCCATCCATTTTTGCATCATGATCTGTGCAGGCATATTTGTCATTTTTGTTTCTCTCAAACGAAACGACGTATAAACTTCAAACTTTCCAGGACAACAAACCATTCTAATTACTATGTGGAAAAAACTTTCAGATTTTTTCATGCATTTTAAATGGTAAAAATTATTATTTTTAATCCAAAAAATCCTCATTTTGTATATTTATGTCGGTCCAAAAAATCTGAAAGTTTCTTCACACATTGAAGTTGTAAAGTTTGTTTGATCTGCAAAGTTTGAAGTCTATATATTCTTTCATTTGAGAGAAACAAAAAAGAGAAATCTTCTTATTGTAAGTTAGTTGGAGAGTACGGATCTCAAAGCAATGTTGGAGGGCTGAAGATAAGAGGTTTCATGTAGCTCGGCCTACAGAGAAACTTTACGAAAATTCAATTATAAATTTCATTCGAAATTTTCTCGAAATTTCGTGGTAACCGTGGTAACCACATTTACCGGTCCCCCTCGGTAAAAAAGCCCCATTCGGTAACCAAAACTTTGCTCTTACTGTGCACACGAGTTGTTCGGTTAAATCTGTAGTGCTAGTTATCAACGAAAATTTGTAGTGATTTTATGCTATTTACACGCTCATGAGACAAGTCTAAGTACCGTAGACAAGTCTAACCACCCTAAACTACACACACGAGCTGAAATGTATCTTTGAATAGGCATTAGTTTAACGACGTATATGTTGTTATTAATTATCAAAATCATCTGGTGATTAGTTGCACTTCCAGATCATGCCATGGCGGTGCACCTCCTCCTTGTGCCATTCATATACCGGAGGGCGGAGGGAGGAGCTCGTCGTGGCCGCGCTCGCGAGGCGGCCCACCGCCGCGGCCGTCAGGCCCCCTCGGCCACCCCCGACCGGCACCCGCCCACGACATCTGCCGCAAGTTCGGGTGGGTAAACGTGCCGCAAATCGAGGTTGAAGTTCACGAGATTTCTTGCCGGAGGAGAGGAAACGCGACGGAGGCAGATGGGGAAAAGTCGGATGCGAACCCTGAATCGACCCGAAGCAGGCATATATACCAAAATCACGGGCGCTTTACGGGCCTCCCGCAAATGTTTTACGGGCCGGACCATTTTTCGTTGAAGGGCCGTCGGCCGATCTTTACTATTAGATAGAAAGAAAAAGAGTACAACAAGGCCGGCCATGTAGGCGATCTAAAACTGTCAGCCATCCGAGCCTAAGCCCAAAACAAGAAGAGAAGAGGCCCGACTGAAGCCAGAGGTGGGCAACAAGATAAACACCAAGTGTATTACTACCTCCGTCCTGGTTTATTAGTTTTTTTTGTAATTTGTGCTAAATTTTGACTAAAGATTTAACTGACAAAATGTAGTGCATATCAAAAAAAATTATATTGTTGGATTCGTATTTAAACATAATTTTTAGTAATATAATTTTTTATGACATGCATAAACATTTTGTTAGTTAAATTTATGGTCAAAATTTGGCACAGATTACGATGGGGACCAATATACCAAGACGGAGTTAGTAGTAGAGGTCGCCTACACAACCAGCCTATCGCGAAACTGCAATATTTTCCTTGATGAGCTCCAGCACCCTATCAACATTGTTGTCCACCTGTTCAAAAATCCGTCCATATCCTCCAGTGGATTGGGATGGTTATCGTGTCGAAGTTCCGTCAGGCCGTCTTGGGAATCTCCCTCCACACGTTGATCCACCAGGTCTCGGAGCTACCAAAGCTATCATCTGGGATAGGGAACGGCACCCGAGTCCAGTCCCTAAAGCTGGACCACACCTGTTGTGAGAAGCGGCAGCATAAAAACATATGTGTGCAATCTTCGTGTGTCGAACGGCAGAGCGGGCATGGTCCATTTGATGGCCAACCCTTTCGCTCGACATTGTCAACAGTTAAGCAACGCTTGTGAATGACCAGCCACAGGAAGAATTTGCATCTGGGTGGAGCTTTGGATCTCCAAATTGGTTTATGGCAGGCAAAACATGTTTGCAGCGAAAAACATACCATAAACACTGCTGACTGAGAAACTAAGATCTCCCATCCACTTCCAAATCAATCTATCTGGGACCTCCACAGAAAGAATAGTACATTCAACAATGTCCCAAATCTGAAGATATTGAGCCATGGCCTGGGCAGAAATGCCTACCGAGATCTTCCTTATCCAACCCTATTAGCAAGTACATCTTTCACCGTGTCACCCTTATCCTTGACAAAGGATAACAGGGCATGGTCCAACTCCTCAATGGAACACCCACCTGGCAGCCACTGGTCAGTCCAAAACTTAGCCATTTGTCTGTCTCCTAGCCGAACTACAGTCGCTGATGTAAACAAGGCAGCAACCTCCTCCATCTTATCTGGATGCAGGCTCCAGGGTCTCTCCTCATCTCCCCATCGCATGCATGGCCAACGACATCGAAGGGCGTAACCAAACCATTTGAGGTTCAGGATTCCCAGACCGTCACATTCTTTGGGCATGCATGGTAGTCTGCAAGTGCACAAGGTTTAGTTGTAGTCTTTGCAAAATAAAAGTATCGATCCCACAGGGAGCACAGGAATTAGTCTTTAGCCCTTTGCAAGGTACAAATGATGCGCCTATAAATTGTAAGCGATCCAGAACAAAAATAATAATAAAGTTGCAAGTGTAAAGGTGAATAAATAAGCCGAAATAAATGACAGGTCAAATAACTAGACTTGAGACAAATAATTAAAAGTGCTATTTCGGAATCCTAAGCCACTTTACATGTTTCTATTTGTGGGTGGAGCCGGTACATATACGTTTATACTCGTGGTATCTTCATATCCCATACGCCACCACCATTCTTCCCCACTCTGGTTATCAAACGGGGATTAAAGGGAAAAAGGTCTCCGTGGGCATAGCCAAAGTGGTCTTCATTCACTACTAGGAGAAACCTTAACAGTAGCACGGGGTAACGGTGCAACGCTACTGCTATATAGCAGTAGCGTGGGGCCTGAACCAGCGCTACATGTAAGTCTGTAGCAGCAGCGCTGGCCCACGACCCCGCGCTATTGCTAAGTAGTCCCATCCTCACCCACTGGGGCTATCCGTAGTAGCAACGTTTGATATAAAGCAGCGCTACTGCCAATCTATAGCAGTAGCGTTGGCCCCTATCCCGCGCTACTGCTAGGCGCAACTGCCACCTTTTCCCACCCCTCCCCCTCCCCCTTTCCCCTCTCCCTCCTCTACCTCCATCACTTAGTTCTTCCCCATTATTTCTCTTCCTTCTCCTACCCCTCTTCTCTCCTCATTAATGTCCACATTCACTATCTCCTCCATTAATGACCTCTTTCGCTCTTCCTCACTTTCTTTATCTCTCCCTCCTTCCCTTTTCTCACTCCTATCTTTGTCTCACTAGTTAGCTCTCTCTCTCTCCCTCTCCACTAGTTAATTAGGTAGAGCATCTCCTCCCAACTAGATCTACCCATTTTAGAACTAAGCCATCCTTGTCCACTTTGGATGATCCCTATATATAGGTAGCGACACCGGTACCGTGTGTGCTCGATCTCTCTTTCACGGGATAGGTGAGTAAAAAGGTGGGAAATACACTTTGGTTCCTGGTTGTATATGCATCCTATATGGGGAATTTTTTAATATCTTAATAAAAAGTCAAAATAGGTAAGAACTATTTTGACAAAACACTTGACTTACTTTTGCACTGATATATAAATGTCGACAAAAAAAGTTGACCTCACAGCAAAAAAGACAAAATTTATTTGCTATTATAGGTCACTATTCACACTATTTTAGCCAAAAATTTGTCTTTTTTGAAAAGAAGCCAAAAGGATTTTATTGTGGATTTTATTTCTCACGAGTACAATAGAAGGTCAATTTTATTTCAAAAATATTTTCAGGAATTTTTGACTTTTTGTTGAATTATTAAAAAAATTTCCATATAGGGTGCATGTCCCCATAGACCAAAAGTTCCCCTCCGTAAAAAGGTGTGCTTTGTAAGAATGGAAATATGCATGTGTGTTTGCGTTATGATGGGAATTGTGCGTGTGGCATGTATTGCCGCCTATATGTATTTTTCGAATTGTGCGTGACATGAGTTGCTTATGTTTTGCCGAAATGTTGATTCATTTTTCGTTTCAGTGAATTTCGGGCAAACTCTATATGTCATATTTTTAGGGAAGGTCATGCCGAATTTTTATATGACTTTGGTGTATGCATATGCATGACTGGTAATAATCATTTTGCTTATTATACTGCGCAAGCGATCATGAAGGTTGGTGAAAGGGTGGTGCAAAGATGCTTGCGATCTGCGGTGCATGGACATATATGCAAATAACCGGACTGGGATTTTGTGTCTACGTAGAAGATGCAAAGAAATCGTCATGTCGAACCCCTTTGAGAGTGGCAGTTTGAAGGGGCACCTGTTCATACATGGTTTCATGGATGGTTATACTCGATGGATAAGTGAAAATGATGTTGAGGACTTCCACATGGCAAGCAATAACGACGCGGGGCTAGACGAAGAGATGACCGACGATGGACGCGAAGACGAGGGCGCCGGACTATTGGAAATATGCCCTAGAGGCAATAATAAAAGGATTATTATTATATTTCCTTATTCATGATAATTGTCTTTTATTCATGCTATAATTGTGTTATCCGGAAATCGTAATACATGTGTGAATACATAGACACCAACATGTCCCTAGTAAGCCTCTAGTTGACTAGCTCGTTCATCAACAGATAGTCATGGTTTCCTGACTATGGACATTGGATGTCATTGATAACGAGATCACATCATTAGGAGAATGATGTGATGGACAAGACTCAATCCTAAACGTAGCACAAGATCGTATAGTTCATTTGCTAGAGTTTTTTTTCAATGTCAAGTATCTTTTCCTTAGACCATGAGATCGTGTAACTCCCGGATACCATAGGAGTGCTTTGGGTGTACCAAACGTCACAACTTAACTGGGTGACTATAAAGGTATACTACGGGTATCTCCGAAAGTGTCTGTTGGGTTGACACGGATCAAGACTGGGATTTGTCACTCCGTATGACGGAGAGGTATCTCTGGGTCCACTTGGTAATGCATCATCATAATGAGCTCAAAGTGACCAAGTGTCTGGTCATGGGATCATGCATTACGGTACGAGTAAAGTGACTTGCCGGTAACAAGATTGAACGAGGTATTGGGATACCGATGATCGAATCTCGGGCAAGTAACGTACCGATTGACAAAGGGAATTGTATACGGGGTTGCTTGAATCCTCGACATCGTGGTTCATCCGATAAGATCATCGAGGAGCATGTGGGAGCCAACAAGGGTATCCAGATCCCGCTGTTGGTTATTGACCGGAGAACCGTCTCGGTCATGTCTACATGTCTCCCGAACCCGTAGGGTCTACACACTTAAGGTTCGGTGACGTTAGGATTGTAGAGATATGAATGTGCAGTAACCCAAAAGTTGTTCGGAGTCCCGAATGAGATCCCGGACGTCACGAGGAGTTCCGGAATGGTCCGGAGGTGAAGAATTATATATAGGAAGTGCAGTTTCGGCCATCGGGAGAGTTTCGGGGGTCACCGGTATTGTACCGGGACCACCGGATGGGTCCCGGGGGTCCACCGGGTGGGGCCACCCATCCCGGAGGGCCCCATGGGCTGAAGTGGGGAAGGGAACCAGCCCATAGTGGGCTGGTGCGCCCCCCTTGGCCCACCCCCTGCGCCTAGGGTTGGAAACCCTAGGGTGGGGGGGCGCCCCACTTGCCTTGGGGGCTACTCCACCCTTGGCCGCCCCCCCCCCCTAGGAGATCCCATCTCCTAGGGCCGGCGCCCCCTTTGGGGAGCCTATATAAAGGAGGGGAGGGAGGGGCAGCCGCACCTTTGAGTCTTGGCGCCTCCCTCTCCCCTGCTACACCTCTCCCTCTCACAGAAGAACGACGAAGCCCTGCTGCGGTGACTGCTGCATCCACCACCACGCCGTCGTGCTGCTGGATCTTCATCAACCTCTCCTTTCCCCCTTGCTGGATCAAGAAGAAGGAGACGTCACGCTGACCATACGTGTGTTGAACGCGGAGGTGCCGTCTGTTCGGCGCTAGGATCTCCGGTGATTTGGATCACGTCGAGTACGACTCCCTCATCCTCGTTCTTTGAACGCTTCCGCTCGCGATCTACAAAGGTATGTAGATGCATCCGATCACTCGTTGCTAGATGAACTCATACATGGATCTTGGTGAAACCGTAGAAAATTTTTGTTTTCTGCAACGTTCCCCAACAGTGGCATCATGAGCTAGGTCTATGCGTAGTTCTCTTTGCACGAGTAGAACACAATTTGTTGTGGGCGTAGATGTTGTCAAACTTTCTTGCCGCTACTAGTCTTATTTTGCTTCAGCGATATTGTGGGATGAAGCGGCCCGGACCGACCTTACACGTACGCTTACGTGAGACTGGTTCCACCGACTGACATGCACTAGTTGCATAAGGTGGCTAGCGGGTGTCTGTCTCTCCCACTTTAGTTGGAGCGGATTCGATGAAAAGGGTCCTTATGAAGGGTAAATAGAAGTTGACAAATCACGTTGTGGCTTTCACGTAGGTAAGAAAACGTTCTTGCTAGAACCCTTTTGCAGCCACGTAAAACTTGCAACAACAATTAGAGGACGTCTAACTTGTTTTTGCAGCAAGTGTTTTGTGATGTGATATGGCCAAAGTTGTGATGAATGATGAATGATATATATGTGATGTATGAGATGTTCGCTATTGTAATAGGAATCACGACTTGCATGTCGATGAGTATGACAACCGGCAGGAGCCATAGGAGTTGTCTTTATTTTTTGTAGACCTGCGTGTCATTGAGAAACGCCATGTAAATTACTTTACTTTATTGCTAAACGTGTTAGCCATAGTAGTAGAAGTAATAGTTGGCGAGCAACTTCATGGAGACACGATGATGGAGATCATGGTGTCATGCCGGTGACAAGATGATCATGGAGCCCCAAGATGGAGATCAAAGGAGCTATGTGATATTGGCCATATCATGTCACTATTATTATTTGATTGCATGTGATATTTATCATGTTTTTGCATCTTGTTTACTTAGAACGACGGTAGTAAATAAGATGATCCCTCATAATAATTTCAAGAAAGTGTTCCCCCTAACTGTGCACCGTTGCGACAGTTCGTTGCTTTGAAGCACCACGTGATGATCGGGTGTGATAGATTCCAACGTTCACATACAACGGGTGTAAGACAGATTTACACATGCAAACACTTAGGTTGACTTGACGAGCCTAGCATGTATAGACATGGCCTCGAAACACAGAAGACCGAAAGGTCGAGCATGAGTCGTATAGAAGATACGATCAACATGAAGATGTTCACCGATGTTGACTAGTCCGTCTCACGTGATGATCGGACACGGCCTAGTTAACTCGGATCATGTTATACTTAGATGACTGGAGGGATGTCTATCTGAGTGGGAGTTCATTATATAATTTGATTAGATGAACTTAATTATCATCAACTTAATCTAAAATCTTTACAATATGTCTTGTAGATCAAATGGCCAATGTTGTCCTCAACTTCAACGCATTCCTAGAGAAAATCAAGCTGAAAGATGATGGCAGCAACTATACGGACTGGGTCCGGAACCTGAGGATCATCCTCATAGTTTCCAAGAAATATTATGTCCTAGAAGCACTGCTAGGTGACGCACCCATCCCAGAGAACCAAGACGTTATGAACGCCTGGCAGCAGCGTGCTGATGATTACTCCCTCGTTCAGTGCGGCATGCTTTACAGCTTAGAACCGGGGCTCCAAAAGAGTTTTGAGAGACACGGAGCATATGAGATGTTCGAAGAGATGAAAATGGTTTTTCAAGTTCATGCCCGGGTCGAGAGATATGAAGTCTCCGACAAGTTCTTCAGCTGTAAGATGGAGGAAAATAGTTCTGTCAGTGAGCACATACTCACTATGTCTGGATTACATAACCACGTAACTCAGCTCGGAGTTAATCTCCCGGATGACGCGGTCATTGACAGAATCCTTCAGTTGCTTCCACCGAGCTACAAGAGCTTTGTGATGAACTTCAATATGCAGGGGATGGAAAAGACCATTCCTGAGGTATTTTCAATGCTGAAATCAGCAGAGGTAGAAGTCAAAAAGGAACATCAAGTGTTGATGGTCAATAAAACCACTAAGTTCAAGAAAGGCAAGGGTAAAAAGAACTTCAAGAAGGACGGCAAGGGAGTTGCCGCGCCCGGTAAGCAAGCTGCCGGGAAGAAGCCAAAGAATGGACCCAAGCCCGAGACTGAGTGCTTTTATTGCAAGGGAAGTGGTCACTGGAAGCGGAACTGCCCCAAATACTTAGCTGACAAGAAGGCCGGCGAAACGAAAGGTATATGTGATATACATGTAATTGATGTGTACCTTATCAGTACTCGTAGTAGCTCCTGGGTA
Source organism: Triticum dicoccoides (assembly GCF_002162155.2). NCBI lineage: Eukaryota > Viridiplantae > Streptophyta > Magnoliopsida > Poales > Poaceae > Triticum > Triticum dicoccoides. Next base: position 693,367,906 of record NC_041382.1, on the reverse strand, counting down.
TTTGATACCGGTGCAGTTGCTCACATTTGTAACTCAAAGCAGGAGCTGCGGAATAAACGGAGACTGGCGAAGGACGAGGTGACGATGCGCGTCGGGAATGGTTCCAAGGTCGATGTGATCGTCGTCGGCACGCTACTTCTACATTTAACTACGGGATTAGTTTTGAACCTCAATAATTGTTATTTAGTGCCAAGTTTGAGCATGAACATTGTATCAGGATCTCATTTAATTCGAGATAGCTACTCATTTAAATCCGAAAATAATGGTTGTTCTATTTATATGAGAGATATGTTTTATGGTCATGCTCCGATGGTGAATGGTTTATTCTTAATGAATCTCGAGCGTAATGCTACACATATTCATAGTGTGAGTACCAAAAGATGTAAGGTTGATAATGATAGTCCCACATACTTGTGGCACTGCCTCCTTGGTCACATAGGTGTCAAACGCGTGAAGAAGCTCCATGCAGATGGACTTTTGGAGTCTCTTGATTACGAATCATTTGACACGTGCGAACCATGCCTCATGGGAAAAATGACCAAGACTCCGTTCTCAGAAACAATGGAGCGAGCAACCAACTTATTGGAAATCATACATACTGATGTGTGCGGTCCAATGAGTGTTGAGGCTCGCGGTGGTTATCGTTATGTTCTCACCCTCACTGATGACTTGAGTAGATATGGGTATGTCTACTTAATGAAACACAAGTCTGAAACCTTTGAAAAGTTCAAGGAATTTTAGAGTGAGGTTGAGAATCAACGTGACAGAAAAATCAAGTTTTTGCAATCAGATCGTGGAGGAGAATACTTGAGTCACGAATTTGGCACACACTTAAGAAAATGTGGAATAGTTTCACAACTCACGCCGCCTGGAACACCTCAGCTTAATGGTGTGTCCGAACGTCGTAATCGCACTCTATTGGATATGGTGCGATCTATGATGTCTCTTACCGATTTACCACTGTCATTTCGGGGCTATGCTTTAGAGACTGCCGCATTCACTTTAAATAGGGCTCCGTCGAAATCCGTTGAGACGACACCGTATGAATTATGGTTTGGTAAGAAACCTAAGCTGTCGTTTCTAAAAGTTTGGGGATCCGATGCTTATGTCAAGAAACTTCAACCTGAAAAGCTCGAACCCAAGTCGGAAAAATGCGTCTTCATAGGATACCCTAAAGAAACTATTGGGTATACCTTCTACCTCAGATCCGAAGGCAAGATCTTTGTTGCCAAGAATGGATCCTTTCTAGAGAAAGAGTTTCTCTCGAAAGAAGTAAGTGGGAGGAAAGTAGAACTTGATGAAGTATTACCTCTTGAACCGGTAAGTAGCGCAGCTCAAGAAAATGTTCCTGAGGTGCCTGCACCGACTCGAAAGGAAGTTAATGATGATGATCATGAAACTTCAGATCAAGTTGCTACTGAACTTTGTAGGTCCACTAGGACACGTTCCGCACGAGAGTGATACGGCAACCCTGTCTTAGAAATTATGTTGTTGGACAACGGTGAACCTTCGAACTATGAAGAAGCGATGGCGGGCCCGGATTCCGACAAATGGCTGGAAGCCATGAAATCCGAGATAGGATCCATGTATGAAAATGAAGTATGGATTTTGACTGACTTGCCCGATGATCGGCGAGCGATAGAAAACAAATGAATCTTTAAGAAGAAGACGAACGCGGATGGTAATGTTACCATCTATAAAGCTCGACTTGTCGCTAAGGGTTATCGACAAGTTCAAGAGGTTGACTACGATGAGACTTTCTCTCCCGTAGCGAAGCTGAAGTCCGTCCGAATCATGTTAGCAATTGCCGCATACTATGATTATGAGATATGGCAAATGGACGTCAAAACGGCATTCCTTAACGGTTATCTTAAGGAAGAACTGTATATGATGCAGCCGGAAGGTTTTGTCGACCCTAAGAATGCTAACAAGGTGTGTAAGCTCCAGCGATCCATTTATGGGCTGGTGCAAGCATCTCGGAGTTGGAACATTCGCTTTGATGAGATGATCAAAGCGTTTGGGTTTATGTAGACTTATGGAGAAGCCTGCATTTATAAGAAAGTGAGTGGGAGCTCTGTAGCATTTCTCATATTATATGTAGATGACATACTTTTGATGGGAAATGATATAGAACTTTTGGACAGTATTAAGGCCTACTTGAATAAGATTTTTTCAATGAAGGACCTTGGAGAAGCTGCTTATATATTAGGCATCAAGATATATAGAGATAGATCAAGACACCTCATAGGTCTTTCACAAAGCACATACCTTGATAAGATATTGAAGAAGTTCAATATGGATCAGTCTAAGAAGGGGTTCTTACCTGTGTTACAAGGTATGAAATTGAGCTCAGCTCAATGTCCGACCACGGCAGAAGATATAGAAGAGATGAGTGTCATCCCCTATGCCTCAGCCATAGGGTCTATTATGTATGCCATGTTGTGTACCAGATCTGATGTAAACCTTGCCGTAAGTTTGGTAGGAAGATACCAAAGTAATCCTGGCAAGGAACACTGGACAATGGTCAAGAATATCCTGAAGTACCTGAAAAGGACTAAGGACATGTTTCTCGTTTATGGAGGTGATGAAGAGCTCGTCGTAAAGGGTTACGTCGACGCTAGCTTCGACACAGATCTGGATGACTCTAAGTCACAAACCGGATACGTGTATATGTTGAATGGTGGAGGAGTAAGCTGGTGCAGCTGCAAGCAGAGCGTCATGGCGGGATCTACATGTGAAGCAGAGTACATGGCAGCCTCGGAGGTAGCACATGAAGCAATCTGGGTGAAGGAGTTCATCACCGACCTAGGAGTCATACCCAATGCGTCGGGGGCGATCAAACTCTTCTGTGACAACACTGGAGCTATTGCACTTGCCAAGGAGCCCAGGTTTCACAAGAAGACCAGGCACATCAAGCGTCGCTTCAACTCCATTCGTGAAAATGTTCAAAATGGAGACATAGATATTTGTAAAGTACATACGGATCTGAATGTCGCAGATCCATTGACTAAACCTCTCCCTAGGGAAAAACATGATCAACACCAGAACTCTATGGGTGTTCGATTCATCACAATGTAACTAGATTATTGACTCTAGTGCAAGTGGGAGACTGTTGGAAATATGCCCTAGAGGCAATAATAAAAGGATTATTATTGTATTTCCTTTTTCATGATAATTGTCTTTTATTCATGCTATAATTGTGTTATCCGGAAATTGTAATACATGTGTGAATACATAGACACCAACATGTCCCTAGTAAGCCTCTAGTTGACTAGCTCGTTGATCAACATATAGTCATGGTTTCCTGACTATGGACATTGGATGTCATTGATAATGAGATCATATCATTAGGAGAATGATGTGATGGACAAGACCCAATCCTAAACATAGCACAAGATCGTATAGTTCGTTTGCTAGATTTTTTTTCCAATGTCAAGTATCTTTTCCTTAGAACATGAGATCGTGTAACTCCCGGATACCGTAGGAGTGCTTTGGGTGTACCAAATGTCACAACGTAACTGGGTGACTATAAATGTATACTACGGGTATCTCCGAAAGTGTCTGTTGGGTTGACACGGATCAAGACTGGGATTTGTCACTCCGTATGACGGAGAGGTATCTCTGGGCCCACTCGGTAATGCATCATCATAATGAGCTCAAAGTGACCAAGTGTCTGGTCACAGGATCATGCATTATGGTACGAGTAAAGTGACTTGCCGGTAACGAGATTGAACGAGGTATTGGGATACCGACGATCGAATCTCGGGCAAGTAACGTATCGATTGACAAAGGGAATTGTGTACGGGGTTGCTTGAATCCTCGACATCGTGGTTCATCCGATGAGATCATTGAGGAGCATGTGGGAGCCAACATGGGTATCCAGATCCCGCTGTTGGTTATTGACTAGAGAACCGTCTCGGTCATGTCTACATGTCTCCCGAACCCGTAGGGTCTACACACTTAAGGTTCGGTGACGCTAGGGTTGTAGAGATATGAATGTGTAGTAACCCAAAAAGTTGTTCGGAGTCCCGGATGAGATCCCGGACGTCACGAGGAGTTCCGGAATGGTCCGGAGGTGAAGAATTATATATAGGAAGTGCAGTTTCGGCCATCGGGAGAGTTTCGGGGGTCACCGGTATTGTACCGGGACCACCGGATGGGTCCCGAGGGTCCACCGGGTGGGGCCACCCATCCCGGAGGGCCCCATGGGCTGAAGTCGGGAAGGGAACCAGCCCATAGTGGGCTGGTGCGCCCCCCTTGGCCCACCCCCTGTGCCTAGGGTTGGAAACCCTAGGGTGGGGGGGGGGCGCCCCACTTGCCTTGGGGGCTACTCCACCCTTGCCCCCCCCTAGGAGATCCCATCTCCTAGGGCCGGCGCCCCCCTTTGGGGAGCCTATATAAAGAGGGGGAGGGAGGGGCAGCCGCACCTTTGAGTCTTGGCGCCTCCCTCTCCCCTGCTACACCTCTCCCTCTCGCAGAAGAACGGTGAAGCCCTGCTGCGGTGACTGCTGCATCCACCACCACGCCGTCGTGCTGCTGGATCTTCATCAACCTCTCCTTTCCCCCTTGCTGGATCAAGAAGGAGGAGACGTCACGCTGACCGTACGTGTGTTGAATGCGGAGGTGCCGTCCGTTCGGCGCTGGGATCTCCGGTGATTTGGATCACGTCGAGTACGACTCCCTCATCCCCGTTCTTTGAACGCTTCCGCTCGCGATCTACAAAGGTATGTAGATGCATCCGATCACTCGTTGCTAGATGAACTCATACATGGATCTTGGTGAAACCGTAGAAAATTTTTGTTTTCTGCAACGTTCCCCAACACGGACATGGCGACGGAGAAGAGTCCGGACATGGTTTATCACCTTTGTTCTAGAAGCGCTTGAGGTTGCATGGAACACCGTCATTTGTTCTGGAAACGCGGCGACGATGGTTTGTTTAGCCTTTTTGCTTGATTATTTTATGGAAAGTGTTTATCACCTTTAACACGTGATTCACTGCCATTTTTTGGGATTTTCTCCAATAAATAAATATTGCTAAATAAATCTTAACCTGAGGGATTATCAGCAAAAAGAAGTGCACGAACGAGGTAAAATTCCATAAAACCTACCTAGTAGGCACAAAAATAACGGTGAAAAGAGTCTAATAATTTGGATTCACCAATGCACACCCTTGCCATGGCAAAAGACAGTGGCCCCCATTAATATCATTGCCACCCTTCCATAAGGCTGGCCATAGTGGGGAGTATCATACACTAGTATCATATACATGATACTAGTGTATGATATAATAGTCATAGTGCATAGTATCATAGATTAGTATTATAGGTGGTCTTATTTATTGCCATGCAAGACACATAGTATTCTAACATTTATTATGATACGGTATCTACGCCTTCGTCCGGGTTTATTAGGCCTAAAAACAACTTCTCTTAGACCAAGACACATGATAATTTATTTACATTAATTCTTTCATTACATTCTCAATGCACTCTCTCACATGCATGCAGCCAATAAAAAAGCACACATCAAGTGTATTAATTTTCCAGCCATGGTACCAACAACAATGACTTTAATGCAACCAATGAAATGGTTGCATGCATGCACCTTTCCAAAGCGAGGACTTATAAAAAGGGACATGCTTGTAATGCTGAGAGGCCTAATAAACCCGGACGGAGGGAGTATGTTACTATAACCCTCTCTCTCTTTTTTAATTGTCTGTCACATAAGCATATTTGTGAGTCCCAAGTGCATGATACTAGTTATGGTACCCCCACTATGGCCAGCCTAAGAAGCCCTGACATCTTCTGGTAATAATCTTCAGTGCCCATGCCGGCAACTGCATAACCAATAGGAAGTGTATAGGAAGGGTCATGAGGACCGAGTGGGTGAGAGGGTGCTTGGATACGTTTTAGTCCCATGACTAAAAGTAGTGGGACTAAAATTTGCTAGCCTCATTCATGCTTGGATCCAAATACTAAAGAGACTAAAATCAAGTTATTGAGCATTTATTATCCTTCAAACCCTCCAATCCAGAACTCACATGTGTTAAAGGAGATGAATTAAATGAGGAAAGAGAGAGCTAATACATATTTTAGTAGGTTTCCTATGACTAAAAATTTTTAGCCTCAAGACTAGTCCTAGCCTCTCTTTAGTCAGGGGTGCTTGGAACTTTAGCCTCTAAAAGAGACTATTTTTAGTCAGACTAAAAATAGTCCCTTGGATCCAAGCATCCAATTGGTGCCATCAAGTTTGGTTTCCATCCCGTCATCTTATTGGAATATTTATCGATGACTGGCCAAATATCTTGTCAACACAAATGATAAATCGGCGGAGCCAGCTTTTACCGTATCTTTTTTTGCCGTCTCGTAAAACCGCCGGAAAAACGTACCCCACAAACCGCCGGAAAAATGCACCCCACAAACCACCGGAAAACGCACCTGGCGAGGTTATACGGATCTGCTAGAGATGCTCTAATAAACATGGGCACGTTGTGAAGTTCAAAAAAAGACTGGGCACATTGTGCGCCACGACCCACGAGACGCCGAATCACGCTCGGGCGATCGGACGGCAAAGCGAGCTAGTTGACGCACGCGGTAAAACCAAAACCGAATTCGAATCCGACTGGCCGACCACCTCGAGCACCATAAATTCACTCTCTCATAAGCTAGGGCTTTCTTCCTCATTTGCAGGACGCAAGAAAAACAGAAGAGATCGCTTGTGGCATGGCGTGCATCGCTGCCCCTGCCTCGTTTGCTCCCTCCTTTGCTCCTCTCTACAGCAGGATCCCGTTTGCGCCTCCGCTCAGCTCCACCTCGTTGTCGGCCTCCTCCCCTCCCTTCCATCCCAGCCGCCTCATGGTGAGGTGGGAGGCTCCTCCGATGGGCTGGTTGAAGCTAAATCGGGAAGCTGCTCCCGCAGGTTGGTTGAAGCTCAACTTCGACGGATCCATTTCTTTGAGTGGCAAATACAAGCAAGAACATTTATACTATTTTTTTATTTCCTTCAACTTTTTTTATCATACTTTAACCTTAACCAATATAATATTTTTATTAATTAGATGTCATAGTTAACCACATAAAAATATTACTAAATACTTCCTCTGTACGGAAATACTTGTCATCAAAATGGATAAAAGGGGATGTATCTAGACATATTTTAGTTCTAGATACATCTCTTTTTATCCATTTAGATGACAAGTATTTTTGGACGGAGGGAGTAGTAATTATAGTGTTATTTCTATACATTTGAATTTATATTAAATACTGATTATGGTAAATTTAAATTATACTTCACAAAAAAAATTCTTGAATTAACTTTTACTGACTACATAATGCAGTAGACACATATTATTTGTGTGTATATGCATGCTTTCATATATTTTGAATATCATAGTAGAGATATCTAAAGCGTTTTATCCAAGAGATAGTTAATACCGGTTCTAGTGTAATATTATCTAAGCACATTCATAGAAACTTCTAGAGTATAATTTGAAATTATATTTTTTGCAAAAATGATCCTGATCTATTCTCAAAGTTCACCGGAAGTACGAAGTAGCTCGAACATAATGAAAATCACATCGAGATTCTAAGACCACCGAACAACCACTAACACCGTCAGAACAAGCTGTTGACGCGTTGTTGTCGCCGCTCCCCTACCCGAGCCGGCTTGACCTTGTCAATGACAGCTGGGAAGTCTTCATGCATGTTCCTCCAAGGGCCGGCGCCCCGGAACTGCAGTCATCGTCTTTGAACTCTTGAATAGCTGAATCACCTAACACCAAATCTCACCCCCACGACGAGAACCCCTAACCTCACTGCCTTGAGGAGATGACAGGAATCTACGTCGGAGCTTAGTCGACTATGTCCAGATGGAAGGACTCGAGGAGGATCGGAGCCGGAAGACAAATTCGAAGAAGAAGCGCCATCCGTCTGAGCGCCGCACCCACAAGGAGTAAAAAACTCTAACCTAAACTACTAACCGAGCCAGAAGCACCGGATTTCCCTCCCTGCCACAGGCCACCGGAGAGCCATCCAGAGGGGAGGCAAATCCACGGGCTCGCCGGCGAAGCCTGGAGGGGAGAGTCTGCCCTAGCCGCACGCCAAGGAAAGAAGGGGGGGGGGGGGAGAAACCCTAGCAATAACTTATACTTCGTTACTAACAGTATAATAGAGATAGTTAATAGCAGTGTCTACGATCTGGCAACATTCAAATGGAAATTTCAAATAAACATGGAGAAAACAAAATTGTACAAATCTAGATGTGAATAATATCATTTTGGCTTTTGTCTTTTTGTGACACTATTCATGCTGAATTTGTATTTTTTTAAATGTAGATAGGTGTCTTGCCGACATTCACAAAAAATAGTTTTTAACAACATTTTAATATGTTATCAAATTCACAAAATAATACTATCAGAATTTGATTCTTTGACAGATCTCGATGTTGTTGGTGTGGTGCCTTCGTTAGAGGTGTGTGGATTTGTGGAGGTGCAATGTGTGGGAGTGTTGGCTGTTGTAACACTTCGGATTTCAGACCAACCTGACGTTGTTACCCAACTACTCTAATCTCAACCACTTTAGAATAATTATAAATTACGACAAAGTTTTCCTTGTTTATACTGATATCCACATACGAGCAGAGAAATAGGGGGAGAAATCCTAGCAATAACTTATGCATCGTTACTAACAGTATAACAGAGATAGTTAATAGCAGTGTCTACAATCTGGCAACATTCAAATGAAAATTTCAAATAAACATGGAGAAAACAAAATTGTACAAATCTAGATGTGAATAATACCATTTTGGCTTTTGGCTTTTTGTGACACTATTCATGCTGAATTTGTATTTTTTTCTAAATGTAGATAGGTGTCTTGCCGACATTCACAAAAAATTTAGATTTTAAAAACATTTCAATATGTTATCAAATTCACAAAATAATACTATCAGAACTTGATTCTTTGACGGATCTCGATGCTATTGGCATGGTGGCTTCGTTAGAGGTGTGTGGGTTTGTGGAGGTGCAGTGTGTGGGAGTGTTGGCTGTTGTAACACTTCAGATTTCAAACCAACCTGACGTTGTTACCCAACTACTCTAATCTCAACCACATTAATAATTATAAATTTCAACAGAGTTTCCCTTGTTTACAGAGGTAAATACACTAAAAGTCATAGAACTTGCACGCAACGTTCAGTTTAGTGCATAAACTTGTAAAATACGTGTTTTTGGTCATCTAACTTGTCCTCTTGTTTATATACGGTGCTTTCTATGGTATTCAGTCGTATCCCTATGCCCACATGGAGGGGGCCACTGTCAGTGGCTGAGATGGTGGTAATCCGCATGCACTTTTTTAGATAGCACCCTTGTATTTTATTTATTTACGCAAAAAATTATAAAATAAATGGAAAACGTTGGAACGTTTGTGGGATTTGAAACCCAACGACCTGCTGTGATTCGCCCAGGATAGACAGCCACTCGACCAGCTAAAGTTTTACATTAAATTTATACAATTTGCTTTATATAACATAGACCATACGAATTAAAGTAAAAAATCAAACCAGGAAAAAGGGAAACCCCACTTCAAACCGGCGACCTGTTGCACTAAAGCAGGCGTCCTAACCAACCACCTAATGTTACTTCATGTTTATTTGAGACTACTAAGATATATATGAAAGTGTAAAAGTACACATTCTGAACTATATTTTCTCTTATCTAGATTATTAATTTAAAAGGGCCAATTCCATTTTTCCTCCTAACTTTGTCCCGACCTCATCTTTACTCCTAAATAAAAATAGTGCTCAACTTTGCCCCTCTTCCGTTAGGTGTGCTTATAGAAATGCCCTTCCGTACATTTTCCGTCCAGTCAAAGGCCTTTGACCGTTAGATTTTTATATAGGCGCACTTAACGGTCAAAGGCCTTTGACTGGACGGAAAATGTACGGAAGGGCATTTCTATAAGCACACTTAATGGAAGAGGGGCAAAGTTGAGCACTGTTTTTATTTAGGGGTAAAGATGAGGTCGGGACAAAGTTAGGGGTAAAAATGTAAATCTCCCAATTTAAAATTATTTGAATTCAGACAAAATTTCCGTTGATTTGTCTGAATTTTTTCATTACTAAAACCAAAATTACCTGGACTACTATTATGAAAAAGTTCAGACCTCGGGCTCGAGGACATACATTCATTCTACACTATATCTCCTTTTATCTAGATTTAAATTTAAATTTTTTCGAATTCAAACAAAAAATATTTGATTTGTCCAGAATAATTTATGTACATCCATTCTGCACTGTATGTTCTTTTATCTAGATTTTTAAATTTACATTTATTCGAATTCAAACATAAATTGAGTTTATTTGTCCGAAAACATACGTGCATTCACTGTGCACTATATTTCCTTTTATATAAATATTTAAATTTAGAATTATTCGAATTCAAACAAATTGTTGATTTGTCCAAAAGAATTTACGTATATTCATTCTACATTTTATTTCCTTTATCCAGATTTTAGAATTTTAAAAAATCAACCTAAAATTTCGTTGGTTTGTGCAAAAGAATTTGCATTCATTCATTCTGCACTATGTTTTGTGGGAATATATATTTAAAGTTAGGTACTATGTGCAAAAAAAGATCTATCTTTGCGTAAAAAAATTAAACATAGCTCGCTGCCATTGGAATACATAAATTTTATACTATACAATACATAGCACTTTTATCATTTTTATCTCTATTTATCACTGATAAACTAAAATCAAATCTATCTTACATAGAAAAAACAATACACAAGATAAAAAAATTTTATGTTACTAAGTGTCGTTGTGGCCTGATGGTTGGCACTTGTACACGATGCCATAGTATCTAACTGGGGCTTTCCCTTTTCAGCAAACCCTTTTGTCATTTTAATTTCTATTTTTATTTATGTAGTATGTGTTAAATAGCTTTAACTGTGCATTTTAGCGTCAACTGTTAGATTTTTTTTGAGGAAGCGTCAACTGTTAGTTGGTCTAGTGTCTCTCTATGCTAGGCGGATCATGCTAGCTCCTCGGTTTGAATCCCATCATGCGCTGCAGCTTCTTTCATTTTATTTGAGGATTTTTTGTGTAAAAATAAATAGAATATATGGGTCCTTTCTTACAAAAAAAACAGCCTCAGCCACTGACGGTGGCCCTGCCACATTGGTACCCGTAGGGATACGGTTGGAAGCACCGTATATGAACGAGATGACAAGTTAGATGACTAGAAACACATATTTTACAAGTTTATGCACTAAACTGAACGTTGCGTGCAAGTTCTGTAACTTCTAGTGTATTTACCTCCACTGATATCCACAACATACGAGAAGAGAAATACACAACAGTATATCTTCAACAGTATCCATGCAGCAAATAAATCTGAATAGTTCTTTCGAGACACAAACTACATCGACCAAGGCGACCATAAGCTCACGCCAAGCAGGTGAGTATTAACCAATTTTTATACTAGGACAAGTAGATAAAGGTATGAGTATCTTGTAAGTATTAGTGAAATTATGTAGGTGCTCAAGTGACGCAGTGATGCTACTCCCGTCTCTCATGCATGTTGCTTACTTAGTATCCGAAAACCAAATAAAACGCAAGGTTAGTACAGAAATACTTAGAGAGTACATTATGGAACCATAAGAATCTTACTCAACTAGAAGTGCTAGAACATTGCTTGAACAGAAGTTTTTTGTTTCTGAAAATTGAATCAATAACCGAAAGATGAATAGATAATCGAAAGACTGAAACCAATTGTCTCAATAAGCAACCATGACTTTAAACAACTTTGAACACTTTCATGTAGTGAGCATTCCAGATTATCCACACAATTTTTTGTACCACCGACAATATCGGATTGAACACGTGGGCGTCCTCACAGACCTAGTTCAAGCCCACCGGTTTATTCACACCACGCCTTAAACCACCGACGTTTTCGGATTGAACATGTGTGAAGTCCTCACCGTCCTGGTTTTCCGAATACAAGAACCATGGAACATCCGAGCATCGACAGAAACATCAAGTAATCTCTGAATCAAGTCAAGAACCTTGATAGAAATAATTAAACGAATAATTAAATAGTCGGGTTTGGCCTCTCGGGTAGCGCACTGAAGCAGCGCCATGAATATGTCCTCGCCAGACCAAGGAGGCGCCCGACGGACCGATGGGTTTTAACGAGGGCCCTTCTGTCAATCAACATGGTCATATCCGCCTTACATATGGGTTGGTTTTGAGGGGTGCCAGACATCCCAAACGTATAGAGCCGATTTGAGGGGTCCGGTTGGGGCCAATTTGATGACCGGGCCGTCCAGACGGCTGTATGGAGGAGATTTGAGAGGTCTCGATTGTTGTTGTTCTTAGGGCATGTCCAACACTGACCTGTAAACTGGACACAATATCCATTCACGGACTAGGGGGTGGCCAGTCAGCGGACACTGTTGCGGGAGCCGACCATCTAATGTAATTTGGATACATCCGCCCTTTCTAAATTCCGCACACATCCGCACGCTCAAAATAGCCGCATATCTAGTTTCAGTTTAGTTAAAAAAATGTTCAAATGCAACAATAGTTCTAATTTAAATATTATACTCAAACAACGTTGTTCGCTTTAACCACCCACATATGCTCAATCATATCTTCCTTCATTTGCTCATCCGTTGCTTGATGTTGAATTTGTTGATGTATTTGAACAAACTCGTTAAGAGTGATCGGATTTTGGTTTGGAAGTTTGGTAGGATCAGTCATGTTCTTAGACTCATGACCTACGACAGCATCCTCACCCTCATCCTCGACGATCATGTTGTGAATGATCATACACCATGTCATCACCTCCCACAAGGTGTCCGGATTCCACTGTTTAGCAGGTCCATGAACAACAGCAAAACGTGACTCAAAACTCCAAATGTCCAATCGACATCCTTTCTTGTTGCTTCTTATTTTTTAGCAAAGCGAGACTTTTTCTGGCCAACTGGGTCAGATATGATTTTTTTTTCATCTGAAAGCGGCGGCGAAAATTGTCAGCGAATAGGGCATCCGGGGCAAAGTAATCGTTCATCAGCGTCAAATGGCCACGTGCCCTATTGCGGTTGAACACTCGATGACCCTTCATCGATCCCTTCAAACTGACCACATGCTCTTATGCATGCTCCGCGACTGCAAGGACCGCTTGCATCATCACCGTCTCATCCGTATAGTCCTCGTCGGACGAGCCATCGTACGACTCATCAAAGTGCTCGTGTATGTACTCCATATCCGAATACATTGCTTTAAAGAAGAAGCGGCAAAAAAATTAGCACGGGCATTTCACCGAACAGTCGATGAGCATGGTGAGTGCCTCAGGGGCGGATGGTACCTGTACGATGGACGGAGGAGAGGTATGAAACAGCGGCGAAGGAGAAGCGGCCTGGAGCCCAGGTGTAGCGCCGGAGGAAACAAAGTCGTCGAGTTCCGGCAAGGGTGTCGCGGGGCGGTCGGGGTGGTGGAGCGGCGGTGGAGTCGAGAGAGAAAACGGATGCAGAGAAAGATGATAGGATGAATGCACGGGTCCGAAAGGGGTTTTAGGGGGGGGAGCAGCCTCAGCAGTCATTGGATGTATCCTCCCCCTCACCCGTCCACCGAGACCGGCTAGGGAGGCAGGTGTGGACGCTTCCTACTGTTGGGGAACGCAGTAATTTCAAAAAAATTCCTACGCACACGCAAGATCATGGTGATGCATAGCAACGAGAGGGGAGAGTGTTGTCTACGTACCCACGCAGACCGACTGCGAAAGCGTTGACGCAACGTAGAGGAAGCAGTCGTACGTCTTCCCGATCCGACCGATCCAAGCACTGTTACTCCGGCACCTCCGAGTTCTTAGCACACGTACAGCTCGATGACGATCTCCGGGCTCCGATCCAGCAAAGCATCGGGGAGGAGTTCCGTCAGCACGACGGCGTGGTGACGATCTTGATGTTCTACTGTCGCAGGGCTTCGCCTAAGCACCGCTACAATATGATCGAGGTGGAATATGGTGGCAGGAGGCACCGCACACGGCTAAGGAATGATCTCAAGGATCAACTTGTGTGTCTAGAGGTGCCCCCCTGCCCCCGTATATAAAGGATCCAAGGGGAGGGGCTGGCCGGCCAAGGGGGGCGCTCCAGGAGAGTCCTACTCCCTCT
>NC_041382.1:693344006-693353563 GCF_002162155.2 Triticum dicoccoides | reverse complement strand
TGAGGGGGGGAAAGAGAGAGAGGGGGGCCGGCCACCTCTCCTAGTCCTAATAGGACTAGGGAAGGGGGGAGGCGCGCGGCCACCTTGGGCTGCCCCTTTCTCCTTTCCACTAAAGCCCACTAAGGCCCGTATAGCTCCCGGGGGGTTCCGGTAACCTCACGGTACTCCGGTAAAATCTCGATTTCACCCGGAACACTTCCGATATCCAAACATAGGCTTCCAATATATCAATCTTTATGTCTCGACCATTTCGAGACTCCTCGTCATGTCCGTGATCACATCCGAGACTCCGAACTAACTTCGGTACATCAAAATGCATAAACTCGTAATAACTGTCATCGTAACGTTAAGCGTGCAGACCCTACGGTTCGAGAACAATGTAGACATGACCGAGACACGTCTCCGGTCAATAACCAATAGCGGGACCTGGATGCCCATATTGGCTCCTACATATTCTACGAAGATCTTTATCAGTCAGACCGCATAACAACATACATTGTTCCCTTTGTCATCGGTATGTTACTTGCCCAAGATTCGATCGTCGGTATCCAATACCTAGTTCAATCTTGTTACCGGCAAGTCTCTTTACTCGTTCCGTAATACATCATCTCACAACTAACATATTAGTTGTAATGCTTGCAAGGCTTATGTGATGTGCATTACCGAGAGGGCCCAGAGATACCTCTCCGACAATCGGAGTGACAAATCCTAATCTCGAAATACGCCAACCCAACATCTACCTTTGGAGACACCTGTAGAGCTCCTTTATAATCACCCAGTTACGTTGTGACGTTTGGTAGCACACAAAGCGTTCCTCCGGTAAACGGGAGTTGCATAATCTCATAGTCATAGGAACATGTATAAGTCATGAAGAAAGCAATAGCAACATACTAAACGATCGGGTGCTAAGCTAATGGAATGGGTCATGTCAATCAGATCATTCAACTAATGATGTGATCCCGTTAATCAAATAACAACTCTTTGTCCATGGTTAGGGAACATAACCATCTTTGATTAACGAGCTAGTCAAGTAGAGGCATACTAGTGACACTCTGTTTGTCTATGTATTCACACATGTATTATGTTTCCGGTTAATACAATTCTAACATGAATAATAAACATTTATCATGATATAAGGAAATAAATAATAACTTTATTATTGCCTCTAGGGCATATTTCCTTCAGTCTCCCACTTGCACTAGAGTCAATAATCTAGATCACATCACCATGTGATTAACATCGATAGTTCACATCATCATGTGATTAACACCCATAGTTCACATCGTCATGTGACCATCACCCAAAGGGTTTACTAGATTCGGTAATCTAGTTCACATCGCTATGTGATTAACACCCAAAGAGTACTAAGGTGTGATCATGTTTTGCTTGTGAGAGAATCTTAGTCAACGGTCTTTCACATTCAGATCCGTTATGTATTTTGCAAAATTCTATGTCTACAATGCTCTGCATGGAGCTACTCTAGCTAATTACTCCCACTTTCAATATGTATTCAGATTGAGACTTAGAATCATCTGGATCAGTGTTAAAAAACTTGCATCGACGTAACCCTTTACGACGAACCTTTTTGTCACGTCCATAATCGAGAAACATATCCTTATTTCACTAAGGATAATTCTGACCGATGTCCAGTGATCTACTCCTAGATCACTATTGTACTCCCTTGCCAAATCAGTGCAGGGTATACAATAGATCTGGTATACAGCATGACATACTTTATAGAACCTATGGCCAAGGCATAGGGAAATGACTTTCATTCTCTTTCTATCTTCTGCCGTGGTCGGGCTTTGAGTCTTACTCAACTTCACACCTTGTAATACAGGCAAGAACTCTTTCTTTGACTGCTCCATTTTGAACTACTTCAAAATCTTGTCAAGGTATGTACTCATTGAAAAAACTTATCAAGCGTCTTGATCTATCCCTATAGATCTTGAAGCTCAATATGTAAGCGGCTTCACCGAAGTCTTTCTTTGAAAAACTCCTTTCAAACACTTCTTTATGCTTATAGAATAATTCTACATTATTTCCGATCAACAATATGTCATTCACATATACTTATCAAAAATGTTGTAGTGCTCCCACTCACTTTCTCGTAAATACAGGCTTCACCGCAAGTCTGTATAAAACTATATGCTTTGATCAACTCATCAAAGCGTATATTTCAACTCCGAGATGCTTGCACCAGTCCACAGATGGATCACTGGAGTTTGCACATTTTGTTAGCACCTTTCGGATTGACAAAACCTTCTGGTTGCATCATATACAACTCTTCTTTAATAAATCCATTCAGGAATGCAGTTTTGTTTATCCATTTGCCAGATTTCATAAAATGCGGCAATTACTAACATGATTCGGACAGACTCAAGCATAGATACGAGTGATAAACTCTCATCGTAGTCAACACCTTGAACTTGTCGAAAACATTTTGCGACAATTCTAGCTTTGTAGATAGTAACACTACTATCAGTGTCCGTCTTCCTCTTGAAGATCCATTTATTTTCTATGGCTTGCCGATCATCGGGCAAATCCATCAAAGTCCATACTTTGTTCTCATACATGGATCATATCTCAGATTTCATGGCCTCAAACCATTTCGCGGAATCTGGGCTCATCATCGCTTCCTCATAGTTCGCAAGTTCGTCATGGTCTAGTAACATGACTTCCAGAATAGGATTACTGTACCACTCTGGTGCGGATCTCACTCTGGTTTACCTACGAGATTCAGTAGTAACTTGATCTGAAGTTACATGATCATCATCATTAGCTTCCTCACTAATTGGTGTAGTAGTCACAAGAACATATTTCTGTGATGAACTACTTTCCAATAAGGGAGAAGGTACAATTACCTTATCAAGTTTTCTACTTTCCTCCCACTCACTTCTTTCGAGAGAAACTCCTTCTCTAGAAAGGATCCATTCTTAGCGACGAATGTCTTGCCTTCGGATCTGTGATAGAAGGTGTACCCAACAGTCTCCTTTGGGTATCCTATGAAGACGCACTTCTCTGATTTGAGTTTGAGCTTATCAGGATGAAACTTTTTCATATAAGCATCGCAACCCCAAACTTTAAGAAACGACAGCTCAGGTTTCTTGCCAAACCATAGTTCACATGGTGTCGTCTCAACGGATTTAGATGGTGCCCTATTTAACGTGAATGTAGCTGTCTCTAATGCATAACCCCAAAACGATAGTGGTAGATCGGTAAGAGACATCATAGATTGCACTATATCCAATAAAGTACGGTTATGACGTTCGGACACACCATTATGCTGTGGTGTTCCATGTGGCATGAGTTTGTGAAACTATTCCATATTGTTTTAATTGAAGACCAAACTCATAACTCAAATATTTGTCTCCGCGATCAGATCGTAGAAACTTTATTTTCTTGTCACAATGATTTTCCACTTCACTCTGAATTTTTTTGAACTTTTCAAATGTTTCAGACTTATGTTTCATCAAGTAGATATACCCATATCTGCTCAAATCATCTGTGAAGTTCAGAAAATAATGATACTTGCCATGAGCCTTAACACTCATCAGACCGCATACATCAGTATGTATTATTTCCAATAAGTCAGTTGCTCGCTCCGGAGAACGGAGTCTTAGTCATCTTGCCCATGAGGCATGGTTCGCAAGCATCAAGTGATTCATAATCAAGTGATTCCAAAATTCCATCAGCATGGAGTTTCTTCATGCGCTTTACACCAATATGACCTAAACGGCAGTGCTACAAATAAGTTGCACTATCATTATTAACTTCGCATCTTTTGGTTTCAATATTATGAATATGTGTATCACTACGATCGAGATCCAATGAACTTGTTTCATTGGGTGTATGACCATCGAAGGTTTTATTCATGTAAACAGAACAACAATTATTCTCTGACTTTAATGAATAACCGAATTGCAATAAACATGATCAAATCATATTCATGCTCAACGCAAAAACCAAATAACACTTATTTAGGTTCAACACTAATCCCGAAAGTATAGGGAGTGTGCGATGATGATCATATCAATCTTGGAACCATTTTCAACACACATCGTCATTTCACCCTTAATTAGTCTCTGTTTATTCTGCAACTCCCGTTTCGAGTTACTAATCTTAGCAACTGAACTAGTATCAAATACTGAGGGTTTGCGATAAACACTAGTAAAGTACACATCAATAACATGTATATCAAATATACTTATGTTCACTTTGCCATCCTTCTTATCCACCAATCACTTGGGGTAGTTCCGCTTCCAGTGACCAGTCCCTTTGCAGTAGAAACACTTAGTCTCAGGCTTAGGACCAGACTTGGGCTTCTTCACTTGAGCAGCAACTTGCTTGCCGTTCTTCTTGAAGTTCCCCTTCTTCCCTTTGCCCTTTTATTGAAACTAGTGGTCTTGTCTACCATCAACACTTGATGCTCTTTCTTGATTTCTACCTTCGTCGATTTCAACATCATGAAGAGCTTGGGAATCACTTTAGTCATCCCTTGCATATTATAGTTCATCACGAAGTTCTACTAACTTGGTGATGGTGACTAGAGAATTCTGTCAATCACTATTTTATCTGGAAGATTAACTCCCACTTGATTCAAGCGATTGTAGTACCCAGACAATCTGAGCACATGCTCACTAGTTGAGCGATTCTCCTCCATCTTTTAGCTATAGAACTTGTTGGAGACTTCATATCTCTCAACTCGGGTATTTGCTTGAAATATTAACTTCAATTCCTGAAACATCTCATATGGTCCATGACGTTCAAAACGTCTTTGAAGTCCCGATTCTAAGCCGTTAAGCATGGTACACTAAACTATCAAGTAGTCATCATATTGAGCTAGCCAAACGTTCATAATGTCTGCATCTGCTCCTGCAATAGGTCTGTCACCTAGCGGTGCATCAAGGACATAATTCTTCTGTGCAGCAATGAGGATAAACCTCAGATCACGGATCCAATCCGTATCATTGCTACTAACATCTTTCAACACAATTTTTCTCTAGGAACATATCAAAATAAACATATGAAAGCAACAACGCAAGCTATTGGTCTACAACATAATTTGCAAAATACTACCAGGACTAAGTTCATGATAAATTTAAGTTCAATTAATCATATTACTTAAGAACTCCCACTTAGATAGACATCCCTCTAATCTTCTAAGTGATTACGTGAACCATATCAACTAAACCATAACCGATCATCACGTGAGATGGAGTAGTTTTCAATGGTGAACATCACTATGTTGATCATATCTACTATATGATTCACGCTCGACCTTTCGGTCTTTGTGTTCCGAGGCCATATCTGCATATGCTAGGCTCGTCAAGTTTAACCTGAGTATTCTGCGTGTGCAAAACTGGCTTGCACCCGTTGTAGATGGACGTAGAGCTTATCACACCCGATCATCACGTGGTGTCTGGGCACGACGAACTTTGGCAACGGTGCATACTCAGGGAGAACACTTCTTGATAATTTAGTGAGAGATCATCTTATAATGCTACCGTCAATCAAAGCAAGATAAGATGCATAAAAAGATAAACATCACATGTAATCAATGTAAGTGATATGATATGGCCATCATCATCTTGTGCTTGTGATCTCCATCTCCGGAGCACCGTCATGATCACCATCGTCACCGGCGCGACACCTTGATCTCCATCGTAGCATCGTTGTCGTCTCGCCAATCTTATGCTTCTACGACTATCGCTACCGTTTAGTGATAAAGTAAAGCATTACATCGCGATTGCATTGCATACAATAAAGCGACAACCATATGGCTCCTGCCAGTTGCCGATAACTCGGTTACAAAACATGATCATCTCATACAATAAAATTCAGTATCATGCCTTGACCATATCACAACATGCCCTGCAAAAACAAGTTAGACGTCCTCTACTTTGTTGTTACAAGTTTTACGTGGCTGCTACAGGCTTAAGCAAGAACCAATCTCACCTACGCATCAAAACCACAACGATAGTTTGTCAAATAGACTCCGTTTTAACCTTCGCAAGGACCGGGCATAGCCATACTCGGTTCAACTAAAGTTGGAGAGACAGTCGCCCGCAAGCCACCTATGTGCAAAGCACGTCGGCAGAACCGGTCTCGCGTAAGCGTAAGCGTAATGTCGGTCCGGGTCGTCTCGTCCAACAATACCGCCGAACCAAAGTATGACATGCTGGTAGGCAGTATGACTTATATCGCCCACAACTCACTTGTGTTCTACTCGTGCATATAACATTATAACCATAAAACCTAGGCTCGGATGCCATTGTTGGGGAACGCTGTAATTTCAAAAAAATTCCTACGCACACGCAAGATCATGGTGATGCATAGCAATGAGAGGGGAGAGTGTTGTCTACGTATCCACGCAGACCGACTGCGGAAGCGTTGACGCAACGTAGAGGAAATAGTCGTACGTCTTCCTGATCCGACCGATCCAAGCACCGTTACTCCGGCACCTCCGAGTTCTTAGCACACGTACAGCTCGATGACGATCTCCGGGCTCCGATCCAGCAAAGCGTCGGGGAGGAGTTCCGTCAGCACGACGGCGTGGTGACGATCTTGATGTTCTACTGTCGCAGGGCTTCGCCTAAGCACCGCTACAATATGATCGAGGTGGAATATGGTGGCAGGGGGCACCGCACACGGCTAAGGAACGATCTCAAGGATCAACTTGTGTGTCTAGAGGTGCCCCCCTGCCCCCGTATATAAAGGATCCAAGGGGAGGGGCTAGCCGGCCAAGGGGGGCGCGCCAGGAGAGTCCTACTCCCTCTGGGAGTAGGATTCCCCCCCCCCCCAATCCTAGTTGGAATAGGACTCCTTGAGGGGGGGGAGAGAGAGAGGGGGGCCGGCCACCTCTCCTAGTCCTAATAGGACTAGGGAAGGGGGGAGGCGCGCGGCTACCTTGGGCTGCCCCTTTCTCCTTTCCACTAAAGCCCACTAAGGCCCATATAGCTCCCGGGGGGTTCCGGTAACCTCCCGGTACTCCGGTAAAATCTCGATTTCATCCGGAACACTTCCGATATCCAAACATAGGCTTCCAATATATCAATCTTTATGTCTCGACCATTTCGAGACTCCTCGTCATGTCCGTGATCACATCCGGGACTCTAAACTAACTTCGGTACATCAAAATGCGTAAACTCATAATAATTGTCATCATAACGTTAAGCGTGCGGACCCTACGGTTCGAGAACAATGTAGACATGACCAAGACACGTCTCCGGTCAATAACCAATAGCGGGACCTGGATGCCCATATTGGCTCCTACATATTCTACGAAGATCTTTATCGGTCAGACCGCATAACAACATACGTTGTTCCCTTTGTCATCGGTATGTTACTTGACCAAGATTCGATCGTCGGTATCCAATACCTAGTTCAATCTTGTTACCGGCAAGTCTCTTTACTCGTTCCGTAATACATCATCTCACAACTAACATATTAGTTGTAATGCTTGCAAGGCTTATGTGATGTGCATTACCGAGAGGGCCCAGAGATACCTCTTCGACAATCGGAGTGACAAATCCTAATCTCGAAATACGCCAACCCAACATCTACCTTTGGAGACACCTGTAGAGCTCATTTATAATCACCCAGTTACGTTGTGACGTTTGGTAGCACACAAAGCGTTCCTCCGGTAAACGGGAGTTGCATAATCTCATAGTCATAGGAACATGTATAAGTCATGAAGAAAGCAATAGCAACATACTAAACGATCGGGTGCTAAGCTAATGGAATGGGTCATGTCAATCAGATCATTCAACTAATGATGTGATCCCGTTAATCAAATAACAACTCTTTGTCCATGGTTAGGAAACATAACCATCTTTGATTAACAAGCTAGTCAAGTAGAGGCATACTAGTGACACTCTGTTTGTCTATGTATTCACACATATATTATGTTTCCGGTTAATACAATTCTAGCATGAATAATAAACATTTATCATGATATAAGGAAATAAATAATAACTTTATTATTGCCTCTAGGGCATATTTCCTTCACCTACCGTGGAGGCGTCGACCCAGTCCCGATGGTTGATGTCGGGCTAGGATGAAAGAAGGTGTCTTTCATTTCTCCTACCATGGTTGGGTGTCGTAAAGTGAATGGGTGGCGGTGTATCGGGGCAGGGATGCCGGGGCGGCGATCCCGTATGGTGGTCCATGTGGTTCGCTCTCCGATGGGCATCATGGCGGTGGAGCTCGCTTCCCCTTTTGTTCATGTGGACAGCAAGGGGTGTAGTTCTAGGTGGCATGGGCTCGTTCTCCGTCATTGGCAGTGACGACGCCAAAATTAGGATCTACGGGTCTGATTTCATAATGGTTTTCCTAGGAGACCTCATGGTGACACAGGTGATCAGGTGCCAAGCGAAAGCTCCGCCTCGATGAAGGCGACACTCGTGGACGCCATTCTCTTCTTGAAGACATCGTTGCGGTTCTCGTCTCTGCGTCAGGGTTCGGGGTGCAGACCCTTATCCATTTTGTACACGACAGCGGTGACACTTGACGTCTTTCTCCCTCCCGAGGGTGTTGTTATGGAGCTCAGATGTTCTAGGGCATAGCGTGGCGTTGTTCTTCTACCTTTGTGTGTTATCTTTCAGTAGCGTAGTCACATGCGTTATCCATGGTCTGGTTATCCCATGGTCTACTCTCCACCTTGTATCGCTCGTCCGTGTACTTTGATTTGTGCTTTATCTCTAAAGTGGGATGTGGGCCTGTTTCTAGAGAAAGTTATAGTTCAAGGCTCTTACATCATCTACAACCGCAAGTCACAAAATCCGCCACCCAAATGCCCGCGGACACGTCCATGGACAGCTAACGAACAACACACAGAAAACCGTTTCCACAACCGGATACCCCATTTTCAAATCATCAAATTTCCCACTCTTCATCATCGAATCATCAAATACAACGTAAAACTAATCTTGAGCCGAGCTCGTCCGCCTCTGCCATGTCCATGTCTGGCGGCAGGCTGCGCCCCTCAAAGTGTTAGTGCGGTCATCAGCGAGGTAGATTAGGACATGGAACACACACAGGCTCATGGGACTCGAGTCGTCGCCGTCTCTCATGCACTACTCTTCCCTATTGGAGCCCGTCGCAGGTGGATTTGAGATCGATGATGGATCTGTCGTGGTCGTAGTCGGCCACCACGACGTGGTTGGGGTGCGAGGGGTTGTTGGCACCATACACGGCGCTAGAGAGTGCGACTCCGCCTCGCTAACATCTGCCGCGAGGGTTGCCCCATGCTTGCTGCCTCGCACGGCGGGCACGCCGCGCTATATTTGCGTCGGACAAGGCCCATGCATTCACCTCCGCCTGGGCGAGCCAACGAAAGGGTTGCACGTCCGCCACAGCGTTCAGATACTAGGCGACCGCACCGCCTTCGGCGAGGCAGCAGCAACACGCCTCGCGCCGGATCCATGCGTCATTTGGGCGGATGCAATGGACTCCCGTCGGAAGGAGCTGAGCGGACTCCTCCTGGGAGCGGTAGAGCGTAAGGCGAACAGACATCTCCTTCTCGAGACCGTGTGGAACGAGCTCCGGGTCAAGTG
>NC_041382.1:693309020-693343477 GCF_002162155.2 Triticum dicoccoides | reverse complement strand
GTTGAATGCGTGTAGGGTTTGTCCGGGGTGCGGATAGGTTCCAACTCATGTGAGGTTGGGTGAGCCAGAATCGGCTGGATCCGAAGTCGCGGGCGCGCCAGGGCGTCCCATATCCACCCAGATATGGAGTGGATATAAGGGTTGCCGGTCAGTGCGGGTATTTGGGCTGAATATAAGGCATCTGGTTGGGTAGCAATTTTTCGTCCGGACAGTGACCGGGCAGCCCGCCGGGGCGTTTGGGGCGGATATGGGTCCGGTTGTAGATGCTCGAGCTCGCATCTTTTTTTCTGTGTGCACTGCAAAAATAATTCCATATTAGAGTCCGAATAAGTTAAACGGAGCAAGGCTAATAGGATTGGTGTCCGAGCCTAGTATGGTTCCATGACGCAGGCCTTTTTGTGTGGTGCAAATTCTGTCCATCGTTGCGACGGACACGCGAAATCATCAATCCGAGGTGGATCAGGGGTGATGGTTCCTCCGCAAATCCGAAAGAAAGTTAGAATCCGGCGACCAGCACCGGCACTCCAAAGTTAATAAATAGACCAGCAGCTAGGCTTTCTTCCTCATTTGCAGTACTTCTTCCTCATTTGCAGTACGAGAGATAAACTGAAGAGATCAAGGAAAAGCCCTATTACTACCTAGCTAGACATGGCGTGCATCGCAGCCCCAGTTCCCTTTGCTCCTTTCTGCAGAACGCCATTTACCTCCACTTCGTTGTCGGCCTCCTCCCCTCCCTTCCATCCGAGCCGCGTTCTGGTCAGGTGGGAGGCTCCTCCCCGGGGATGGTTGAAGCTGAATTTCGACGGATCCGTCTACCACGACGGGTCCAGCCGGGCGAGCATCGGCGGCGCCATCCGTGACTACAACGGCCGTCCTCGTCGCCTTCGCCGAGCCGACGGAGCACTCCACGGTGGGGATAGTGGAGGCGCGGGCACTGATCCGCGGGCTGCTGCTGGCGATGAGTTGCTTCCGTGGCGGGCTGGTGGTGGAAGGCGACGACCAGGTGCTGGTGGACCTCGATCCTGACCGGCAAGGAGATGCAGACCCGCATACCGCTGTCCATGCAACAGGAGATCAACACTCTGCTTAAGCACTTCTCGACGTACCAGCTGCAACACATATACCGCGAGGGAAACCAGGTCGCCCACGTCCTGTGCAAAGAAGCATACCAGCGACCGGGGGTGTGGAGGAGCGGGATCGTGCCGCACGCCGTGTGGGAGAAGGCGCTCGAAGACATGCATGGCGTGGCTCACGAGCGGATCTGCAAGAAGAAGAAGAAGCTGTGGTAGGTTCGGAGATGGGCGCGCACGTACCAAGCCAAGCGGAAGCTGGTCCAAGAACGTGGCCGGGGAGAAGGCGCTGGCTTCATCGACGTGATAAGCTTCGTCGAGATGGATCTGCATAGCCCGTGGAGTCGACCGGATTGTAGTGAGGGCAGATTAATCCTTTGTAATAGTCTTGTAGAATCATACGTGACGAGGTCTTTACACTTCTCTGTATTACCTGGTAGTACGTTTCAAGACGATGTTTACTGTTGAAGCAGCTCTGGAAGCGCTTACAGTAACATCTATTGCTGTGGCTACGTTGTGCTATGCGCACGTAGGGTAAAAGATATAATTCATTCACTCTGATTTCTTTAAGTAGCTGTGCACGAGTGCTAGTAGTCTTTCCACTTCAAAATGTGTAGTTCTTAGCTGTTTGTAACAGCTTCCTCTCGCCCCAGAGCGCTGCGTGCCGCTGCAACCAAGAAGACGATCGTGGCGTCCAGGCGCGCGAGGCTGATTCCCCACTTCTCCTCAACGTAGACGCGGTCTAAGTCGTGGAGGACTTTTGCAAACTACTCAGACAGGCTCTCGCTCCCGTGCGGCTCCACGGGCCGCACCGAGGCGCCCCAGATCCGGCCACCTAAGGCACGCCCTCCTCCTCCTCTCCCCTCACCGCCGCCGGAGGGCGTCGCCGGGCAAAGCCCGGGCGGCGTCGGCGGCGGTGGGGCCATTTCTCGGCGCAGTGGGGGCGGATCTGCCGCTCTTGGTGTCCGGCGGCGCTGGTGGTCCAGGGGCTGTGCACGCCGGCGAGTCGAGTTCAAGGCTGGCGGCCACGACGTGGCGGCCTTGGTGGGGTGCTGCGTGCGCCCGCCGGTGCACGGCCATGGCGCAGGGGCTCGGCGGGCTGGGCGTGGATCTGCGCGTCGGGGCGAGGGCGTCTTGTGCGTGCAGTGGGTCCTGCGGCGCGGATCTGCTGCCTGCGCGTCGCGGCAAGGGCGCCGGTGCAAAGGGAGTGCGAGGGGATCGACGGTGCAGTAGTCGCGCTGCAGTGGGTGACGTGCAGGGGCGGCTCCATGCCGCGGGTGCTCCGGCGCGCAAGGGGCCGTGCAGAGGCACGGCAGCAGCGCAATGGGACCGTGCAGAGGCACGGCGGCGGCGTGGGGTGGCCCAGCCGGCGCGGATGTGCCGTGTGTGGGTCGCACTGAGGCGACAGGGCGGCCGCGACAGGGAAGCTCGGCAGGCGGGCGTGAGGGGCTGCGGCTCAGGCGAGGCCGGGCAGGGAGGCTCGGCGGATGTGCGGAGGAGGTCCGGGCAGCACGGATCTGTGGCTGGGTGGCCACCTGCTCCGGCGTGGTGGAGGCCCGTCTTGGTGCTGCTGCTCTGGCGGGGCGCGTGGTGGAGGGGCTCGGGCTGCCTGTTTGGCGCTCGGGCGGCGGCTTCGGCTGCGAGGATGATTGGTGGGCTTGTCGGTGCCGGTGCGGGATGATGTGCAACCGAGGTGGTGTGGGAGCTCGGGTGAAGACTCTGTCTCGGCCCTGTGTCGTGACCAGCGATGGCGGCGGCTGTGGCCGTCGTGACCTTCCTGGAGGCATCGCTGATCTGCTGCCGCACTCCTCTCGCACGGATCCGGCCATCTCGGCCTCTTCAGGGGAAACCCTAGATCTTATGATCGGACGATGACGGCGCCTTGGTGTCGTTTTCCCTCTTGGGGGCTTCGTCTTGGAGCTCGGCATCGGCAAGCGGGACCGGTGGTTGGTGGCGTCCAGGCTTCTGTGGCAACGATGATGGTGGGAGTGATGTCGGCGACGCGGCAATGGTTGCGGTAGTCGGCTCTTCTTCGGCGTGTCCACGGTATTGCCTCGGTTTGCTTGTTGCTATGGAGTCGAAGCTGCGGCGGCGAGGCCCTGTGGTATACGATGACTGGCTGCAGGTTGCCCGTTCGGCGATCTCCCGTGGCGCCAGCCGTGCCTGGTTTTGTCCTACTGAGTTCTCCGTCAGAGTTGGAGTTGCGCTGGCTGGCCGCAGGAGGCTGAGGTTTTGGCATCGATCTTCATGCAGCTTCACGTGTCCGCTACAGTGTGGGTTGAGTCGACGATCGCCTACGGCGAAGTGGGAGTCGTTTGCTCAGAGTGTAGGGATGGCGATGACGCCTCTAGGGGAGAAGTGATGACGATGACGCCTGCGTGCGGTCTCGTGAGGCCCTCTTTGGAGTGGTGTGCGTGGGGCTTTCTATGTGTGCCGCTCAGCGGTTGTGAGGGTTTTAGCCCGGTTCTCCATAATTAACTGGGCAATCTGGTTTTCGCTCGGTTTTCCCTAATTAACCGAGCAACTCTCTTCTGCTTAATTAATCGATGAGGCAAAACTTTTGCCTCCGTTTCAAAAAAAAAAAAGTCGTGGAGGAATGGCGCGTCCGGCAGTCCATGGCATGGCGTCCCGAGGCGACGCGGCGGTGTTGGCAATGCAGCGGTGTCGGCAACGCGCGGCCAAGATCCGCCACGAGCTCGCCGCACGTGAGCCGGAGCAGGCGAGACTGAGCCGGAGCACGCAGGACGAACGCGCAGAGACTCCTGACCACCACGTCGGACTCCTGATCAATCACGACATGGCCACCGCCACCTCGAAGACCAGGATACCGAGCCGTCCTGTCTCGCTCTGGAGATCGCCATGGGCGGTGTCGACTACACACAGAGGATGTGGAGATGGAGAAGGGAGATAAGACCAATGGATCGTGAACGCGGCTATTCGAATAGGCTGTACACTTCATCATACTATGGACTTTCTGTCCGGCGAACCCTGTCTACATCATGGCCGCAGTGTTTTTTACCGGTGCCGAGATGTACCGGTGGTTCTCTCACCAATAGCATGCTGTCAGCTCAAAAGATGTACATTTGTATTTCCCTTTTTTCCTTATTTAAGTCTCCGTGTTTCATTAGACTGGGCCTACCATACACATGCAAAGGACACATGCATGATCCTTCTTTTCTCTTTTCTCCAACATTATCTCTCCTCTCTTCATTTCTAAATCCATCACTTTTAATTCCATTTTTACTATTTAGATTGTTCATATCTTCAAAACAAAATTTTTGTTCTCGAAACCTTGTGTATATTTGAACTCCTGGAGCCAAGACCTTTAGAACAAGAATCAATCTTGAATACATTCAAACACGCATAAATTTCAACGTTTCAGATGAGTGATATTAGCTATCTAAAAATAGTGAAATATGATCTTTGAATTGGGTGAGACCAATTTTCTAAAATGAGGAGATACGTTTTCCGTACACATAACTAAATTTGTCTTTTTACACAACCGTAATACGTTTTCTGAAATGAGTAAAATTGTTTCTGTAAATGAGTGAAATACATTTTTCGGAATAACTGAGATCAGTGTTTCAAAATGAGTGAATTTAGTTTTCTGAAATAAGTGAAATCACCTTTTCAAAATGGGCGAAACCAATTCTTTGAAATGACTTAAATATGTGTTTTGATACGAGTGAAATCAGTGTTTTAAAATGAATAAAATTAGTCTTCTAAAATGAGTTAAATCTGTTTTTTCTTAATTGTGAAATCAGTTTTTTAAATAAAGTGAAACGAGTTTTTTGAAATTAGTTACATCCACTTTTTCGAAATGCCAAATCGAATGAAACGGTAAAATTCAAACTACGCTAAAATATATTGAATATTGGTCTCGAGCGTTTGAGCGGTTTGGCTGCTTACATGGCTTCTAGAAGGTGAGCGGGGACGGGGCTCTGCGGCGGACACAATGGTCTGGCACGGGGCAGGGTGGAGCGAGGGTTTGGTCACGAACGTGCAGTAGAGCACACAGTTAGCGTGCTCTGGAGGTGGTCACCACTGGCATTGGGCATGCCAGTGGCCTCCAGGCGGCCAAACCTTATCTAGGGTGTGAGGGGCCGTGTTTTGGGTGTGTGTGTGTGTTATTGGTTCTGTCCTGGCGTGAATCAGTGCTAGATTGCTTCACCATGTTCAGTTCGGACAGCAACATGCTGGGGCTTGTGCAGGTCAGTTTGTTGTGATCCAAGCTAGGAAGCTATGTCTAGTAGTGATCTAAAACTAGGGTGCAACACTCTACAAAATTTCAGCTCAAACAAACACTCTTAGCTAGCACTTCCTTCACAACCTGAAAAACAGGGGAGAAAGCTTAAGTGGGTACTGTGATTTTGTGTGCTTTGTGAATGATCAATATTGTGATATAATTTGGTCATGTGCAACTACTAGGTGCTGCCCAAAATATTTGGGAATTTCCAAAACTACCTAGAGGGTAGTTCCTTCACAACACTTTAGGGCATCATGGTTCTGTCAATTATTTGGAGACTTTGCCATGTCCTAATTGTTCTCACATTTTTACCAGAGCTCACACTAGGCATCAAGGTCATCTCCAATTAATTTCACTAATTTTTGATGAGCCTGAGTGTTCTCTGGATTTATTTTTCCCCTTCTAGCAGAAACTAAAATAGTTTCTGTGAGAGAAATATTGCATGAGATTTTCCAATGTGGTGTCACTCCTTTGATCCCCAGGGTTAGGAGAGTCTCTTGAGATGTTTGGGAGGGGTGATCTAGCTCAACAGAGGAAGTGTAGTTTCCTTTGTGCAATTCAGAGCTAGAGTTTCAACTGTCAGTTGACTGAGAGTTGAGTTGGTGTGCTCTGGGTTGTGCTGTGATCCAGTGATAATTTAGGGTGAGGTCAATTTCATCACAAAGTCTAGAAGAAATGTTTTGAAGATGGTCCAAACTTGATAACAGCACAAAAAAATTCAAAGAGGTCTGATTTTTACTCGGCCTTGCTGAATTAATAAAGCACGCCAAGGAGAAGGTCTTGTTAAAAGATATTTCCTCTTATTTGATGCCTGGTTGTGATAGGGAAAGCCAAGAAGACCTCAGAGCCGAGCATGTCCTCGGAAGTGGGAGCTAACATGAAGGATGGAACTCGTCTACGAAGCCGAAGACTCAGGCTTGTAAAGTTATCCCAAAGAAGATACCCGATGTCCTCGGCTTGAAGACTAGTTCAGGGGCACTGTTGGGGTCCTGGATTAGGGGGTGCTAGCAACGTCAGTCTCCTGTTTATGGGCCGGACCAAGGACCCACCAAAGATTGATGAATGGGCCATGCAGGCCCTGGCCCTTGGAGTAATCAAGATGAAGATCTTCTGAGGACTTGACGTACACTTCAAGCATATTTGAACGATCAGCATGCTTATCCCTAGATTGTAACTGACCATTTGTAAACCCTAATTTGTAAACCCTAGGCACCCTGAACGTCTATATAAGCCGTACGGTTTAGTCTGTAGAGGCACTATTGCAAGGTTTAGAGCTTAGAACTCCTTCATACGATCTTGCGGTAGATCATACTATACACTATACCCCATCACAATCAATATATCAGAAGCAGGATGTAGATTTTTATCTCATCAAGAGGGTCCGTACCTGGGTTAATATTGTGTCCGTTTTGTCTCATGTTACATCTAGCTCATATCACCAAGCTTGGGACCCCCTACCCGAGATCTGTCGGGTTTAACACCGACACCTTGCTGGTGGGAGGGCTATGTTTTTGGAATTTTTTTTCGAGTTTTGTTAGGGTTTTTGTCCTGCTCAGGAAGGCGAGACAACGATGGCTCCTTGAAGATGGAATAAGGTTCTCTCCGTCTAGCCTTCATTTCCATGGTGCGTCGCATCATCGGTGGACATGTGCAGGTGTGTCTCCGGTGAATATGTCTTTGGTTGATTTGCTCAGATCTGGTTGTCGTTTGTGTGTCTTCAGATTAGATCATTTTGATCTACGCTACTCTTCATAAGTGGCGTTTGTTGTTCTGATGCGCTGGTCTTATGGGGCCTTAGCATGACGACTTTCTGATTGTCTACTACAACAAGTTCTGTTCGGCTCCCGCGACGATGATGGCGTCACGTCTTCATCTTGCTTCAGTGTTTATAGTCGTCGGTAGATAGTCTATGGATTTGTGTAATTTTTTGGTGTTCGTTGTATTGTCTTGATTTAAGACGAGTAGATCGGAAGTTTTTTTTAGAAAAATGTGATCGGGCGATCGGATGGCATAGTGAGCGCGGTCGACGCAAAGCGATAAAGTTAGCCGACCGAATACGAGCCTTTTCCAAGCCGAAAACGGATTGGATTTTGAATCCGACTGGCGGACCACGAAATCAATAATAAATAGACCAGCAGCTAGGCTTTCTTCCTCATTTGCAGTACGCAAGAGAAAGCGAAGAGATCTAGCTTGCGCTAGACATGGCGTGCATTGCAGCCCCAGTTCCCTTTGCTCCTTTCTGCAGGACACCATTTACCTCGACCTCGTTGTCGGCCTCGTCCCCTTCGTTCCATCCGAGCCGCGTTCTGGTCAGGTGGGAACCTCCTCCCCGGGAATGGTTGAAGCTGAATTTCGATGGATCTGTCTATCACGACGGGTCCGGCCGGGCGAGCATCGGCGGCTCCATCCGCGACTGCAACGGCCACGTCCTCGTCGCCTTCGCCGAGCCGACGGAGCACTCCACGGTGGGCATAGTGGAGGCGCGAGCACTGATCCGCGGGCTGCGGCTCGCGATGAGTTTCTTCCGTGGCGGGCTTGTGGTGGAAGGCGACGACCAGGTGCTGGTGGACCTCCTGACCGGCAAGGAGATGCAGACCCGCATACCGCTGTCCATGCAACAGGAGATCAAGACTCTGCTTGCGCACTTCTCGACGTACGAGCTGCAGCACATATACCGCGAGGGCAACCAGGTCGCCCACGTCCTGTGCAAAGAAGCATACCAGCGACCGGGGGTGTGGAGGAGCGGGATCGTGCCGCACGCCGTGTGGGAGAAGGCGCTCGAAGACATGCATGGCGTGGCGCACGAGCGGATCTGCAAGAAGAAGAACCAGTGGTAGCTTCCAAGATGGGCGCGTACCAAGCCAAGCGCAAGCGGCGGCATGGTGTCCGACCGGCTGGTCCAAGAACGTGGCCGGGGAGAAGGTGCTGGCTTCATCGACGTGATAAGTTTCGTCGAGATGGATCTGCATAGCCGGTGTAGTCGACCGGATTGTAGCGAGGGCAAATTAATCCTTTGTTTGTAGTCTTGTAGAGTCACACGTGACGAGGTCTTTACACTTCTCTGTATTACTAGTACGTTTCAAGATGATGTTTACTGTTGAAGCAGCTCTGGATGCGCTTACAGTAACATCGATCGCTGTGGCTACGTTGTGCTATGCGCACGTAGGGTAATAAAAGATACAGCATAATTCATTTACTATGATTTCTTTAAGTAGCTGTGCACGAGTGCTTCCACGTCAAAATGTGTAGTACTTTGTTGTTTGTAGGGTCCGTGGACGTGAGGCACGCAGGACAAAGGCGCAGAGACTCCTGACCACCACGTCGACTCCTGATCAATCGCGACATGGCCGCCGACACCTCGAAGGCCAGGATGCCGAGCCCGTCCTGTATCGCTCTAGAGCTGGACATGGGCGGTATCGACGACACGCACAGGATGTGGAGGTGAAGAAGGATGCACAGGATGTCTGTCTGTGAACTCGTATCTCCCGACTCACAGGCGTCACCACGAGAGCACGCCGACGGCGGCGTCCTTCGTCCTCGTGGCCAACGGCTTCCCCGAGCCCAGCCGCCATGTCCTAGCGCTCTGCCTCGCCCCAAGTTACCCTCCCGCCAAAGGAATCGGTCCAGGGCGCGCTTGATCGTCGCCTTGGCCGTCATCTTCTCCGCCTCCGTGCGGTGCGGTCTCCTCTTCGACAAGCTCCGGTTCCCCTTGTCGACACCCACGGGCTCGCGTTGGCCTCCTGCAGGCATTGGTGTCGTCCGTTCCTCCCCGTGCGTCCACGTGCCTGCCTCGCCACGGTGCCGAGCTCCGACGACCGCCGCGACTGGCCATGTGGGCAGCTAACGCATGAGCAGTTGAGCACCCCGAGCTCGCCTGCAGCTTCCTCTCGCTCCGCCTGCACCCCAACCGTGCCCGAAGACCTCCGCCTCCTCCCCGGCAAGCCTCCTTCTTTGACTCCGGCGAGGCATATGCCGCCATGCCACTTACTGTGCACACGAGCAGTTCGATGAAATCTCTAGTAGTAGTAGTTATGAACGAAAATTTGTATAGTGGTGGTCCTTTAGAACCCTAACCACAATTGTAGTGGTTTTATGCTATTTACTCACTCACGAGACAAGTCTAAGTACCGTAGATGCATCTTAGTCAATAGCATTAACCTTGTGAAACTTGATGCACGTGTGCATACATATTCCAATGGGCTAAATGCTCAGTGAAGGTGAATGATATGCTGTCATGATTCGATTATAATAATGTTCAAAATGCCAGCAAAATTAAGGCGTCCACTGGCATGCGTACACCAGTTGTGACCATTGGACTGTCATTCAAACAATCAGTTTAACTGGTCCATGAAATATGTATCTGCTTCATTTGACAAACATCGGTATATAATTCAGCATCATGATATGTTCAGCTAGCATTGTAAGCTCGAAGCGTCGGTAAAATCCAATAGCAAATGCTAGTACAGAATTCTTAGTAAGTACCTCAAGTGTTTGCAGTAACAGAAGAGGGGTGGAAAGCTCACTTCTAATAGTCATCTTCCTGACTCTCGTGTGATGAGCCGAGCTCCTTGCAACGCTGGCATGAAAACTGGCCAGCCATCGACAAGGACACCATCAAATTTTCATGCCTCTCACAGTAAGGCCGATTGCATGTGCTGCATTTAGGGACCGTAAGCCAACAATCCAAGCACATAAGATCTGAACAAGCAAGATCAGCCTCGACTAGATCCTCCGGACTGATACAGCCACCACATTTTTCGCATCTAGGAAAGCAGAAGTAGCAGCCTCGGCACCGCCACAAGCTGTCCCTCACTTTCCTGAAATATAACCAAACTGTCAATATGGAGGTGTACAAACCTTAACTGATTCGTGTCGAACTCATTAGAGCTGTAGAAATACAAGGATGCCTAAATGTCTGCATCAGTTATTCTCGAGACAAGAGCAACAAAACAGGTAACAGAACTAAGTTGATTTCATGTAGCCCATAGCCCCATAGTGCAAATAAATGAGCTTCAGGGCCATCACTTAAAAGGCCATTCATTAAAAAAAACCAAGTCAGCTGTTCCACAACCACAGGAGAGAGCAAAATGGCGAGCAATGTCTATGAGCACTGACCATCACAAATCAAAGATGAATCTTGAACTAGCAGAACGGATAAGGAATCAAGCAATCACAATTAGTCCAATATACACTACTAAGGCTATTCCCAAAGAGAAGATCTCGTGGGAATTTAGAGGATCAGAGGTTGCATACCTACAGTCATCCCTCGTACAATCAAACACAAGCCTGACATTCGCACACACTGAGCAAACATCAACATCAATAGGGCGTTCATCATTGGTGTTCAGCGCTTCACGGGCTCTATGGTTGTAGAAAAGTGGGATTCCATCTTGTTGCCCTTGTGGGTTTCCTTTGCACATGAGAGACATGATAATATCAAGATGATGCTTACTCATCCTGCTAATGCCATCGAGTCGGAGACGACTTATATTTCCCTTGTGTTCGTGCAGAAGCTGAACAATGTTCACCACCCCATCACCAGTCAAGCCTGTACATCCAGGAACATAAATCTGCAAGTTAAGAGTAAGTTAGATTAAATGCATTTAGAGGTACATGCAGCTACTGCACAGGAGGAAGTGAGCTAAAACCCTTGGTAATAGTATAATCATCATAGAGTTTCTATCACGTGCATATAACCACGATTCTGATAACAAATTAGCAATCAAGCAAATATAGAAGAACTGTAAATGCTGGAGTTCATCAAGATCAATAACCAGAGGTTAAGATGGCATGAAGGTTCCATATTAGTAATCAATTCAGAAAAGAATTTGCCATTTTTACTTTGCTAGAAACCCAGAATCACTGCACAAAATCAAAAGGGGCAACTAAACAAGCCATTAGTGTTCCATATGAAGTTGGGATCAATTACCATGATTCCGAAATAAAAATGCTTCACATTAGTAACTCAAAACTTTCCCAGCATGTCTAGGGAGAATCTTTTTCTGAAGGCACTTTTGGTATTTGGGGAGTGCTTACAGTTTGCTTTGGAAAGGAAAGCAATGTATACCAGTAATGGATAGTTTCAGGATTATGTAGTTGAAAAACAAAAATAAATTTCATGTATGCCTGACTGGCCAACC
The DNA here is from genome assembly GCF_002162155.2 of Triticum dicoccoides. Lineage (NCBI taxonomy): Eukaryota > Viridiplantae > Streptophyta > Magnoliopsida > Poales > Poaceae > Triticum > Triticum dicoccoides. The sequence continues at coordinate 693,332,021 of NC_041382.1, read as the reverse complement.
CTCTCCATTTTGGAAGTTAGATGTGGCAATTGGCAAACTGACCATGCTAATTTTACCCCTGGATCGATAATGCTACACTTACGTAATCCACAAGTTTCTGAACTGAGGATTTGTCCTTAAAAAAGGCAAAACAGCCAAGCAGGTTAACAATTTAATATCAAAGCAGCCAAATTGAAGGTAGCATCAGATATAATTTGCAAACATTGCAGTGGTCTAAGTGCTACCGAAATTTGTAGCCAAGAGTAAACAAAAAAATTCCAGTGCAATGTACTGTGTAAGAAAATACATATCCCAGGATATCTATCAAGCATCCAATCACTCCATACATTTATACGTACTAATGCCAATATTGATTCTACCCCTAAGGCCCTAACCCCAGTCACTATCACCATGAGCAAAGGCAAGCAAAATAATATGAAGCATTTAGAAATTCCACTCCAGGGAAAGCGAGGGAGAGAGATCCAACCAGATCTGTAACCTCACTATACCGAACCCTGCAGTGATTCTGCATCCGCAGCTGTTTCACAACAATGAAGTTGTGTGATTTAAGAAATGCCAAAAGGAAATGACTAAGTACCAGCGCCGCATCCTAACTCTACAATCCAGTGCCGCCCCAATCTGTTCTCTCTCGATCCGCTAATCCGACTGATGATCTGTTTTATTCACGTGAAGTCTTCTTGTCAATGCCGGCATTAAGAAAAAATCACATTAGCTAGACATTGCCGGTATTTGGAATTTCTTCACGTCATTAGGCCATTTTTTTTTAGAAAAGGAGGATGACCCCCGGCCTCTGCATCTGGGAGATGCATACGGCCACTTTATTGATTATTCTCGAGGACCTTACAAAGTATTACAACAATGTGCCTGAATCCACCATCTTGGCAACATATGCCGCTACTCCTATCCAATATGATGAAGGGGTGCTAGCTGGGCCACTACCCAAACCACTCACCTAAGCCTAACATCAAAAGCCGGAAGCCGAAACTCATTCGGAAGCCCCAGCCGAGCCACATACCGGGTCTGGGGCACAATCCGGTCAGACGCACTCGTGTGTCGTCGCCGCCATCTTCCATAGGTCTTCAGATCATGTTGAGGCTTCTACTTTGTCTGGCCACTCTGCCATCAACGTCACCATGACGCCAGACAGCAACCTCCTCCTGCGCGAGCCCATCTCCGTGCATCGGACGCCGAGTCTCCACAGCGCCATGCCATCGATCTCCGCCGCCATCAATGTGTGAGATGAAGCACCGCTCCACCATCCCTCCAGCCAGCAGCTCCAAAACGATGCCCCCAGAAGGGAAAGCGATAGAACGCCATCATCATCCAATCCAGAAGACCCAGATCTGGGGTTTCCCCCTGAGCACCCTGAGCCTGATGGCGCAGACTGCCGACGATGCCTCGACCATCGGCAGTAGCTCCACCAGACGAGCGTCGCCTACGTCGTCGCAGCCTCCAAGATGAAGCTGACCAGAATGCATGTGTCGACACCGAACCGCCGCCACTTCCACCGCCGCTTGAGCAGCCCCCAAGCAACGCCTTCAGGAAGGAGCACGCCACCGTGGTGTCGTCGTCGCTTGGAACAGGGGGGTCTGAGGTTTTCACCTGAGCTCCTGGGAGGGGTGGAAGGAAGGAGGTCCTCTCCGAAGCCTCCAACGAGGGAAGCAACACCCAAAGGCACTGCCATCGGAGTGGCCGCCACGCCGGCCAAGAGATTCCCCCGGAACCCTTCCAGCCACCGGATCTGCAAGGCGAGCACCCAAGAACGGTGACCGAAGCCACGAAGAGCCGGATCCGCTGCAGATTGGAGTAGATCGGGGTCGAGGACGAACATCACCATGGCCACCAATATCCAGCGAGGAACCGCCGCCGCAGCCGAAGCCCACCACCTCCACGCCATCCACATGGCCAGGGAAGTGGCCCACCTGTCCACGCCGGCGCCGCCCGCCGCCAAGCTGCGCCGCGTGTCACCAGCCAGGGCCGCCGCCATGGATCCGAGGCTCCCCGCCCGAGGAGGAGACGCCTGGATCCCCGCCGCCACCTTCACCAGTACCACGCGGCGGCGCCGGTGAGTACCTCGGGCGGCGGCGGAGAGGGGGGACGCGCAGGGAGGAGCGGGTCGAGGCGATTAGGATTTGCCCCCGAGTCGCCTCAGAGGAGGCGGCGCGGGGTCGAGACGCCACGTCATTAGGCCATGATAGTTCTGAAGTTGAAGTGACTGAGTACTAATTAGTGCCGTGTTCTACACTACCAAAGCATTAATAGCATATATATCAGGGGGTGCCTAGCTATGTGTTCTTTTATTGTCGATAGGTACAACGTTTTGCCTAGCGCAAGTAGCAGCAATTAATCAACTGAACTGCCATCTTTTCTATGGTGCATGTGAAAAGGTTTGTACGGGCATCCCAACCAGCCTAAATTAATCATATACAGCAAAGAAAAGGCTTAGTTTCTTAGACAACATCACGTCCAAGTTCGTACCAGTAAAATGTAGCAGATTTATTCCTTGCAAAAAGTGGTATGTGTTTCTTCATAGTTGATACATACACAGCATGGGCTCTGTCTCTCTGGTTCACGAAGCTCATATGAGCTTATCTATCTATGTTGTTGAGTCAAACTAGTTCACAGAGTATGAAGAGTCACACAAGTAGTCCAGGAACAGCAGGTAAATTGTGCCCGACCTGCAGGCAAGACAGGATCAGGAGCAGCTTGATGAGTCTGATCACAACTCTACACAAGCAGAGATCAACTCCGATTCAGCAAGCAGCAGCTGAGGCGTAGGAAACAGAGGTTAAATAGAAAATCAATCCATGTCCTGCCCAGTTTAGATAAAGTACTTGTACTACTAGTTAATTGATTTGAGTCCTAGGCATATATGCTATAAAAGCATACCCATTGTATCATTGAGGACAAGCAGTGAGAGAAGTCTCTCTTCTCATATGCTTTCTCAACCCAATCTAGTTCTCTAGTTTCTCGATCTCCTGCTGCCTACCCACACAGACCACGACGCCTACTCAACTTGCCGGCCCCAGCCTCCGGTGAACAAACCGTACAACACCAGGAGAAAAGCACACATCGACTGGCAATGGTTTATTTGTCATAGCATTCACATCTCATAGCCTAAATTGTTCCACTAAATGATCCAATAGCTGTAATTCAGCAAGTGATGCGGTTTGATGAGGATTCTGCAGTCGGGTCAATTCCAGTTCTAGAATAAATAAAGAATGATTGCATCCTAGTCATGGAAACATGAGCTGAGTTGTTGAACCTATGCAACCACCACGCCAGGCATAACAACAAACACTGCGCGCGCGCCACCGACTCCACACCCAAGAATGCAACTCATTCACCAATTCACAACCTCAGACACTTCAATTAGAGGAAACAACCACGCGCCGGAAACCTCCCAATACCTCGGTGACGCAGGGATTGTGCTCGACGACGCGGAGCAGGCCGGTGTCGGAAACGTGGAGGCACCCGAACAGGCGGAGAGACCGCAGCGTCCCCTCCGCCCTCGCAGTCAGCTTGAGGAGGACTTGGTCGGTCACCCGGCCGCTGAGCGGCGGCTCTACCGCGAGGCGGCGCCACAGGAGGGGGTCCCCCGCGACGGCCTCGCCGAGGAGGCGGCATACGCGCCAGCAGGCTAGCAGCTCAGGCAGCCGCATGTAGCCCAGGGCGAGGAACAGGGCAGCGTGCGGCTCGCCAGGCGGCGGGGCCGGTGGCGGCGGAGGCGTTGAGGCGGTCGCCGTGGTCGGAAGCATTTGTGTGGTCTGTGGTGACTTACTGACTTCACTCACTGGCTGCCGACTGCCGTGGCATGACGAGGAGGAAACACCGGCAGAAGAGGAAATCAAATGTGAGTTTGGTTCGTCCGAATTTGTCCGTTTGGTCGGGTAGATTGCATCCACGGGAGTGAAGTCTGGAAAAAAGACTCAACTATAGTTAAGTTGCTTGAAAAAAATGTAAGCTGAATTTTTAGCCGTTTGATTTAAATTCAAGGGCTCCTGTAACTTCTTCCTCCACTAGCCCTTCTTCCAACCATCCAATCTAATGCTGGTCGACCCGCCTGTTGCCGTCACTCGCGACCGGTGCTCTCGCCCGTGACTAGCGCCACGCCATGTTGCTATTACCCGAGCTTTCCTATAGGCCCCCTCTCCCCCACCACCAACGCCGCCTTCATCCTTTTCTCAGCATCGACAGCCCACCGCGCACCCCCAAACCATCAAGTCTTAGACTCCCCTCCACTTGTGTCATCGCCGATGTGTCTTCCCTGGATCCAGTTCGCTTCGAGCTCAACCGAGTTAGTGACACCACGCCTTGTCGCTCATCGGGGCGCCCTCGGCTCGGCCATGGAGCTACGCCTCACCTCCCTTTCTTCTCTCAGACTTTCACCCGTTCGTTTCTAGGCAACTTATCGATAGCAAATGTGCCCAAAAAAACCTTAAATTTGTACAGTCCATCGGAATCAAACCATGACTTTATAATCCCTGAAATTGACACCATGTGCTTGCCAATCCCGATCAATCCTGACCCTGAGCCTGTTCAATAAGCTACTTTCAATGACGTCCCTACCCTGCATGTCATATTCATCTTCTTCATCTAGTGTCCCCGATTTTTTCCGATTCAGACCAAAACTAATCATTGCTTAGGACTCTATAGGTTCGGTAGGTTACTATATAATCGTATGTATTCTCATATACTCAACACCGCGTTCATAGCAATAAAACCCAAGCATGAAGAAGGTTTGTTACAATCCATTGGTGTATTTGTGATTTTGTTATTGTTGTGTAGCTCAAGTTGATCCGGCCTGAGCATGCAAAAGGAACCGACCTAAGGGGAGAAGCATGAACATTCACCAACGAGATGTACACTTCTAAGACCCGCACATCGTTTGTGGTGTCCCATCTCATGAATGTTTTGTGGTGTTCATATTAGGAAATACTAGGAACTTGAATAATCGTGCATTTTTCATTATAGTCCTGATTGATTCAACATATTTGCAAATCAAAGAGAAATAACGAATATGTCAATAAGTTTAGTGATTAGTCATCCAATCTTCTCATCTCATCTTCTTCTTCGATGTGCTTTCTCATTGTCATCTCTAGCTTATGGTCAAGAAGCCAAAAAAATCTTTGTCTAACATGCTACCCTTCAAAGCTCACACAGGTTGTCAGAAAATTTAAACATCAGTTTGCTTCTGAAGGTGTTCAGGATCATGCCAGCTCAATAACTACATCCTTCTTCAGCTGGTACCCCAATGACATGCCCTCAATGATATTGCATGAGGTCGAATGGGCTGACGATCGATGGACGCCATAGAGTCCACTAGTGGTGTGCTCGTTCAATGAGCATACATTGGACCAGAACACCAATGAGCCGCCGCCGACTACCGATGCCATATTCAGGCTCTCCTCACAAATAGATGACATGGTGGGGGGCTCCCTGTCCGAATCAATCACATGCATGGTAGCTTGAACTGCAGCTCCAGAGGATATAGCGGGAGGAGAGGGGTGACTTAGGACGCGGAGGGATGTGACTGGAAGATGAGTTTAGCCACCGCTGCCCCCTGTTTCAACCATCATCGTCGATACCTTCATCCGGGGAGTGGTAAGAGGGGCAAGGGGGCAGTGCTGGTGATAGATTTGGTTCGCTCGGGGGGTGAGCGAAAAAATTCTAGGGCGAGACGAGCCAAGCAAACTTAGGGTGGTTGCCCCTATTAGGTAGATTTTATTGAATGAGATCAACCAGGGGTAGAGGGAATAGGTTGAGAATTTGGTTGCTCACATTCATCTTTGCGCCCCAACCGCTAACGATGTTGGCTCTCCGACAAAGGATGACTAACCGAGTAATGCGGGGCTCGAGTGGATCTAACCTCTGTTTCCACATGGATCTAGCGCCTAGTCGAACTCCAAGTCAGAGATGACGGAGAGCGGGGGAATGAACTTGCATGACAAAATGCCCTCCCCCGATGACGTCGGAGGAGGAGGGCAACAGGGGGTCAGGAGGATGCGCGGGAGTGAGCGGAACATTTATAGGATGAGAAAAGTGGAGCGATACTAGGGTGGTTGCCCTGTGGGGTAGATTTTATGGAATGAGTTCAATTAGGTTTGGAATAGATGGGAATGTGATTGCTCACCCCTCTCGTATTTTGAATCAAATGTGGAGCGACCATCCAAAAACTGACTAATCCTATCCCGCCAAGGGATAGCCGGTGAATCCAACACACCTTAGCAATCAACCAATCAATAGTCAACATTTTGGCCTCACTAAAGATTAACTTGCCATTTTTTTGGCATTAACCCCCTTTTCAGAAACGCAAAAAGATAAATGCGGCACTTCCTGAAGGTTAGGAAGACTAACCCCTCTCGGATCGCCATGTGGTGCCAGAGGCACGAACTGCGGAGATATTGGGGAGTTGACCATATTATTTTTTGCATGCACACAATATTCTGCTTTTTCTTTTGGGTGAAGACAAAAATGAAAATTAGTCCATAGAGCAACAATGGTACTAGAGATGTGATTAGTTGTTTAGACGGATTACAAGGAAACAGTGCAAGTAGATTTACTAGAGGGGTCGAGGTAGGCACTAAGCATGTCATAAAGAGTAGTCAATTCAAAGGGAAAAGCCATAAGTAGTACAGACTTTTTATCTCTTTCCGGTTGGGTTTATAAATCGGACACGGATTTTTAGGTCTTCAATTGACTAAGAAGATATGTATTACATTTCATAAAAGGGTTAATAGATAAATGCCACTTCAATTCTGGTGATTCAGAAAAATGCCACTGTAATTTACAAACTTCTAAAAATGCCACTTCAATGTACTATAAAATACTTGGGAGTGGCATTTTTTGGAGTTTGTAAATTACAGTGCCATTTTTTTAAATCATCAGAATTGGAGTGGCATTTATCTAATTAACCCTTTGAGGGAGTCCTGGATTAGGGGGTCTCCGGACAGCCGGACTATATCCTTTGACCGGACTGTTGGACTATGAAGATACAAGATTGAAGACTTCGTCTCGTGTCCGGATGAGACTCTCTTTGGTGTGGAAGGCAAGCTTGGCAATACGGATATGTAGATCTCCTCCCTTGTAACCGACTCTGTGTAACCCTATCCCCCTCCGGTGTCTATATAAACCGGAGGGTTTAGTCCGTAGGACAACAACAATCATACCATAGGCAAGCTTCTATGGTTTAGCCTCTACCATCTCGTGGTAGATCAAGTCTTGTAATACTCATATCATCAAGATCAATCAAGTAGGAAGTAGGGTATTACCTCCACCGAGAGGGTTCGAACCTGGGTAAACATCGTGTCCCCCGCCTCCTGTTATCATCCGCCTTAGACGCACAGTTCGGGACCCCCTACCAGAGATCCGCCGATTTTGACACCGAAATTGGTACTTTCATTGAGAGTTCCACTGTGCCGCCACCATAAGGCTTGATGGCTCCTTCGATCATCGGTAACGATGCGGTTCAGGGTGAGGTTTTCCTCCCCGAACAGATCTTCGTATTCGGCGGCTTCGCACTGCGGGCTAACTCGCTTGGCCATCTGGAGCAGATCGAGAGCTACGCCACTGGCCACCAGGTCAGGTTCGGAAACTTGAACTACACTGCCGACATCCGCGGAGATTTGATCTTCGACGGATTCGAGCCCATGTCAGGTGCGCCGCACGATCACGACGAGCATGATTTAGCTCTGTCGTCGGACAGTGTTCGGAAGATCACACCTGCAACTACTCCGGCCCTCAATCCGGAGCAAATTGCGCCATCCGAGGACGGGTGGATAGACCCCGCCATGGAGGCCGCACTCTCAGTGGCGATAGAGCCGGATACTGACTTCACCCCTTACGAGAGCCGTGTTGCCGAATCACTGGATTCGTCTCCGGCCACGGACTCCGAGCCTCCTGCGTCCGTGCCTATCGAATCCGACCATGGAGTTTACCTCCGCGGATATCTTTCAGCACTCGTCTTTCGGTGACATGCTGAATTCGTTAAGGTCTCTCTCCTTGTCAGGAGAACCTTGGCCGAACTATGTCCGGCTAGAATGGGATGCGGACGACGAAGAAATTCGCTGCCCACCCACCACCCACTTAGTAGCCACTGTCGACGATTTAACCGACATGCTCGATTTCGACTCAGAAGACATCGACGGCATGGACGACGATGCAGGAGAAGAACAGGAACCATCGCCCACAGGGCGCTGGACAGCCACTTCATCACATGACATATACATGGTGGATACACCCAAATAAAACAATGACGAGGAACGGAAGGAAGCAGCGAAGAACAGCTCCATCAAGAAGCAAACAAAATGTTGGCGTAGGCGCCGCTCCAAATCCCGCCTCGGCAAAAACAGTGATAACAGCGAAAGAGAAAATAACACCCCAGTTGACTCCAGAGGAAACGACGACCACATTGACCCAGCGGCAGAGCAGGATGAACCAGCAAACGGCGAACATAGTATGGATCCGCTGTCCGAACATGGCGACGCCGAGGATAAAGCTCATCAACCTCCCTCCGGAGAGGAAAACAGTCCGGACGAAGATGCACACATCATCCCGGAAAGGCACTTGGAACAAGCGAACCTCCGCAGAAGGCTTATTGCCACCGCGAGGAGTCTGAAGAAGCAGAAGCAAAGGATTAAGGCCACGCAGAATACGCTCAACAATAGATGGAACAAAGTGCTCGACAATGAAGAAAAGTATGGTGGTAGTTACCACACAAAGAGCTATCCAAAGCGCAAGCTGTTGCCTGAATTTGATGATTAGGCCTTAGAGCCCACACAGCCGAAAAATAAAACGGCCGACCGGTTGGATCAACCACCTTGTGGCCGCGATAGAGCGGCTAACAAGGCCGCACATAAGTCAACACACGCTTCACATGACGACTTGCATCAGAAGACCGGCGCGACCAGATCCATCTATGGATCTAGGAAGCGCGCTCCGGCACAAAATCAAAACCGAATACTACAACCGTCCGAATGCCATGACACATCCAAATACAGGGGTGCCGCACACCCCCTATGTTTCACCAATGAGGTGCTGGACCACGAATTTCCAGAAGGATTCAAACCAGTGAACATAGAGGCATACGACGGAACACAGACCCTGGAGTCTGGATTCAGGACTTTATCCTCCATATCCATATGGCTCGCGGAGACGATCTCCACGCCATCAAGTACTTGCCCCTCAAGCTTAAAGGACCAGCTCGGCACTGGCTGAAAAGCCTCCCCGAAAACTCAATTGGAAGTTGGGAGGAGCTCGAGGATGCTTTTCGGGCTAATTTTTAAGGGACCTATGTCCGACCTCCGGATGCAGACGATTTAAGTCATATAATACAACAGCCCGGAGAGTCAGCTCGAAAGCTTTGGAACAGGTTTCTCACTAAGAAGAACCAAATCGTCAACTGTCCGGACGCAGAAGCCTTAGCAGCTTTCAAGCACAACGTCCGAGACGAATGGCTCGCCAGACATCTCGGCCAAAACCGAGAACAATGGCAGCCCTGACAAGCCTCATGGCCCACTTTTGCGCGGGCGAAGATAGCTGGCTAGCCCGTAGTAGCACCAGCGACCCAGGCACATCCAAAGTCAGGGATGGCAATGGAAAACCACGACGCAGTAAAAGCAAGCATCGAAATAAGAAGACAACCCAGATAGCACGGCGGTAAACGCCGGATTCAGGGGCTCTCGACCGGGTCAGCGGAAAAAGCCTTTCAAAGGCAGCAGAGATGGACCGTCCAGCCTAAACAAGATTCTAGACAAACTATGTCAGATTCATGGCACCCCCGACAAACCTGCAAATCACACCCATAGAGAATGCTGGGTCTTCAAGCAGGCCGGTAAGCTAAACGCCGAACACAAGGGGAGGGAGACATCAAGCGAAGACGAGGACGAACCTCGCCAGCAAAGCACTGGGGGACAGAAAAAATTCCCACCAAAGGTTAAAACAGTAAACATGATCCACGTGACGAAGAGGAGAAGCAAACATGTACTCTGAGACACACGCGCCGTAGAGCCCGTCACCCCTAAGTTCAACCCCTGGTTGGCCTGCCCGATCACTTTTGATCGCAGGGATCACCCGACAAGCATCCGGCACAAAGGATTGGTTGCCTTGGTTTTAGACCCAATGATACCATTGTTGGGTTTCGTAGTAATTTCAAAAAATTTCCTACGCACACACAGGATCATGTGATGCATAGCAACGAGGGGAGAGTATTGTCTACGTACCCAACGCAGACCGACTGCGGAAGCGATGACACGACGTAGAGGAAGTAGTCGTACGTCTTCTCGATCCAACCGATCAAGCACCGAAACTACGGCACCTCCGAGTTCGAGCACACGTTCAGCTCGATGACGATCCCTGGACTCCGATCCAGCAAAGTGTCGGGGAAGAGTTTTGTCAGCACGACGGCGTGGTGACGATCTTGATGAACTACAGCAGCAGGGCTTCGCCTAAACTCCGCTACAGTATTATCGAGGAATATGGTGGCAGGGGGCACCGCACACGGCTAAGGAATAGATCACGTGGATCAACTTGTGTCAACTTGTGTGTCTTTGGGGTGCCTCTACCACAGTATATAAAGGAGCCAAGGGGGGAGGGGGCGCCGGCCAAGAGAGAGAGGCGCAGGAGGAGTCCTACTCCTACCGGGAGTAGGACTCCCCCCCCCCAATCCTATTCCAACTAGGATTCCCAAGGGGGAAAGAGGGAGAGGGGTGGCCGGCCACCTCTCCTAGTCCTAATAGGACTAGGGGAAGGGGGGAGGCGCGCAGCCTCCTTGGGCTGCCCCTTTCTCCTTTCCACTAAGGCCCATGTAAGCCCATATGGCTCCCGGGGGGTTCCGGTAACCTCCCGGTAACCCGGTAAAATCACGATTTCACCCGGAACACTTCTGATGTCCAAACATAGGCTTCCAATATATCAATCTTTATGTCTCGACCATTTTGAGACTCCTCGTCATGTCCGTGATCATATCCGGGACTCCGAACAACCTTCGGTACATCAAAATGCATAAACTCATAATATAACTGTCATCGTAACCTTAAGCGTGCGGACCCTACGGGTTCGAGAACAATGTAGACATGACCAAGACACGTCTCCGGTCAATAACCAATAGCGGGACCTGGATGCCCATATTGGCTCCTACATATTCTACGAAGAACTTTATCGGTCAGACCGCATAACAACATACGTTGTTCCCTTTGTCATCGGTACGTTACTTGCCCGAGATTCGATCGTCGGTATCCAATACCTAGTTCAATCTCGTTACTGGCAAGTATCTTTACTCGTTCCGTAATACATCATCTCACAACTAACATATTAGTTGCAGTGCTTGCAAGGCTTATGTGATGTGCATTACCGAGAGGGCCCAAAGATACCTCTCCGACAATCGGAGTGACAAATCCTAATCTCGAAATACGCCAACCCAACATCTACCTTTGGAGACACCTGTAATGCTCCTTTATAATCACCCAGTTACGTTGTGACGTTTGGTAGCACCCAAAGTGTTCCTCCGGCAAACGGGAGTTGCATAATCTCATAGTCATAGGAACATGTATAAGTCATGAAGAAAGCAATAGCAACATACTAAACGATCAGGTGCTAAGCTAATGGAATGGGTCATGTCAATCAGATCATTCAACTAATGATGTGACCTCGTTAATCAAATAACAACTCATTGTTCATGGTCAGGAAACATAACCATCTTTGATTAACGAGCTAGTCAATTAGAGGCATACTAGTGACACTCTGTTTGTCTATGTATTCACACATGTATTATGTTTCCGGTTAATACAATTCTAGCATGAATAATAAACATTTATCATGATATAAGGAAATAAATAATAACTTTATTATTGCCTCTAGGGCATATTTCCTTCAGTCTCCCACTTGCACTAGAGTCAATAATCTAGTTCACATCGCCATGTGATTTAACAGCAATAGTTCACATCACCATGTGATTAACACCCATAGTTCACATCGCTATGTGACCAACACCCAAAGGGTTTACTAGATTCAGTAATCTAGTTCACATCGCTATGTGATTAACACCCAAGGAGTACTAAGGTGTGATCATGTTTTGCTTGTGAGAGAATCTTAGTCAACGGGTCTGCCACATTCAGATCCTCATGTATTTTGCAAATTTATATGTCAACAATGCTCTGCATGGAGCTACTCTAGCTAATTGCTCCCACTTTCAATATGTATCTAGATCGAGACTTAGAGTCATCTAGATTAGTGTCAAACTTGCATCGGCGTAACCCTTTACGACGAACCTTTTTCCATAATCGAGAAACATATCCTTATTCCACTAAGGACAATTTTGACCGCTCTCCAGTGATCTACTCCTAGATCACTATTGTACTCCCTTGCCAAACTCAGTGGTATGGCATACAATAGATCTGGTATACAGCATGGCATACTTTATAGAACCTATGACTGCGGCATAGGGAATGACTTTCATTCTCTTTCTATTTTCTGCCGTGGTCGGGCTTTGAGTCTTACTCAACTTCACACCTTGCAACACAGGCAAGAACTCCTTCTTTGACTGTTCCATTTTAAACTATTTCAAAAATTTATCAAGGTATGTATTCATTGAAAAATCTTATCAAGCGTCTTCATCTATCTATATAGATCTTGATGCTCAATGTGTAAGCAGCTTCACCAAGGTCTTTCTTTGAAAAACTTGTATTCAAGTATCCTTTCATGCTTTGCAGAATAATTCTACATTATTTCCGATCAACAATATGTCATTCACATATACTTATCAGAAATGTTGTAGTGCTCCCACTCACTTTCTTGTAAATACAGGCTTCACCGTAAGTCTGTACAAAAACTATATGCTTTGATCAACTTATCAAAGCGTATATTCCAACTCCGAGATTCTTGCACCAGTCCATAAATGGATCGCTGGAGCTTGCACACTTTGTTAGCTCCCTTTGGATCGACAAAACCTTCCGGTTGCATCATATACAACTCTTCTTCCAGAAATCCATTCAGGAATGCAGTTTTGACATCCATCTGCCAAATTTCATAATCATAAAATGCGGCAATTGCTAACATGATTCGGACAGACTTTTAAGCATCGATACAAGTAAGAAAATCTCATCGTATTCAACACCTTGAACTTTGTCAAAAACCTTTTTCGACAAGTCTAGCTTTGTAGATAGTAACACTACTATCAACGTCCGTCTTCCTCTTGAAGATCCATTTATTCTTAATGACTCACCGATCATCGGGCAAGTCAATCAAAGTCTACACTTTGTTCTCATACATGGATCATATCTCAGATTTCATGGCCTCAAGCCATTTCGTGGAATCTGGGCTCATCATCGCTTCCTCATAGTTCGTAGGTTCATCATGGTCTAGTAACATGACTTCCAGAACATGATTACCGTACCACTCTGGTGCGGATCTTACTCTGGAAGACCTACGAGGTTTGGTAGCAACTTGATCTGAAGTTTGATGATCATCATCATTAACTTCCTCACTAATTGGTGTAGGAATCACTGGAACTGATTTCTGTGATGAACTACTTTCCAATAAGGGAGAAGGTACAATTACCTCATCAAGTTTTACTCTCCTCCCACTCACTTCTTTCGAGAGAAACTCCTTCTCTGGAAAGGATCCATTTTAGCAACGAATGTCTTGCCTTCGGATCTGTGATAGAAGGTGTACCCAACAATTTCCTTTGGGTATTCTATGAAGACGCACTTCTCCGATTTGGGTTCGAGCTTATTAGGATGAAACTTTTTCACATAAGCATCGCAGCCCCAAACTTTAAGAAACAACAGCTTAGGTTTACTGCTAAACCATAGTTCATACGGTGTCGTCTCAACGGATTTAGATGGTGCCCTATTTTAAAACGTGAATGCAGCTGTCTTTAATGCATAACCCCAAAACGATAGTGGTAAAGAGATATCATAGATCGCACCATATCAAATAAAGTGCGGTTACGACGTTCGGACACACCATAACGATGTGGTGTTCCAGGTGGCGTGAGCTGTGAAACTATTCCACATTGTTTTAATTGAAGACCAAACTCGTAACTCAAATATTTGTCTCCGCGATCAGATCGCAGAAACTTTATTTTCTTGTTACGATGATTTTTCCACTTCACTCTGAAATTCTTTGAACCTTTCAACTATTTCAGACTTATGTTTCATCAAGTAGATATACCCATATCTGCTCAAATCATCTTGTGAAGGTCAGAAAACAACGATGCTTGCCACGAGCATCAGCACTCATTGGATCGCATACATCGGTATGTATTATTTCCAATAAGTCAGTAGCTCGTTCCATTGTTCCGGAGAACGGAGTTTTAGTCATCTTGCCCAAAAGGCACAGTTCGCAAGCATCAAGTGATTCATAATCAAGCGATTCCAAAATTCCATCAGTATGGAGTTTCTTCATGCGCTTTACACCAATATGACCTAAACGGCAGTGCTACAAACAAGTTGCACTTATCATTATTAACTTTGCATCTTTTGGTTTCAATATTATGATTATGTGTATCACTACGATCGAGATCCAACAAACTATTTTCATTGGGTGTGTAACCATATAAGGTTCTATTCATGTAAACAGGACAACAATTTATTCTCTTACTTAAATGAATAATCGTATTACAATAAACATGATCAAATCATATTCATGCTCAACGCAAACACCAAATAACACTTATTTAGGTTCAACACTAATCCCGAAAGTATAGGGAGTGTGTGACGATGATCATATCAATCTTGGAACCACTTCCAACACACATCGTCACTTCACCCTTAACTAGTGTCTGTTTATTCTGCAACTCCCGTTTCGAGTTACTAATCTTAGCAACTGAACTAGTATCAAATACTGAGGGTTTGCGATAAACACTAGTAAAGTACACATCAATAACATGTATATCAAATATACTTATGTTCACTTTGCCATCCTTCTTATCCGCCAATCACTTGGGGTAGATCCGCTTCCAGTGACCAGTCCCTTTGCAGTAGAAACACTTAGTCTCAGGCTTAGGATCAGACTTTGGCTTCTTCACTTGAGTAGCAACTTGCTTGCTGTTCTTCTTGAAGTTCCCCTTCTTCCTTCTGCCCCTTTTCTTGAAACTAGTGGTCTTGTCTACCATCAACACTTGATGTTTTTCTCGATTTCTACCTTCGTCAATTTCCGCATTACGAAGAGCTTGGGAATCGTTTCCGTTATCCCTTGCATGTCATAGTTCATCACGAAGTTCTACTAACTTGGTGATGGTGACTAGAGAATTCTGTCAATCACTATCTTATCTGGAAGATTAACTCCCACTTGATTCAAGCGATTGTAGTACTCAGACAATCTGAGCACATGCTCACTAGTTGAGCGATTCTCCTCCATCTTTTAGCTATAGAACTTGTTGGAGACTTCATATCTCTCAACTCGGGTATTTGCTTGAAATATTAGCTTCAACTCCTGGAACATCTCATATGGTCCATGACATTCAAAACGTCTTTGAAGTCCCGATTCTAAGCCGTTAAGCATGGTGCACTTAAACTATCAAGTAGTCATCATATTGAGCTAGCCAAACGTTCATAACGTCTGCATTTGCTCCTGCAATAGGCCCGTCACCTAGCGGTGCATTAAGGACATAATTCTTCTGTGCAGCAATGAGGATTTAACCTCAGATCACGGATCAAATCCGCAACATTGCTACTAACATTTTTCAACACAATTTTCTCTAGGAACATATCAAAATAAACACAGGGAAGCAACAACGCGAGCTATTGATCTACAACATGATTTGCAAAATACTACCAGGACTAAGTTCATGATAAATTTAAGTTCAATTTAATCATATTACGTAAGAACTCCCACTTAGATAGACATCCCTCTAATCCTCTAAGTGATCACGTGATCCAAATCAACTAAACCATGTCCGATCATCACGTGAGATGGAGTAGTTTCATCGGTGAACATCATTATGTTGATCATATCTACTATATGATTCACGCTCGACCTTTCGGTCTCCGTGTTCCGAGGCCATATCTGCATATGCTAGGCTCGTCAAGTTTAACCTGAGTATTCTCGTGTGCAAAACTGGCTTGTACCCATTGTAGATGGACGTAGAGCTTATCACACCCGATCATCACGTGGTGTCTGGGCACGACGAACTTTGGCAACGGTGCATACTCAGGGAGAACACTTCTTGATAATTTACTGAGAGATCATCTTATAATGCTACCGTCAATCAAAGCAAGATAAGATGCATAAAAGGATAAACATCACATGCAATCAATATAAGTGATATGATATGGCCATCATCATCTTGTGCTTGTGATCTCCATCTCCGAAGCACCATCATGATCACCATCGTCACCGGCGCGACACCTTGATCTCCATCGTAGCATCGTTGTCGTCTCGCCAATCTTATGCTTCCACGACTATCACCAACGTTTAGTAATAAAGTAAAGCATTACATCGCGATTGCATTGCATACAATAAAGCGACAACCATATGGCTCCTGCCAGTTGCCGATAACTCGGTTACAAAACATGATCATCTCATACAATAAAATTCAGCATCATGCCTTGACCATATCACATCACAACATGCCCTGCAAAAACAAGTTAGACGTCCTCTACTTTGTTGTTGCATGTTTTACGTGGCTGCTACGGGCTTAAGTAAGAACCAATCTCACCTACGCATCAAAACCACAACGATAGTTTGTCAAATAGACTCCGTTTTAACCTTCTCAAGGACCGGGCGTAGCCATACTTGGTTCAACTAAAGTTGGAGAGACAGTCGCCCGCAAGCCATCTATGTGCAAAGCACGTCGAGGGAACCGGTCTCGCGTAAGCGTACGCGTAAGGTTGGTCCGGGTCGTCTCGTCCAACAATACCGCCGAAACAAAGTATGACATGCTGGTAGGTAGTATGACTTGTATCGTCCACAACTCACTTGTGTTCTACTCGTGCATATAACATCAACATAAGTAACCTAGGCTCTGATGCCACTGTTGGGTTTCGTAGTAATTTCAAAAAATTTCCTACGCACACACAGGATCATGTGATGCATAGCAACAAGGAGAGAGTATTGTCTACGTACCCAACGCAGACCGACTGCGGAAGCGATGACACGACGTAGAGGAAGTAGTCATACGTCTTCTCGATCCAACCGATCAAGCACCGAAACTACGGCACCTCCGAGTTCGAGCACACGTTCAGCTCGATGACGATCCCCGGACTCCGATCCAGCAAAGTGTCGGGGAAGAGTTTTGTCAGCACGACGGCGTGGTGACGATCTTGATGAACTACAGCAGCAGGGCTTCGCCTAAACTCCGCTACAGTATTATCGAGGAATATGGTGGCAGGGGGCACCGCACACGGCTAAGGAATAGATCACGTGGATCAACTTGTGTCAACTTGTGTGTCTTTGGGGTGCCTCTACCTCAGTATATAAAGGAGCCAAGGGGGGAGGGGGCGCCGGCCAAGAGAGAGAGGCGCAGGAGGAGTCCTACTCCTACCGGG
This sequence comes from Triticum dicoccoides, assembly GCF_002162155.2. Classification (NCBI taxonomy): domain Eukaryota; kingdom Viridiplantae; phylum Streptophyta; class Magnoliopsida; order Poales; family Poaceae; genus Triticum; species Triticum dicoccoides. The sequence continues at coordinate 693,314,535 of NC_041382.1, read as the reverse complement.
AGTAGGACTCCCCCCCCCCCCCCAATCCTATTCCAACTAGGATTCCCAAGGGGGAAAGAGGGAGAGGGGTGGCCGGCCACCTCTCCTAGTCCTAATAGGACTAGGGGAAGGGGGGAGGCGCGCAGCCTCCTTGGCCTGCCCCTTTCTCCTTTCCACTAAGGCCCATGTAAGCCCATATGGCTCCCGGGGGGTTCCGGTAACCTCCCGGTAACCCGGTAAAATCACGATTTCACCCGGAACACTTCCAATGTCCAAACATAGGCTTCCAATATATCAATCTTTATGTCTCGACCATTTAGAGACTCCTCGTCATGTCCGTGATCATATCCGGGACTCCGAACAACCTTCGGTACATCAAAATGCATAAACTCATAATATAACTATCATCGTAACCTTAAGCGTGCGGACCCTACGGGTTCGAGAACAATGTAGACATGACCAAGACACGTCTCCGATCAATAACCAATAGCGGGACCTGGATGCCCATATTGGCTCCTACATATTCTACGAAGATCTTTATCGGTCAGACCGCATAACAACATACGTTGTTCCCTTTGTCATCGGTACGTTACTTGCCCGAGATTCGATCGTCGGTATCCAATACCTAGTTCAATCTCATTACTGGCAAGTCTCTTTACTCGTTCCGTAATACATCATCTCACAACTAACATATTAGTTGCAGTGCTTGCAAGGCTTATGTGATGTGCATTACCGAGAGGGCCCAGAGATACCTCTCCGACAATCGGAGTGACAAATCCTAATCTCGAAATACGCCAACCCAACATCTACCTTTGGAGACACCTGTAATGCTCCTTTATAATCACCCAGTTACGTTGTGACGTTTGGTAGCACCCAAAGTGTTCCTCCGGCAAACGGGAGTTGCATAATCTCATAGTCATAGGAACATGTATAAGTCATGAAGAAAGCAATAACAACATACTAAACGATCAGGTGCTAAGCTAATGGAATGGGTCATGTCAATCAGATCATTCAACTAATGATGTGACCTCGTTATCAAATAACAACTCATTGTTCATGGTCAGGAAACATAACCATCTTTGATTAACGAGCTAGTCAATTAGAGGCATACTAGTGACACTCTGTTTGTCTATGTATTCACACATGTATTATGTTTCCGGTTAATACAATTCTAGCATGAATAATAAACATTTATCATGATATAAGGAAATAAATAATAACTTTATTATTGCCTCTAGGGCATATTTCCTTCAACCATCTCACACGAGTCCTTATGGACGGCGACAGTAGTCTAAATCTGATATATCAGGACACAGTCCGCAAAACGGGGATAGACCCGACAAAAATCAGCCACAGTAATACTACCTTCAAGGGAGTAATACCAGGCCCAGAGGCCCGCTGCACGGGCTCTCTATTACTAGAGGTTGTATTCGGTTCTCCCGACAACTTCCGAAGCAAAAAGTTAACCTTCGACATCGCTCCATTCCGAAGTGGCTATCAAGCACTACTCGGAAGAGCAGCTTTCGCTCATTTTAATGCAGTACCTCATTACGCTTCTCTCAAGCTTAAGATGCCCGGTCCACGTGGCATCATCACCATTAGCGGAAACATTGAACGTTCCTTACGAGCGGAAGAATGTGCGACGGCTTTAATAGCCGAACACTAAATGGCCCCTCCAATCAGAATAAAGGATCGGTCGTCAAGACCGCGGACACGTCTAGACGAGTCCGGCGCATTACTAGCTATAACAGCTTAGATAAACCTGAGATTGGTTTGATGGTTATACCCCCATAGACGGCACCAGGGGCTTCCCGCGTGTAATCAGGGCTAGTTTGGCTCAACTTGACTTATCTTGAATTTTAATGGTTTATTGAGAATAACCAATTTTTTGGCACGACAACTTTCACCACTAGTAGAAAAAGGGTCAAACGTGAAGCACATTAGTGCCGGTTTGAATTAGAGCCGGCACTAATGTGTACATTAGTGCCGGTCCGTGGCGGCGGTCAATAGTACCAGTTCGTGGCGAACCTTTAGTACCGGTTCATGCCACGAACTGGTACTAAAGAGGCTGTGTCAGCCTGCGGTCAGGCTATGGCCCCACCATCACCATTTAGTGCCGGTTCGTACCACGAACCGGTACTAATGAGGTTATGGCAAGCTGTTTTTAGTCTCACCTCGCCAAGAGAGAGGCAGTATGAGCGGTTTATAAGTCGTGAGTGCACAGACAATGATGAAGAGTTGCAATGCTCACCTACATGTTGATTAGCTTCAACCCTTGCGGAATAGCATAGATTGCACTGAGCTATGTGCAGTGCAGTCTACACTATTCCGAATGGCTTGAAGCAAATTAACCAGCATTGCACCTCTTTTTTATTTTTAATAATTTATTTAAACTCCGGACTTTTTTGTGTTCAGTATGCAGCATTTAAAGCGACGTCATCAATTTCCAACATGTTATGACATCATTTGTTGTTTTTCGGTCATTTACCTAATTGTTTAGAGAGCTAAATGACCGTGAATTTGAAAATCACTACAAAATGAATCCTGAAAATGTTGAAACTTGGCATGGTATCATTATATCACCCGCATAGCATGCGCGAAAGAGTAGAGAGGGTCACGACAAAAATTGGACGCACTTCGTGTACAAACTGGACAAACTCTTTCCGAGTATCAGGGTTTCGGAGTCCGGAGTGGGTACTAATGTGCATCCCACCAATCAGGAAGAATCGCATGGATCGTGTGTTTCTTTCTAGCTCTTGCGAGTCGTTGGATCAAGGGTGTGTTTCTTCCTAGCTCATGTGAGTCGTTGGATCGAAACTACCACAATCACTTTGTGAGCCAGACGACCCTATATATAGCCCACCTCTGACCTTCCCTGCATAAGTCTTTCAGTTCATCGACTACATACATCTACCAGTTCATCGACTGCATATATCTACCAGTTCATCGACTGAATGCAAATCATTCGGATTCGCCATCATACGTCCAACCGTGCATTTGATATGCATATATATGCATCACGAGCCATGGTTGGGCTGTATGATGGCGATACCGATTGGTTTGTTCTAGATCCGACATAAAAGGTTTGATACAACTTCTTTTCTGTGACATAAGAGCTATCTCTCCTCCTACCTGTTTTAGTTACACAACTACCTATTTGTGCCAAATTTTCACTTTTGCTGTTGCTCTTGCATCATAAGTATCCATGTTAACTGGACTTACAAGTAATGCAATTTAACCAAACTATCTTGTGATCTTCGCCAAGAGAGAGGCAGTATGAGCGGTTTATAAGCCGTGAGTGCACAGACAATGACGAAGAGTTGCAATGCTCACCTACATGTTGATTAGCTTCAAGCCTTGCGGAATAGCATAGATTGCACTGAGCTATGTGCAGTGCAGTCTATACTATTCCGAATGGCTTAAAGCAAATTAACCAGCATTGCACCTCTTTTTTATTTTTAATAACTTATTTGAACTCCGGACTTCTTTTGTGTTCAGTATGCAGCATTTAAAGCAACGTCATCAATTTCCAACATGTTCTGACATCATTTATTGTTTTTCGGTCATTTACCTAATTGTTTAGAGAGCTAAATGACCGTGAAATTGAAAATCACTACAAAATGAATGCTGAAAATGTTGAAACTTGGCATGGTATCATCATATCACCCGCATAGCATGCGCGAAAGAGTAGAGAGGGTCACGGCAAAAATTGGACGCACTTCGTGTACAAACTGGACATACCCTTTCCGAGTATCAGGGTTTCAGACGAGAACTCATATGTTACATGGCCACTTCAATGTTTTTTAAACTTATTTGAACTCCGGACTTCTTTTGTGTTCAGTATGCAGCATTTAAAGCGACGTCATCAATTTCCAACATGTTCTGACATCATTTGTTGTTTTTCAGTCATTTACCTAATTGTTTAGAGAGCTAAATGACCGTGAAATTGAAAATCACTACAAAATGAATCCTGAAAATGTTGAAACTTGGCATGGTATCATCATATCACCCGCATAGCATGCGCGAAAGAGTAGAGAGGGTCACGGCAAAAACTGGACGCACTTCATCTGTTACATGGCCACTTCAATGTTTTTTAAACTTATTTGAACTCAAGACTTCTTTTGTGTTCAGTATCCAGCATTTAAAGCGATGTCATCAATTTCCAACATGTTCTGACATCATTTGTTGTTTTTCGATCATTTACCTAATTGTTCAGTATGCAACATTCAATTTCCAGAAGAAAATAAATAGAAGAAAATAAATAATGCAGAAAATAAAAAAACTATACAAAAAATTACTCAAAAATAAATAGAAGAAAATAAATAATGCAGAAAAGAAAAAACTATATAAAAAACTACTCAAAAATAAATAGAAGAAAATAAGTAATGCAGAAAAGAAAAAACTATATAAAAATATTTGTTGGCGCGCTGTCCAGTGGGCCTGCCAGACCTAGGGTGTGCTAATGCAGGCCCAGAAGGGCCAGCAGGCTCACAGGGCAGCGCGACCTAATTAATTAGGCCGAGAAGCCTGCTATATAGAGGAGTTCGAAGAGGTAGCCGCGGCTGGGTTTATAAACCAGTGCGGCTGCCCTTCGCCGGGCGAGGTGGGACTAAACTTTGGGGTGGCAGCGCAAGGCCTTTAGTACCGGTTGGTGGCTCCAACCGGTACTAAAGGCCCCCCCTTTAGTACTGGTTGGTGGCTCCAACCGGTACTAAAAACCTTCGTTTCCCGCCGCTTGGCCTGGCGAAAATAGGCCTTTAGTACCGGTTGGAGCCACGAACCGGTACTAAATGCCCATCCTATATATATAGCACTTACGAAAATTTCAGTTTCATCTCCCCACTTCGTCTCCAACCTCTCGCGAGACATCGCCGCGCGCGCCGCTCGATCCCGTCGTCGCCGCCCGTCGCCCGTCATCCGTCGTCATCGTCACTGTCCCCGCCGCCGCCCGTCGTCGTCGTCGTCTCGCGCTGCCGCCCCGAACGCTGTCGTCGTCCGTCGTCATCGCCGCGGCCGTACGTCTCTCTCGCACCCGCACACACATACACACACATACATACACACACATACACACACACACACCGGCGCCCCCGCCCCGTACGCCGCCGCCCCCGCTCGTACGTACGGGGCGGCGGCGTACGGGGCCGCACACACACACACGCATACACACACACACATACACACATACGTACACACATATACGTATACACACACATACACACACACACACATTTTTTTTCTTATTTTTTGTTTTTTAGAAAAGTTAATTAGATGATCGAATGTTAGATTAATGTCGAATGTTAGATGAATTAGCTAGTTAGATAGAAAAATTGTCGAACTAGAGATTAGAACTAGTTGAATAATTAATATAACTAGTTTATTTTTAGTAAGAAAATTTAGGTATATGAGATTAGAACTAGTTGAATAATTAATATAACTAGTTTATTTTTAGTAAGAAAATTTAGGTATATGAGATTTGAACTAGTTCAATAATTAATATAACTAGTTTATTTTTAGCAAGAAAATTTAGGTATAT